>NW_006400008.1:3453357-3455456 GCF_000299155.1 Elephantulus edwardii
AACAAAAGTTAACTTGAGGGGGGGGGGGCAGGGGGAAAAATGCAACAGTGAATGAGTGGAAATCCAAAATCTCTGTAAATGTTCAGTAAAATCAATTTTTAAAAAAGTATTTGCAATGAAAAAATAATGTTAATATTCATTTTAGGTCCTGTATTTCTCATTTTAGTTGTTAACAATTTAGAATTTATGTTAAAAAGTCATGCGGCCTTGGGTATTTCTTTTTTTACTTAACTGTTTTATTTTGTTTACTTGTCTTCAATATGATTGTTAAATATTGTCTTAGAATAAAATCATAGTCTTTATTATCTGTTTTTCTTTGGTTTTTTTCAAGGGAAGGCGTGGAAAAACAGGACCCCCAGGAAAACCAGGGCCCCCAGGACCACCTGTAAGTAAAACTAGAATGACTGCCCCTTTCTATTTTCTGTGTATTTATCTTAGAGCTGATATATTCACAAGGCAATAATAATTTCTCTTACTATGGCTTTAGGATGACTTGTTTCAACACTGGAAGGATAATTTACGTTCATGAAGCTGTTCTATACTGCCCCCTCCTTCACCACCACCCATCAAGACTTAGGAGACTGATAGCTGTTCATGTGCTCCTTTACTGAGCCCTGGTGTCATAATAGGTTGGATGGCAGATTGTGAACTGAAAAGTATAATGTTGAAACTCACCGGCTGCTCCTTGAGAGAAAGATGATATAATCTCTTTCTATTAACATTTACAGCCTTGGAAGCCCAGTGGAGAGTTTGCATGAGTCAAAATTGATTAGATGACAGTTTGTAATTATATGGCATCAAATCGAAAACAGAAACCTGCCACTTTGGGGAAGGGAACAGTGAGTGCGTATTAATAGAGGAGGAACAACTCAGCAAAAGAGACTGAGCATGGTCATACAACTTGAAGAATGTAATCATATTCTTGTTCTTGTTGTGGTTTTTGTACCTTCGAGCCGGATCAAACTCAGAGCTGACCTTTTGGCAGGTTTCCATGCAAGGAGAATATTAACAATATTAACAATAACAAAATTAAATGGTTTTTTCCTAGAATGAGCTGCCTACCCGAACAGGCTTATGCCAGGTATTGAATGAAATGGATCATGTTCTGAACCCACCTGAACTCCCTCTACTCAGTTTCTCAACATCCAAGCTTGTAGTAACTTCAGCATCTAGAGAAGCAGATTCCCTTACTATAATGATATTCTATTAGTAGAATTACATAGAACGTTGTTTCTAAAAAGAACTATGGAGACCTTCTAATAAGTTATCTTATCTCTTTCCTTTCCCCCAGGGTTCTGGGGTGGGGGGAGGAGGGGAGAAGGTTTTTCATATTAACTATTACTATTACATCCAAAACTCATAGAATCAGCATCATGGGCTATTTTTCCAGATTATTTATATTAATTTACTAGACTACCAAGGCCTAGCAATTCCAAGATGTTCCTCTAACACTGCATTCTCCACCATCCTCAGAAATGATTGAATCGCCAGGCTCCTTTGACTTCATCTTACTTCACTTCAGGATTCTATCTGCACTCCCTGCTTGAAATTACTTGTTCTCTTCTCCTTGGACTTCTCTGTTTTCTTGATTCAGTAGCTTAGATTTCTGTCTTCTACCTATCAGGCCATCTTTCTTGTTCCCTTCATCCATAATTTTCCTTGTGTATCTATATACATCTTAAGTGAATTAATAACTCCCAGTGTTTTATTTCAGAGATTCTTCCAAGCTTATACATCCCATTGCCTATTCAATATATCCACCTGGATTTCTCCTAGGACAAAAGTTATATGGCCGAGGGGAGCTCTGGTGGCCTAGTGGCAAGGAGCTGCAACTACAATCCCAGAGGCTCATGGTTTGAATCCACCAGATGCTCTGCCGGGAAAGGAAGGACAATCTCCTCCTGTACCAGTCAGATCTGATTTGACGGTACACTCACACAAAAATTTTTTTAAAAAGTTATATGGCCGTGATTAAACTCTAAAAATAATCCTAGGTTTTCTTTTGGGTTGTATGCATTTATTGTGGGATGTGAATATTTCACAGACAATTTGTTAATGAGATTTTTTCATTTTTTAAATTATTTTAATTTTTTTCTTAC
>NW_006400008.1:3455556-3456726 GCF_000299155.1 Elephantulus edwardii
AATAATGGTTTTATACAGTATTTGTTGTGAGACTGAGTTAGATCACTCATCATAATGCTCTCCAGTCCCTCCCAGGTTAGGTAGTAATTTACAAAATCATTGCTTCTTTGTACTGCATAATATTCCGTTGTATGAATGTACAACAACTTCTCAGTCCATTCGTTCGTGATTGGACATCTGGGCTGTTTCTTGCGATAGTGAATAATGCTGCTATGAACATTGGTGTATGAGTTTCCATTTGAGTTCTCATTTTCTTAGAGTATAGTCCAAGCAATGGACTAGCTGTATCATATGGAATTTCCATGTTCAGCTTTTTAAGGAAGCACCAAACTGCCTTCCAGAGTGGTTGTACCATTTTTACAACCCCACCAACTATGTAAAAGAGTTCCTATCTCATCACATCCTCTCTAACATTTATTACTTGCTGCCCTGTTAAACTTTGCCACTGATACTGGAGTTAGATGGTATTTCATTGTGGTTTTGTGGGTTTTTTTTTTACATCTCTCTTATTGCCAGTGATTTGGAGCATCTTTTTGTATGTCTGTTGACCATTCAAATATCTTCCTCTGTGAAAATTCTTTCTATGTCTTTTGACCATTTTGTAATTGGGTTATTAGGCTTCCTCTCTTTTATTCTCCAAATCCAAATAATCCCTAAATCATGTCCATTCTACATTGAAATAACTCAGGAATCTATCTGTTCCTCTCCATCACCATTGATACTATTTTACTTTAAGACATTGTCAGTTTGAACATAAATAATTGCACCGCCAACCCAGAGGCAGGCATTCTGAATCCACTGCCTTCTCCACAGGAGAAAGGTGGGTAATCCTGTCCTGTGTGATGTACTGCCTCTGAAAACCCACTGCAGGATCAGCTACGAGTCACTTCCAACTCAGTGGTACATAACAACAAAAGATTGTTGTTGTTGTTGTTGTTGTTGTTATGTGTCATCGAGTCGCTTGAGACTCATAGAAACACTATGTACAAGAGCCCTAAATGCCATTCTATCCTGTGCCAACCTTGCTGTCTCAAACACACTCATTCCCACTACTCCACTCACAGAACTGATCTCAGTCGCCATGTCTACTAGTCCAAGCGATAGTCTAAGTGTGCTCTATTGTATATAGGATTTTCGAAGGCCTGTCTTTTCGGAAGTGGCTGGCCAATC
>NW_006400008.1:3456995-3463493 GCF_000299155.1 Elephantulus edwardii
TATCCATTTTATATATACATACATATTTATGTATCAATTTTTTACATATATGTATATGTGTGTGTATATATACACATATATATTTGTTGTTAGATGTCATTTAGTCGCATACAAAGCTGTAGTAGCCCTATAAACAACAGATATGAATCCTTTCCTATCGTGTGCCGTATACACATATACATGCACATATATAGTTGTTGTGTACCAACCCATAGCTCACCCTCCAGTGGGTTTTCAGAGGCAGTAATGCACGGTAGAAGATTGCCCATCCTTTATAGGTATATAAAAGGTTGCTAGGCATCAGAGCTGATAGATGATGATAGATAGATAGATAGATAGATAGATAGATAGATAGATATCTCACATGTAATTGAGCAATTAAAAATTTAGGGAAATAAGCCTTATGGTGGTCAGTATCATTCTCTGAAAAGATTTAAATAGGCAATAGGCATTATCGGGAGACATGAACCCTTTGATAACAATATCCTTTCTCAAGAAAAATGTTCTTTTCTTCTGGGGTTTTAAAATATTCCTTAAATCAAAGGTAAGGCTGTTAAATGAAGATAAAAGAAACGAAACTGAGAAGTCTCTAATATCCTAGAGCAGCTAAAATAATTAAAATGTTTTCACCAGTACCTCTAATTATGATTCCTTGTTCTGAAGCCAAATTAATATCTTTTCAGTTTCTTAAGAAATACACAAAAACAAAAAAAAAATAATAATACTCCTTCCAAGTTGCTTCTTAAAAATTCCCACAAATTTCCATATGGCTGAATATTATTTTTGGTGACAGAACACCGTTGGTCTTCCAGGAGAGAACATTACCTAAAGAAGTATTTTTTTAATATATGAAGTATTTACTAATAATAGATCTATTGAACTAATGTTATTAAATGTGAATGAATGTTGGATAAAAGATATACATATATATAATTTTCCTTTGGGTGCATTTTTTTTTCATGATTACGAAGGTTAAACTATTTTTTTAAAGTTAACTTCCCCCCTCAGAAAGATGCGATCAACTATAAAATTTATATATATATACATATATTGACCTTGCCTGTCAATTCAAAGGTTCAAATCCACCAGCTGCTCCTCGGAGAATGATGGGCGATCTCTCCTGTGATATTTACAACCCCTGAAAACTTGTTGAGTAAATTTCATTCCATGGCAATGAGTTTTGAAGTTTTTCTAAGTATTCTATTTTAGCTTCTGATATATAACCATTTTTGTTTAGCAGGCTTAGCCACAAACTTTAGTTTTATTGCTTTATATTGAACATATTTTAATATAATGTTGGCCCAATTCACAATACAAATTCATCATCCGTTTATACAGATTTCTCAGAAAAATTATTGTATCCTGAATGGAATATTGTTTATTGTGGGGAAATCATTAAGTAGAAATATCTTGGAACAAAAAAAAATATCAGCAAATAAACTATGGATATATGAAAAGTATTATTTTAGTGAAAGAATATATGAAAATACTAAACATCTTCCCAGGAAATATCACTAACTCCTGGGAAAACTGGTTCCCAGAAGAGAGGGCTACACAGGGAAAGTTTATTCCAACCCTTGCGTTAGCTATTCCACTTAACAGTGTCTTAAGTAATTCTAACAACAGTTATAAGGAGTAGAAATTTTCTTTCTTTTATAATGGAGTATGCTATAGTGACTTTGCTATCCATTGTCTTTGACATTCACTACTTGATTAGGTGACTCACTCATTGCCATCAAGTTGGAGCTAATTTTATCAGAACCTCCAGCAGCACCACATTAGATGGAGAAGCAATTGAGGCTGTTAACAATTACAGCTTGCTCAGATCCACAACCAACTCTCAATACCAGCAGTCAGGAAATCAAAAGACGAATTGCATTGGGAAAATCTGTCATCATGGATGTCTCCAGAGTGCTGAAGAGCAACGATGTCAGTCTAAAGATGCGCCTAATCCAAGGCCATGGTCTTCTCAATTACTTGTTATGCTTCAGAGAGTTGAGCAATGACTAAGGATGACAAAAAAAGAATAGATACCTTTGAGTTTTAGTGCTGGAGGAGAGTCTTGAACTTACCATGGACTGTCAAGAAAACAAATAGGCCTGCCTTGGAGAGGGTGAAACCAAGAATCTCCTTGGAGGCTAGAATTTTAAGACTCACTTATTTTGGGCACATGGCCAGGAGAGACCAGTCTTGGAGAAGGATATCATGCTCAGAAGGGTGGATGGACAGCGCAGGAGAGGGAGCCCCCAGATGAGATGGATTTGATACAGTAAGTAAGGCAATGGAGGTTCGTGTATCGGATTTAGAGAGACTGGCTCAGGACAGGGAAGGGTTCAGAGTTGCTGTACATAGGGTTGCTATACATTGCAAATGACTCAATGGCATATAAAAACAATAGCATACTATGACAGGTTTGGAAGCAGGAATAGCATCCACTTCCTAAATAACATGCTTCTGGAAACTATGAACTCTATGAACTTTGATAAATGATAGTTGTAGAGGGGCTTTAAGCCTTTTGTTCATAGGGTCGCTATGAGTTATGCTCGACTCAAAGGCAATCAGCAACAACAAACAGTGGATTTTCAGGTGTTGTCAATTGTATACGAGGAGATTGCCCATCTTTATTTCTCTCACAGAGCAGCTTCAAACCACCTGCCTTTGGGTTGGATGTGCAACTTCTTCTTGTTGTTGTTCGATGCAATCGAGTTGAATATGTCTCCAAGTCACCCTATGAACAACAGATCTGAATCTTGTCCTTTCCTGGGACATCATCACCATCTCTGATATACTTGAGCCCGTAGCTTCAGTCATTGTATCAATCAATCTTGTTGAGGGTCTTCCTCTTTTTCACTGACCCTCCACCTTTCCAAGCATTATATCCCTTTCCAAGGAGTAGCCTTTCCTAGTAACATGTCCAAAGTATGAGAGACAAAACTTTGCCATCCTTACTTCAAAAGAGCATTCTGGCTGCACCTTTTCCAAGACATAGCTGTTCATTCTTTTGGCAGTCCATGGGGATATTCAGTACTCTTGTCCAACCCCACAACTCTGAAACATCAATTCTTCTGTCATTCTTATTCATTGTCTAGCTCTCAGATATATAACAAGTGACTGAAAAGATCATGTCCCAAATCAGGTGCACCTTAGTCTTCTAATTGACATCACTGCTCCTCAGAATTTTTGAGAGATCACTCACAGTGGCCTTGCCCAAAACAACAGCCATTCTTCTGGAATTCAGCTTGGATGCAACTGACATCAGTAGTGATAGCCCTGGTGCCATGGCCTCTTCTAAATCCAGCTTGAACTTCTGGCAGTTCTCTATCAAGGGATAGTTCCAGCCATTTTTGGATGATCCACAACAATGTTTTGGTTGAATATTTTAATGATTGTTGGGTAATTCCATATTCTGTTGGATCACTTTTCTAAGGAATGGAAAGAAATATGAGTCTCTCCCAATAAGTGAACCTTGCCCACTAAACCATACTTGTGAACCCACCGAGGAGATTGGACAGCTTGATTATAATGTAAATAAAGCACATATACACACTTGGAATTGAATTATGAAATGTAAGTAAAGTGTGTAGACTGCTAATGAATGGGATGATCAGAAACTTGTCAAAAATCACACAAATAGAGAAACCAGAATTGAAACCCAGTAATTAGACTTTAAGCCTCACTTCATTTTTCTAGAATATGGATGTTGTTGTTGCTCTTATTCTTGTTGTTAAATGTCATCAAGTCGTAGGCGACTCATAGTGACCCTATGAACAAAAAAACCTGAACACTTGTATAAGCTTCATCATTTCTCCAAGTTCATAGAGTTTCAGGAGGTGAGCTATTTAGGAAGTGAATACCACTTCTGCTTCCAAGCTTGTTTTAATCAGGGAACTCCACCAAACACTGTCCACCAGTCCACCATAAGTGACCATTATTGCATTTGTCACAGCATCACAGCAACCACAAGTTACCTCTGTACAGAAAATCAACAGACCAGTGCTATACCACCTAGAAGAATGTTTGACCAAAAGAAAAATTTCTAGTTAACTATTCAACTACAACCTGCCTTAATTACATCAAATACAGAACACTGATGCGTTGGATGGGAAGGGAGGGTGTCCGCTTGTGGAAATTAATTAAGTGACTTTTTGTAAGTTGTGGTGTTCTTGAAGACCCAACTCCACTCTCATTCCAATTAAAAAAAATGTCTCCTTTTCTTTAAAGCCTTGCAGTTATCTAAATGGTATAAGCAGTGAAGAATAATGGTGCTATGTTAGAATAATGAGATTTGGAAAATCCCAAGACTTGGAAAGCTTTAGTTTATTTCAAAGTATTCTAGTTTCTGGCTTCTTTAGAAAACGGGAAAACAGCTGGAAATGAGGCAGAGCAGGAGGGAAGTCAGGAGAATTTAACTAATGAGCCATTAAAGGAAGTATGTACTAGCCCACCCATTTGACATTAACTTTGCCTCTCATTCATCATCACTCATAAAAAGTGTTTATTAAAATCTACATTCATTTTAAAAGAAGTTATTATTTCTTTCTGATACAGGCAAGGCTCTTGATTTTCTCTTTTTTTCCCCTTCTTATTGTTTTTGTGCATTGTCTCATTATTGCAGTATGAGAATTGAGCAGTGGGCTCAAATGTGTCACATTTCAGTGCATAGCAATTTATATTGAAAACAAGAAGCTAAGAAATTTTAAAACGTGGGGCAGCAGCTCCCTCTGCTGTTTCCATTGACGATGTTCTAAGCACAGGCTAACACTTCACAGGAGGATATTGCAGTAGAGAAATTGCTTGGTGATCCAAATTTATTTAGAAATATACTTAATCTTCAGAATTTATTTTAAGGACATTGTTGTATTTTCCACCTATCATGTGCCTTAAAACAGTTTCTCTTTATCAGAAATCTTTTTTTATGCATTCATGTTATATGTCAATTTTGTGGTCTCTTGAAGTAAAAAATCTTCAGATTAAAAAAAAAATCCTTCATTCTTAGATCTCTAAAATGCCCACCTACTATAAACCAATAAAATCTTGCAGTGTTAAATTTGTGGAAACTGATGTAAATTATTTTCCCCTAAAACAACAATCTAATTTAAAACATGTACCATCATGTTATTTCTGTTTTAGTTTTAACTTCAAGATGGAATTCGTTTTTACCCTAAGTATATAAGCCTTCCTGGCACAGTCCTGAAGGTTATGGTCATACAGTCATCCACATAGTTAAAAGGGTAATTATGGGGTGTGAAATTACAAACATTCATGACTAAAACAAAACAAAGCAACAAGCAAACTCACTCTTTACATTTAGTAACTTGCATTATGTCAGATGTGGAAACAGCAATGGTTATTAAATGACTGAATAAGTTGACCAAATCAATTTCAACTTAGTAGGTGGGACTAAGAGGAATAAACTGGGACTCTAGCTAAAGGAGTCCAAAAGGTGTCTCCAAAAAGTCAGCATTACCTAAGGAGGGGCTAACCGTGTGAGGAACAATCAAAGAATTTTCTAAGCAGAGAGAATGAGACATGTGAAGGGCCTGGGATGAGACGAGTCTTGATGTAATCAATAAGCATGAGTGAGCTAGAAGGATAATGGTGCCTGAAGATGATTAAAAGCTCAATGGGCCTTTAGAAGTGGAAGCAAGGGCTGTAAGGAGCAAGATGAATAATCTTGGTTCCATAATCAACACTCTTGGTACCAGCAGTTTTCTTGGCTCCATAATCAACACTCTTGGTACCAGCTACTGGGAAATAAAAAAGACAAATTGCACTGGGAGAGTCTGCTGTCAGAGACCTCGCCAGAGTACTAAAGAGCAACAATGTCAGTCTGAAGACTAAGGTGTGCCTGATCCAGGCCATGGTTTTTTCATTGTGTCAGAAAGCTGGACAATGACTAGGGATAATAGAGAATTGATGCCTTTGAGCTGTGGTGTTGGAGAAGAGTATTGAATATGCCATGGACTTCAAAGAGAACAAACAGGTTTGACCTACAGAGGGTGAAACCAGGCTGCTCCTTGGAAGGAAGGATTCTGAGGTTTCGTCTGACATATTTTGGATATGTTGCAAGGAGGAATCAGTCCTTGGAGAGGTACATCATGCTTGGGAGGGTAGAGGGTAACACAAGAGAGGAAGACGATCGATGAGATAAATTCATTCAGTAACTGGGATAATGGGGGTAGGTGAGTCAGAGCCAGTAAGATTGACACAGGATAGAGCAAGGTTTAGGGCTGTTGTAGGATCGTTATGAGTCGAAAGTGATTTGACAGCACATAACAATGACAAGTAAAATATATTACAGAAAATGACTAATTAAAACATTTTATTTCTTATTAAAATACCTTGTAAGTAACTATATTTGTGTATTGATAATAATGGGTGACTGGAATGCAAAAGTCAGGAACAAAGAGGAAGATTCAGTAGTTGGAAAACATGGACTCGGTGACAGAAATGGAGCTGGAGAGAGAATGATCGAATTTTGCACAATCAATGACTTAT
>NW_006400008.1:3465711-3482807 GCF_000299155.1 Elephantulus edwardii
CTGTTGTACATAGGGTCGCTATGAGTCACAGGCGACTCGACGGCACATAGCAAAAACAACAACAACTATATATATATATATACACATATACATATATTTGGAGGCAAATCCTATTTTAATGACTCTTCAACTTATATTTTCATAATTTTGTCAAATATTTTACTTTCCTTTCAGCAGAAAACTCTAATTTTCTTTTAAGGGATAGTATCTTCAGAGAAAATAAACTTCACCATTTATTTGAGTAAACGTTGCTCTTATTTGTATAGTCAACGTGGCTTTGACTGCCATTAATCATGTGTACAACAGAACAAAACACTGGCTGATCCTTCATCATCTTCATTATGGTTGCTATGTTTGAGCCCATCCTTGCAAACACTCTGTCATTTTATAACACTGGGGGTCTTCTTTATTGGGTTAGCCTTCTACTTTACCAAGCATGACATTCTTCTCTAGGATCTGGTTCCTCTTGATAAGTTGTTGTTATAGGTTGTTGAGTTGCTTGCAACTTATAGCGACCCTCTATGTACAACAGCCCTAAACCCTGCTCTATCCTTGGCCAACCTCATTGTCTCTGAGACACCTACCCCCGTTACCCCAGTCACTGAGTCAATCCATTTCATCCAAGGTCTTCCTCTCCTGAGCTGTTCCTCCTCCTGATATGTTGTTGTTGTTGTTGTTAAGTGGCGTCACGTCGCAGGCGACTCATAGTGATCCTATGAAGGAGAGTCTTTGACGCTTGGGTGCCTTTCATCCTCTCTCCAGGTTCATAGGGTTTCTGGAGGCAAACTATTATGGAAGTGGATGCCACTCCTCCTTCCAAGCTTGTTTTAATCGAGGAGCTCCACCCCACTCTCTGTCTGCTTTGGGTAGCCAACTATTAACGCATTTGAAACATCAGTGTCACACCTCCTGATATAGCATGTCCAAAATACATGAGATGAAGTCTCACCATTATTGCTTCTAAGGAGCATTGATTGTACTTCTTCTAAGACAGATATGTTCTTCCTTCTGGAAGCCTATGAAGCATATTCCGTATTCTTCACCAGCACCATAGTCCAAATACATTCGTTTTTGCCTTGGTCTCCTTTATTTGTTTCCCAGATTTCACATGCATGTTAATGGATTGGGACCTGGATCTCAGATGCACATTAGTCCTTGCCTTACTGCTGCTGTAATAGAAATACCACAAGTAGATGACTTCGACAAATGTATTCTTCCACAGTTTAGGAGGCTAGAAGTCTGAATTCAAAGTACAAACTCTAGAGGAAGACTTTATCTCTGTGTTCATCCTGGGAGAAGATTCTTGTCTCCTTTCAATATCCTGGATGGGTCCTGTGTTCCTGGGAGTGCTAAGTGTGTGTGCCACAATTCTTCCCTTGGGTCTAGAAGATTCTCTGGGCCCAAAGTATGTGTTCTATTCCTAGCTCTTCTCTCTTCATAGTTTCAGGGTCCTTCCCTCTGCACTTGCTTCTCTGCTCTTTTACTAGTAAAAGACCGTGCAGGCCACAATGTAGGTAAACTCCCCTTACATTGAATCACTTACTGTGATCATTATATTACAAGTTAACATTACATGGGTCGCTTACTGTGACAGTAGTGGTGGTGACTTAAATTAGGGGCTACTCCCCACCCTAATCCTGACTCACTAATCAAACAAACATAACCTAATCATCTTTACTATAATCTAATAGAACATTTCAAAGGGAAACTCAGGAGGACAAAGCAAAGTATTATAATAGAATGTGCTGGAATTGCAGGATAAATAGAGATGAATTCTCTCTGCATTCACTTCTTAAGCTGAGAGAACTGAAAAAACAAATTTAAACCTCCAGTTGAAATATTGAAAGATGTAATGGGGAATATATTTAATAATTCAGAAGGCATCAAAAGAAAATGGAGAGAATATACAGAATTGCTGTATCAAAAAGAACTGATTGACAGTGCAAAATTTCAGGAAGTACCATATGAGGAGGAGTCAATGAAGGAGGAAGTGGAAGCTGCACTAAAGGCATTGGCAAAAAATAAGGCCCCAGGAATTGAAAAGAAACCAATTGACTTGTTTCTGTTAACATATACTCACCAACTATACCAGGAAATTCAGTGGACAGCTGCTTGGCCAAAAGGTTGGAAGGGGTCCATATTCGTTCCCACCCCCAAGAAAGGAGATCCAACAGAAGGTGGAAACTATCAAACAGTATCATTAATATCAAATTCAAGCAAAATGCTGCTGAAGAGCATTCAAACACTGCTAGAACAGTACATAGATAGGAATTTCCAGAAGTTCAAGCAAGATTTAGAGGAGGCCATGGTACCAGGGACATCACTGCCGATGTTAGATGGGTCCTGGCTAAAAGTAAAAAAATCCCAGAAGAATATCTATTTGTGCTTTATTGACTATGCAAAAGTATTTGACTGTGTGGATCATAACAAACTGTGGCTGACCTTGGGAAAAAATGGGAATCCTAGAGCATTTAACTGTGTTCATGCAAAACCTATACTGACTGTTGTGTGAACAGAGCAGGAGACCACTTCATGGTTTAAAATTAAGAAGGGAATGCATTAGGGTTATATTCTCCATTCAATCTGTATGCTTAGCATATCATTTGGGAAGCTGGACTTGACTGAAGAGGAATGAATCATCAGGATTGGAGGGAGACTTATCAATAACCTGCATCATGCAGATGACACAAACTTGCTTGCTGAAAGTGAGAAAGGCTTAAACCATTTGTTGCAGAAGATCAAGGACTGCAGCCTTTCATATGGATTGCATCCTTTCATATGGATTGCATCTCAATATCAAGAAATCAAAGATTCTTAACCACTGGACCAATAGGCAACATCGTGATGGATAGAGAAGAGATTGAAACTGTCAACAGCTTCATCTTACTTGTCCATAATCCTTGGTACCCACAATCAGGAAGTAAGGAAACACACTGCACTGGGAAAATCTGCAATTAGGGACTTCTCCAAATTATTGAGGAATAATGATATCAGTTTGAGGACTAATGTACATCTGATTCAGGCCATGGTCTTTCTGATAACTTGCTATGCATCTGAGAGCTGGGCAATGTATAGAGATAATAGAAGAAGAATTGATGCCCTTGAGCTGTGATGTTGGAGAAGAGCACTAAACATTCCATAAAAAGACAAAAGAATAAACATGTATCTTGAAGAAGGTGCAGCCAGAGTGCTTTTTAGAAGCAAGGATGATGAGGCTTTGCCACACATACTTCAAGGATGTTGCTAGGAAAGGCTATTCTTTGGAGAGCGACATGATGCTTGGAAGGGTGGAGGGTCAGTGAAGGAGAGGAAGCCTTTCAATGAGATGGATTGACACAATGGTCTGCACAATTGGCTGCAATGGTCTCTAGTGTGTCAAGAAGTGTGAAGATAGCACAGAATAGGATGGGGTTCAGATCCACTGTTCACAGTGTCACTATGAGTAATACTCAACTCTTTGACACCTAACAACAACACTCTCCCACCAGATCTCCCTGGCCTGGTGGCAAGAAGCTGAGCTGCAATACTGAAAGTATTGCTATTCCTCAGGAGAAGGATGGGCAATCTCCTCCCACGTGATTAACTGCCTCTGAAAACCTGCTGGAGGGTCAGCTATGGATTGGCTCCAACTGTGTGTTACACAATAAAAACAACAACAGCCCTCTCCTATTAACTGTAGAAAGAGTTTAGGATATATAACACATCACAAAACAGAGGTCACTCACATAATACTGGGAATCATGAACTAGTCAAATTAACACATATTTTGCAGGGACACAATTTGGTCTTTTGCATTCTTCAAAGCATTGTCTTTACTTTCTAACACTTAAATGATGACTTTAACAGAAGACTGGTCCAAGGCAATCTTCATCCGATTTCTTGACTGCTGTTTCCTTGAGCATTGTTTGTAGATCCAAGAAAATTAACTTCTTGCAATCCGATCTTCTCCCTGTTTATCATGATGCTGCATGTTGGTCTGATTGGGAAGAATTTTGTTTTCTTGATGTTGAAGTGTAACCCATACTGAAGTCTATATTTTATTATCTTCATCAGTTTGTATCTATGTCAAGTACTCTCCCAGCCTTGCCCAAGCACTCCAGGTGCCACGTTGTTCCACGCACGTACGCCTGGGACAGGCTACATGTTTGGATGATGGGGGGAAGCTGAGTTTCCCCAGTTCCCGCTCCTCTTGAATTGCAGGCAACTCGATGGCACATAGCAACAACAACAACTCTTTATTTCCAGCAAGCAAGTATTAATAACAAGCAAGGTGAAACATCTGGCTCCAGGAATTTACAGAATACCAATTGAGATATTTCAGCAAATATATGAATTACTGAAAGCACTCATTCATCTCTTCCAAGAAATTTAGAAAACAGCTACCCAGCCAACTGCCTAGAAGGAATCTATTTTGTACCCATTCCAAAGAAAGGTAATCCAAACAGATGGGAAATTATAGAACAGTACCATCAATGTTGTTGTTGTTGTTGTTGTTGCTAAGTGCCATCGAGTCACAGGCAATTCATAGCGACCCTATGAAGGAGAGTCCTTGATGCTTGGGTGCCTTTCTTCCTCTCTCCAGAGTACCATCAATATCAAACACAATTAAAATTTTGCACATTTTTTTAAATGTTTTCAATAGTATATCAATAAGGAACTACCAGAAATTCAAGACAGATTCAAAAGAGGATGTGGAGTGAAAGGTAACATTGTTGATAGTAGATTAATCTTGGTTGAAAGCAGAGACTACTAGAAATATGTTTACCAGTGTTTTATCAACAGGGCAAAAATTTTTTTACTATGTAGATTTTAATAAAATATAGGTAACATTATGAAGAATGGGAATTCCAGAACACATGCGGGACCTATTCATAGGCTAAAACACAGTCATAAAATAAAATAAAGGATAGTATGTTCGATTTAAGATTAGGAAATATATCTGTTAGGTTGTATCCTTTTATATATTTGAATCAATGAGAAAAGTAATTTCAATCCTTAATAAAAATAAGTTTTATTATTCAGACCTAAAAATATAACACATATGACCTATAAAAATGGGCATAAGACTGGTCAAACTCCTTATGACCATCTCCACCCCCTTAGGTCATGATTCCAGACAAAACAGCTGTTTCCAACATTGCTTAAATTTCAGTGTCACCTTGCATGGCCACCCAATATTCACAGGAGACAGCTGAAGGCATCAGGTTGAGGTTTTTAAAACAAGCACTTGGTTTCAATTTCCTAATTATTTTTTTTTCTCTCTCTGTATCCATATGAACAGCAGTAGAGGGAAATGAGTTGCCATTTTCTGACTTTCTAAGATTTTTTTTTTACTAATTCTTTCAACACTCAGGTGGAAAAATTATTTTCTCTCCTTGAAGCCACTAATTTTTTTCATCTTGAAACTAATTATTAAGTTATCTATACTGACTTTCATTACTTGTAGCAGTGACAAGACAGAATATTTTAAATCCTTGATAGGTGGTCACAAAAACTTGTAATGAGTTTTACTTCATTAATCAGTTTATCATTTATTCAGTGGATTAAACTACATTTCTTTATAATAGATAAACATTAAAGTTCTAAGAAATCTGATTGGCCTTTGAGAAGGTGCTCAGAGAAGAAGCCTTCTTTCCTAAATAAATTGATTGCTTATATTTGATTATATAGTTTCTAAAAGGATGGATTAGATTTTACCTCTCTTTGTTAAGAGATGCAGGAAAACGCCATTATCTCCATTTTAATAATAACAAAACTGTTGGTCCTCAAAAGTAAAAGGCTTAGCTAAATCCGTGTAGTTAATGTCACCAGCCCAACCTAGAACAATTTTGATCTTAAGAAAAAAGGAAATAATCGATGTAGTTAGAGAAACAATAGTTTTTCAGCATTGCCTGAGGAATCCGAGATATGGAAATAAATTTGATAGATAATGAAAACTGAAGAGGCATATGCATATTATTTCATCAAAGAGTGAAAATATTTGAAGAAAATAGTGAAATATTAACTTGTGGCACCTTTGGATTGTAGATTAAGTGACGTTTATCATATTCTATGTGCTTTTCAGCTGGCTTGAAATATTTCAGAAGTCATTTGGATACACAGGAAAACTGTATTATGGGATTACCTACTCATTGCTGCCAATCCAGTTCCACACATGATGACCTCCATTCGGTTTCTGAGCCTGTAAACTTTAACATGAAAAGACTGAACCTCCTTTTCTCCCTCAGAGTAGCTGGTGGATTTGATCTGTTGATGGGTTCTATCTACTAGCTTTTGGGTTAGCAGCCCAACACTTAAGCCTCTGTGCTACCTGGGATCCTTCTTAAGGAATGTCAAAACCCAAACCCACAGCCATCAAGTCAGTTCTAACCCACAGTGACCCTCTAGGAGTTTCTGAGACTCTAAATCTTTATGGGAGGAAACTGCTCTGAGGTGAACTCAAACTGTAGACCTTTTGGTTAGTAGCACAGCATATAACAAATGGTGGAGCCTCACCAGGGTTCCTCTAATATGAAACAAGCAAATTTTAATATGACTAATTATTTTTCCCTTCCCCTAGAGTGTCATTACCTTCTCTGCCAAAAATGTTTCCAGAATGGGGCTTGGTGGTTTAAAAGTGAAATCGGTTTTCATTTTGTGGGGCTTGACTAAGCCTAGAATTGTTATTTGCAGATTTATCATTAGTACAACAGAGAGCACCTCAATATCACATGCCTGGATTGAACATGGGAACTCATAAAACTCTCACCAAGTCATAATCAAATCATAGCAGGCTCTCCATTGGGTTTCCAAGGCTGTAAATCACACAGAAGAAGATTGACTTTTTCCCATTAGAGCCACTGGACAGTCCTGCAACCAGAGTGGGTATTGGAGGTTAGCAGTGCAATTCTCCAGAAACTCTGCAACCGGAGCTCCCTATGGATACTCTAATGACCCCAAAAGAAAAACAATTTTCCTTTTAACTTTTTTCTCTTGAGCTTCCCAGAATCCCATCTGCTCAAACTTTATACAGGGCTCTATATAACTTGGCAGTGTATAACCACCGGCCTGTTTATCTTAAGTAGCCAGCAGTATGCCTGGAAAATCACATTTTCTCTGCAGAGAAAGTGTTGTCATTGTACCAGCACTTTTAAAGACAGTGAATGCTATCACTTAATTGCAGTAAATGGAAATTCAGAGGCCTGATAGGTACAGGTTGCCTGTGGGGGTCTCTCTGTGAGGCTTGTCCCTTTTGATTTGGATGACACACTGAAAGATTCCAGGAGTCCGATAAAGGGGCTGAGACACAGTTGCTTCCAAGGTATTTTGTTGGTGGTGATCTTTTGGGGACACCACTGGATGCAAACAATTTGCTTCACACATCCCTATCCTTGCTACTTTTCATGCCCCTGTGGCTTTTATCACCTTCTAGTGGGTCAATGATGTTGCTTCTGTGGAGTAGCAAAGCACTCTAAAGATCCCTGCTGCTCTTGATATTGCATGCAGCTGACAAATAATATTTTTCTTTTTTGTAGGACATACTGGGGTGAGATGATATGAAACATTTTGTGGATGGATAAGCAGGATGGCACTATGTGGGGAGGAATCTCCCCCCCCCACCCCCAAACATCACTCCATGAAAATCATTCAAAAGTGTCCCACTCTATCAATAATGGAGTGAGCTCTGTACCAATTAGATTGATTTGTTTCATGGCCTTTGAGAATAAGTGCCTCTTTAAAATGATTTCTTTCTGCCTTGGAAAAGAAAGTGTTAAAACATATGAACATTATAACATAATCACAAAAATCTGCTTTTATGAAATGGGTTAATTACACCCATTGAATTCGCTCCCTGTCACACACTTATCCTCCCACTCCTGCTCCAAAATGACAAGTGAAACCAGGGACTATGTTTTGGAAAACAATCAGGTCACATATTGAGTATTTTGCTTATTCATACAACCATAAACTGCCTATGCTTGAATTCCCTCAATTACACAGCTCAGTATGCAGGGCGAGCAGCACACAAGCCCAGCTCGAGTGAGCACTTCCCTGGAATACACACACAGAGGAACAAGTTTGAAAAATGTCCAAAGTGGCAGATGTGACAAATTCTCATTCAAGATCCAGAAACTCCCTTTGCTGCAATCCCTCACCTGTTAATCACTGCTTCTCAACTTCTGAACCTTGGATGTTTGCAATATCTTAAACCGAGACATTAGGGGCTATAGATCTTTCAAGCTAGGGTGCAGGTATACGCTCCTGTGGGGGCAGTAGTGCGAGGTGGCTGGCAGAGACAAGGGAAAGGCATGAATCATAGAATTTCCAAAGGGTTCACCAAGAATAATCATGAGGCTGCCAGCTTCTTAGGAAACTGCTAGTCCCTCTTTTATAGGGGAAGTTCTCAAAATTAGTCCCTGATGAGCCTTAAACCTGCGTTATGTTACTTAAATCCTTCCAATTCCCACCATGCTGATACACAGATTCTCTCCTCCACAGCAGAACACAAAGGCACTATTGTAGTCATGGTAAAGGCTATTTCATTTTCTCTACTAAGTGTGACAACTTCCCCACAACTGTTCTCCACTGCAATTTCATGCTCATAGGCATTTCAGTTTATCAAAATCATCCCTACCAATATTACTCTTTTGGTTAGCTTGTCTTTTTCTTTGTATTTTCTTTAACCATTTTTATTTTTATTTTTCACATATGAGCTCATAAGTCCTAAAACTTCAAATTATGCCATTTGAACTTCAAAATTATTTAAAATGTTGGTTGAGACTCTCTTCTTCCTTTTCTGCTCTCATCCTAATTTCTCTCCAATTTCTCCTTTCTAGCCACTTTCTCTTGATCTCTGCTTGTCACTTGAGACTTTAAAATCTTATTTACCTAAGTCGTGTCTTTATTCTAAGTGTGCTCTACTGTACATTGGATTTTAAAGGGCCTATTTTATTTTGGAAGTGGATGGCCAAGCCTTCTTCCTAGTCTGTTTGATTTGGATGCTTAGTTTTAGAACAACATCTGACAGATGAGCACTTTTTTTGTTTTTTTACTAATTTCAATGAACAGAGATTTTGGATTTCCATTCATTCATTGTTGCACTTTTGACAGACGAGCATTTTGCCAAGCAGATGAGAGACACTTCCCTTACAGAAATAACCAATGCATTCACTATCCCCCACCCCCAACCCCCAGCACATGTGTCTTGTCTCTTCCCTTTCCCTGGTATATCAGCATTCCTTGCACTCTCACCAACCTGGTCCAGCCCTCCATTCACTAGCTACCCCTTGATATAATGGCTTAGGCCACAAGTCACATCTGTGATGTCTTGCACCACACACTGCTACTGATCTCTCACACTGTTGCCTGTCTTGTGTTTACGAGGATGTAAGTCCAAATCCCATGTACCAATTTCAGAGAAAGATTTTTGCCTGAGGCAGTAATAAGGAAAGGTCCTTGCCACTGAACTTCTGCTGACTTTTGTGACTTAGTGTCTCTGTTTACACAGCTGTCACAATGTAATAATTTCCAAGGTCAAGATAAGTCTCTGCTAGATCTGGTATGGTGGTGATGGTATGGTTGCTGAAAAGCAATGATGTCAGTCTTGAGACCAAGGTGCGCCTAATCCAGGCCATGGTTTTCACAATTACTTGCTATTCATCAGGAAGCTGGACAATAAATAAGGATGACAGAAGAATTGGTGCCTTCGAGTTGTGGTGCTGGAGAAGAGCCTTGAACATATCATGGACTGCCAATAAAACAAATAGGTGTGTCTTGGAGATGGTGAAACCAAGTTTCTCCTTGGAGGCTCTGATTTTGAAGCTCCATTGCACATACTTTGGGCATATGGCCAGGAGAGACCAGTTCTTGGAAAAGGACATTACTCTCAGAAGGGTCAAAGGCCAGAGCAGGAAAGGAAGACACCGGATGAGATGGATTGATACAGTTACTGGGGCAGTGGGAGTTGGTGTGTCAGAATTAGTGAGACTGGCTCAGGACAGAGCAGGCTTCAGAGCTGCTATACGTAGGGTCACTATGGGTTGCAGGTGACTTCACAGCACATAACAACAATAAGAAATCATGTCCAGGCCATCTCTTTCTTTAGCCCTTATTGATTCTGTACCCTAGAAAGGGACTTATGACCAAGCAATGGTATTTTCATTTGCTTCATATGCATATGAAAGTTGGTCAGAGAATAAGGAAGATAAATGAACAAAGAATTGATGCCTTTGAAATATAGTATTGTAAACAATATTGGATATTCCTTGGACTACCAAAAGAAAAAAACAAATCAATCCTAAAAGAAATGCAACTACAATGTTCTTTAGATGCAAGGATGACAAAACTGTATCTCCTTTGGACATTTTATCAGGAGGAAATAGTCTTTAGAAAAGGACATCATGTTTGGAAATGTAGGCCAGTGATGGACAGGAAGGCCTTTATGGAAATAGATTGACACAGTGACTACAACAGTGAGAACAACAAAGGTTATGAAGCTGACCCAGATCAGAGAGGCTTTCAGTCTGTCGTACATAGGGTTAGCTAACCACTAATAAACTCTGGTCTCTATACACTTGCCTTTTCATGTTTGTTTTTATGTGTGAGATCACACCATATGTGCCTTTTTTGTCATTGGCAACTCAAAAGATTAGATGAGAACCTTAGGAGACAGTGAATTTACATTACCGGAGGAAGAAAAACTCAGGTAAGAAGGGTTAGTTGTTGTTGTTGACTGCCTTTGATTGAGCACAACTCATAGCAACTCTATGAACAAAAAAGGCCTGAAGCCTTTCTATAACTATCGACACTTATCAAAGTTTCTAGAGTTTCTGAAGGTATGTTGTTTAGGAAGTGGATGCCACTCCTGCTTCCAAAGAAGGGTAGAGTAGGTATATAATTCATAGAATACAGTAATCTTCCTAAATTATACACACAGAAACAAATTATATATATATATATATTTTTTTTTTGTTGTTTATGCATTCATTAACAGTAACAAAAACAAATCAAATGTAGCAGAAAAAAAAATTTCACCTAATATATACTCAGGTTGTTTGTTACAATAGGGTTGGCCTATTGTAATCCTAAATACAAACAAGGACTGGAATTATCTTTGTAAAATCGTAAGTATAATAATGGCATCAGGAATCAAGGTTGCTGTTTGAAAGTTTCCATAATTTAGGGGAAGTGGAAGAGAGCACATTTAGTAAGTATTGGCATCTACTTAGTCACTGAGAAATTTTATCAGAAACATTCTGAGAAAAGACCATTATCAAATTACAACTGTTTAACCTATATATCTAAATCCTAAGACATACTGAAAAAACTCATTTTGAGTAAATATTTAAGATAAACAAAAGGATCTGTTCTTAAAAGTAAAAGGAATTGATTTCCCAAATGTTTTCTATCTAAAGAACTTTATTGGTTTTTCTCTCAGAGAGTAATACTCTGTTTTAATAGAATTCTGTTCAAAAATCTATCCATGAGCTCTCTCCTCCTTATCTGGAGTTCACATAGGGTTTGTTTTCAGTCAACTAAACAAATTCTTAGATTAACCTAAATCGGTGGGCCTTGTGTTCTATGAGTTCAAAACAGACACTACCTCTCCTCTTTTGGAAATATTTTGTAACTAAAATTAAAACCAACAAGAAGAAATCAACTTTCCTCCTAAAATTTTTCATATAAATGTAATAATGTTACTGAATTCAGTGATCAAATTTGAGGTCCTTCAAAAATGTAGTTACTATGTACAAAATTCTGTAGCATGAGAAAATAAAAAGATTCAAACTCCTTGTCCTCAGAGGGTATGTCTGGGAAAGCAGACATGTACAAAAGCTATGATAGTCTGTGTAAAAGTGCACTACTGAGTTACAGCAGGAAAGAGAGAAAACTCATGTTGGTATTCTTTTTGCCATTACTGTATATTGAAATATATATAATTTCATCATTCCTTTGCCTAAGTTTAAGCTTTTCCTCTTTAGTATCTTTTAATATTTGTAGAAAAATAATTACTGATACCTGCCCTTTCTCTTAAATATGAGAGCATTAAGAAATTTCACTATAATTTATTCAACTGGCATCCCAATAATGAACTTTTTACCTATTCTAATGACAACATTTCTTTTAGCAAATTTTAAAGAGAGGAGGACCCTGGATGGTCCAAATGCTGTTCACTTGGCAACTTCTAATAAAGATCACAACCAAGAAAACCTTATAAAGCTCAGTTCTATTCTAAACACATGGAGTTGCATTCAGTTTGCGCCTTCCCTGAGCTTTCTTGGTATTTAAAAGGTTTTTAGTAATCCACCAAATACTCTGTTGGAGAAGGATGGGCAATCTCCTGTGCCAGTCGGATTCAATTCAATACCACACCTGCGTATACACACACACACACACACACACGTTCTTATTGGAGTCTTTTCCAAATATTCTTTAAAACTTTCTATGTCTTCTTAAAGCAAAACCACTTTTTATTTTATTTTGAAGATAGTTGGTTAGTATATATTTCTTCACAGAGGCTGCTGGAAAACCCCAATGCAGAAAGTTAGATTTCTCTAATTGGTATGTTCTTATGAATCCTGAAAGGTGTTCCTAATTGAATTAAAAGCTATGGTATATGTCTATTTAAGTGGTGTATGAATATGTTAACTCAAATGGCAGATATTATGATATTCCTCTATACTTTTGGGAATCCCCTAACAGTTAATGGTTCTCATATAAAAACTATATGTAGATCAAAAAACTGTTATATAAGACCATTATTGTAGAATAAGCATAAGGATCCAGGAGGGGTGGGAGAGGCTGGAAGCAGAGGGATGAGGATGTGCAGGGGGGAAAGGGGGATTAATCATTGGGTTGTACAATTTGGTAGGTGGGAGGATGAGGGGAAATTGAAAGAATTTGTTCAAATTTGTATTAGAATTTTGTAAATAAACTAGTGGAAAAAAATCAAGAAAAGTGGGCATTAGAGCTGTATACTTGCTCTGTATTTATTCAATCTGTATTCTGAGTAAATCATTCAAGAAACTGAACTCTGAAAAAGAATGAGGCATCAGGACCAGAGGAAGATTCAGCAGCAGCCTGTGTTATGCAAATGACACAACTTTGCTTGCTAAAAATGAGGAGGACTTGAGGTACTTCCTGCAGAAAACCAAACACTCCAGAGTCCAACATGGATTACATCTCAACATCAAGAAAAAAACCAGTCTCTCCTCCATATTTCTTTTCAAGGAGGGAGGTCCTCACCTTTGGGATATAACTTTCTAATACATCTATCTTTACTTTCTGCTTTCCCTTCTGCCTCCTCATTTTGGTTCTAGCCCTGCGCTCTAACAAAAAGCCTTTTTTAATATTCTATGCACTAACATCTGCTCTTCCAGGAAACTCTAAAATTGCTGTACACCGGGCTACCTGTGCTCCGTCTCTATCCTCTTCTGTAGTCTCCTCTGCCTGACACAATTGCTCTGCAAGAAGGATAAACCAGGGCTTCAACCACACAATAACATTTTGGTTCCAAACCTAGGATAGTTCTAGATTTTCCACCATCATTAAGGTAGACACAGAATCTAATTGATGAGTGAGAAAATATTGGTATAAGATTCATGAAGGACAGGAATAGGAAAGGTTGAGAGTAAGGAGGGAAGAATTTTGTATCCTTTAATCTCTGCTGTGTTCATGTGGGAGGTAAACTGTTCTCTGAGGGTAGTCTGGTTGGGTTCATATTCCTGCCAAGTATGAAAGCGGAGCAATAGTTCATGCTTTTCTTGGCAAGTGGAGCGGTAATCCACTTTCTCTGCTATTAAGATGAGCAGATTCCAAGATTCACATCAAGACCCTATCCACACCACATGTCCAAAATGGCAGCCTGGATTCCCACTGCATGTCCACGATGGCAGCACCCATCCACACTACGTGTCTAAGATAGAGCTCTCATCTGCATGATGTGTCCAAGGTGGTGGTCGCCATTAGGACATGTTGCCTCACATACTTTGGGCTTGTTGCTAGGAGGAACTATTCCTTGGAGAAAGACATGATTCTAGGAAGGGTGAGGGGTCAGTGAAGAAGAGAAAGACCATCAACCAGGTGGATTGACATGATGACAGCTGGAATGGGCTCTTCTGTGTCAGGAAGTGTGAGGAGGGCACAGGACAGAAAAGCGTTCAGATCTTTTGTTCATAGGGTCACTATGAATATATGGGTCATACTCAGTAGCATCTAACAACAACACCAAGGGTCATCAAATATTTTCACCTTGACAGTCTCCTGAATTTGTGCTTATTTTATTTCTTTTTCTTTTCATGGCTTTTCATTTTACCCCTAAGTCTTTAACCCACTTGAAGCTTTTGAATATGAATCCCATTTCATTTAAGAAGATTTCCAGATTTGTTATTCTTTTCCTATCTAACAAGTTTGGTTTTCCTTGTTTCGTATCAATTAACCACAGGGAGATGGGTTGATTTCTGAGTTTTACATTTAGCCCAATGGCCTATGTGTCTTATTCCTAAATATTTAATTTTGTGATTAGTTATTAAACAATGGTTTTTCTTCTTCTTTCCATCAAAGAATCTGCCTCTGGGGAAGAGAAAAGGATCTTGTTGTTGTGTTAATGGAGAGAGTTACAGGATTACTGAGTGTAATCAAATGGCAGCAGTTAAAAGATTTAAACTTTATAAGATCTCCCCTGCCCCCCAGACCATAGTGTTTCTCTAGTCTGAGGGGACACCCTAATCTACTTACTTTATAGGATTTTCTTCCAGGAAAACTCTAGCAACCATTGTACCAAAGATCTGAGAGCAGATACTACAACACCAGACAAGAACATATAGAGGATGTCACAGCTAGTGTCAAAGAATATAGAGATTTATAAAGAATGAGAGGTAGGAAAGGATAGAGACCCCGATGTCTGTGGCTGGAATACTCTATGCAAATTCAAAGCTGTGAGATGACTGAAGACATCTCTCTGTCTAAGCAATACTTCCCTTTCTGTCCTCACTCAGGATGGAACAGCTAGTTTCTATCCTCTTCAAATTTCAGCAAATTTGGAATAAAATTTCATCCCAGAATTTCTTAGAGGATGGTGAAGAGTGACTTGTTAACGAATCTCTACAGTTGGTCTGAAGTCATTCATACTTGGGCATTTAAAATCTTGTGAAGAAGAAGCTGAAAACATCTCCACAGACCCAGGTATATGGCAAGCTATCAAAAAATTCCCCAACACAACCATATGTAGACCAATCAGTTCAAGTTGTTGTTGTTATTATTATTATTGTTATTATAGTTACTACTCATAGTGATCCTGTAAACAATAGATCTGAACCCTGTCCTGTCCTGTGCCAAATTCATAATCTCTGACACATTCAAGCCTATTGCTATAGTCACTGTGTCAATCTACCTGGTTGGATTGGTGTCTTCCTCTCCTCCATCCCTCTACATTTCCAAGCATGATGTCTTTCTCCAAAGAATAACCTCTCCTAGCAACATGCCCAGAGTATGCAAGACAAAGCCTCACCCTCCTTGCTTTCAAGGAGCAATCTGGCATCACTCTCTCCAAGACATATCTCTTGGCAGTCCATGGATATTCAGTACTCTCCTCTAACACTACAACTCAAAGGCATCAATTCTCCCTCTGTCATCCTTATTCATTGTCCACCTCTCTGATGCATAGCAAGTGATTGGAAAGATCATGATCTGAATCAGGCACACCTTGGTCTTCAGACTAACCTCATTGCTCCTCAGTAATTTAGAGGGGTCCTTGACTGCAGACTTTCTCTGCAATATGCAGAGAAAATTGAGTGTAGTATGTCTCCTGATCACCCGACTGCTGGTGTCAAGTGTATTTGTTGTGGATTCAAGTATGAAAAAGTCATTGGCAGTTTCAATCTTTTCTCCACCTATCATTATGTCACCTACTGGTCCAGTGGTGAGAAGGCACCTTCTTATATTTGCCTTTTTTTCTAGTTCCTTGTCTTAGTAAATCACTCTGAAATAGAATGAGGCTTACCTTCCCTGTTTATAGCCTTGTTTACCAAAATGGATAAAGACCAAGCAGATAATATTTACTCCTTAGATAGTTAAGAGATTATGATTGTTTTTTGTTGTTGTTGTTGTTGTTGTTAAATACGATCAATTCTTAGATGACTCATAGCAACCCTATGAATTAAAGACCTGGACACTTGTATAATGTTCGTTTCTCCAGGCTCATAGGGTTTCCAGAGGCAAGCTATTTCCGAAGTGGATGCCACTCCTGTTCCCAAGCTTGTTTTAACCCCGGGAGCTCCACCAAATATTGTCCACCTTGGGTAACCATTATCACATTTGACACATCAGTGTCACAGTGTTCAGCATCACAGCAACCACGAGTTACCTCTATACGGCAAATGGACACACTAGATTACTACTTTAAAAATCCCTTATCATCCTATATATTTGGCCTAGTGGGCGGGGGGGTTAGGGGGGAAACAGGCAGAGTTGTATAAGAGAAATTAAATAATCACTCCTACAAGTTTGATGGCAACTTCTTGGAAACTGAAGTATTCATTTTCTTTGTTTTTTTCCTCCTCTGTCTTCAGTTTTCTAAATTCACCTCTGCTTTAAATTGTCTCTGGGCCTTCTCTGAAGAATTGCATCCTTAATCCCACTTTCTCTCTTAGGATTTAGGCCAAGAGAATGTAAGCCTACTTTGAGGGTCTAAAAATTCCATTGTCTTTGCATGGCCTCTATGATAGAATGCCAGATTTAGGAGTGTTCAAGTGACTTCTATTAACCATAAAAGCTTTATGTTCTAGATTATGCATCATTGGAAATAAGATTGACCATAGCCAACATGTAAAAATTTTTACATGTACCACCTTTTCAGTTTGTGATTTGCGAGATGCAAAGCCTGGGTACCTATTTCCAGCCTCAGGAGGCATGTTCCTCCTTTGGACAGGCCATGCAACTAGAAAATTAAAGCTGAAATTCAAAAATATCCCTGAAAAATCTGACTGACCCACCTTTCTTTTTTTTTCTCTATAATTATATTTTATTGATTTTCATAAACATTTACAGAGATTTTGGGCTTCCATTCATTCATTGTTGCACTATTCTCTCTACCCTCCTCCCAGTTTGTTCTTGTCCAA
>NW_006400008.1:3483227-3485439 GCF_000299155.1 Elephantulus edwardii
CTCCTGTGATGACAGAAATACCTAGTCACATATCTCTTTTAAACAGTTTTCTCCCTCCTCTGTTTCAGTGCAGTATACATTATTGAACCCATCTTACTCAATCTCTCCCCAACCCCAAGGACAGTCCCATTCTACAACCTTTCTATCAAAGAAAAGAGTCATAAATATCCAAAAGTCTTGATGTAGGTTAAATATATGGCTTAAATTGGCATTAAGATTGTGAGTTAACACAGTAACTATTTGTTTTGCTAACAACACTAATTTAGATGATCCTGTACCAACAAATAGCAAATTTACTTGGGCAGTTTCTTGTTCAGACTCTCAGAATATTAGTGTTAATAAGCCAAATCACATTGTAAAATGAGAATCAGAGGAACATCTGTGGTTTAGTGTTCAAGCTGGGGATGGTCATTCGTAAGGGCAGAGAGAGTAGAAATCTAGGATTGCAACTTGAAATTTTTTAAGAATAAAGATCTCTGAGTCTGTATGAGGATTTTGAAAATTGGCCAGTGCTCAGCAGTCGTCAAGTTAGAGTGTGGCTGGATATTCAGTTCTAAAATAGTCTAAGGTCAGAAACAGCAACAGATCAGGTTTTGGTCCATTAATGGCTCCGTAAATTACAATCCCATTCTTCAATTTAACTTGCTTTCCTTTCAGCAGAGCAGGTGAAATATAATCAGTCAAAGACATTTCATTTTTCAACTACTTTTGATTGCTTCCTTGCCTGTTAAAGAAAAGATCACAGGAGATTGCTTCCTTAGCCTCACTAGCTTTGTGCATAGCCCTATAAGAGACAAATGTATTTCCAGCTTTGCAGTGCTGCTAAAAATCCATAGACTTTGAGACCAGAGGTTACATTCGGATATAGGTGGGCTCAGCAGAATATCAGGTATGGCTATGCAGCCGCAGAAACAGGAAGCTAGTGGCGAGCTTCTGCAACACTACCAGCCATAAGCGAGAAGGTTGATCTGTTCTCAGGTCTTCCTACACAGCTACGATGCGGCTGGCCTTGCTGAAAATTTCAGAAATACATCTAAGAAGCGACACTCTCTCCTGCCTTTAAATCAGTCACCCACCCATGAACACCTGGACTGGGGACCACCCTATTTCTTCTCTTTCCCTGTAGCTCCACAGGAAATGGAACCTCCCTACCTGCAAATTTGACCCTGAGTGACTTTCTCCAAAGCTGGAAAATTCTAGTTTTTAATGATCTCCTCCAGAAGAAGCTGATTTTTCTTTCAGGCAATGTCACGTGGTCAGAACGTGCAGAGGCAATTAAGTGAAGTAGCCACGAGGCAGCAATCTTAATTATAATACTATTCTTTGGTCAAATTTATTATGCCATAAGGATGGAAAGTCATAAATGCCTTATGACCAAGCTTTTATGTATCTTAAAGGCAATCCTTAGTTAAGCAAAGAGTGTAAAAAAGAAAATATTTTTTGAGCCAGAAAACACGGTCGGCTAGCAGGACACAGTGCCCTGTTAGGATGGCTTGACAAAAAACATGTCCAGTAAGTTAACACTCCGTCATCTCGGTCAGGAGGCTGGGCTTTATGAGGAGGAATGTGGAGAAAGACCCATCAATAACCTGCATGATGCAGATAACACAACCTTGCTTACAGCACCTGAGGAGAACCTGAAGCATTTGCTGCAGAAGCTTAAGGACTGCAATCTTCAGTATGAATTAAGCTCAACATCAAGAAGCTCAACAAAGATTCTCACCACTCAGTCTATTGGTAGCACCATGATATATGGAGACAATGACTAAGGATGACAAAAGAAGAATCAATGCCTTTAAGTTGTGGTGCTGGAGACTAAAATTGAACATACCGTGGACTGCCAAGAGAACAAACAGGGCTGTCATGGAGAGGGTGAAACCACGTTGCTCCTTGGAAGCAAAGATTTTGAAGCTTCATCTGACATGCTTTGGGCATGTGTTTAAGAGGGACCAGTCCTTGGAGAGAAACATCATGTTTGGAAGGATGGAGGGACAGCACAAGGGAGGAAGACCTTGGATGAGATGGAGGAAGACCTTGGATGAGATGGATTAACAGAGTAACTGGGATAATGAGGGTATGTGTGTCAAAGACAGTGAGATTGGCTCAGGTGTGCATAGAGTCACAGTGAATTGCAGGCCACTCAACAGCACATAACAACAACAAACTACCAACCAGTTCCACTAGCTCCAGAACCTCTCTTTATTTTTTTTTT
>NW_006400008.1:3486004-3501318 GCF_000299155.1 Elephantulus edwardii
TTCTCTATCCATTCGTTTGTTGATGGGCCCTTAGGCTGCTTCCAACTCTTTGCTATTGTAAACAAAGCTGCAATAAACATGGGCAGTACCTCTCTTTAGCACAGGGAGTGGCAAAACCATCAGAGCACCCTGTGAGAGTACTGGTGCCTTTTTCATCAGGAGAACTAGTGATCTCCTTAGCAGATTGTTCTAAAGCCATTGAGGTATTAGAATGTACCACCCAGGTGTTAACATAGACAGCCGTTAGTGCTCTTGTCTCATTTTTGCATCCCTGTGAGTGCAATCACATCTAAGGCAGATGTAAAGCTCTCCATATATCTCACAACCTAATATTCCCTCAAGGGATGTTGTAATCTCACACAGTTTGGGCCATGACTGTAGGCAAGGTCAGTTAAGAGAAACTCCAAGAAACCACGTGATCATAACTGTCTAGTGAGAAGGATGAGAGTTACCCAACTTAAACCTTTTAACTTTACTATGGTGACTAAGGCTATTCAAGGTCAAGAGGAAAGCCCAGCTGGATTTAGGATTACTAAAGCGATCTAGAAATAGGCACATCTGAACCTGAACTCTCTTCATGTTGCTATTGTCCATATAATGTCCATTCTATTACTAACTCTGCTGTAATTATAAGCAGGAAAATGCAAAAGCTGACATTAAGATGCCAAGTCAATCTGGAGCACCTCTTTGGAAGTCATGACCATTGTCTTCAGCAACAGGGGCAGAAAGGTCTCAGGGAGGGGCTATCAAAGAGCAATCTCCTAGCCTTAACTAGGAGCATTCAGGAAGCTGTAACCGCAAGTCACCCATGAAAGTACAAAGATAAGTATTTCTGCAATGGGAAGCCACAGCACTAGGAGGAGTGCCCAACCAGGACAAACCAGACATACCAGTAAAGACCTCCCATAAGCCATACCAGCGATGCAATCAAGTTTGAACACTGGGCATGATTTTGCCCTGTGTTCAGAAGGGAGAACAGGGGAAGTAACCAAGCCCTTCTGACCAGTGAGATAGAAGACTGAAATGAGATAAACTCTATAGCAACACCCATTTGGACCACTGACCAGGAACCACACTCAAGTGACTCTAGATATGGCCAGTCTACTGCCAGTACAAACCAGGAACCACATGCAGGTGACTCTAGATATGACCAGTCTCTTCCTAAAAAACATGCCTCTGGAAACTCTAAGAACTTTGATTAATGTCGATAGTTATAGAAAGACTTCAGGCCATTTGTTCATAGGGTCACTATGAGTCATGCTCAACTCGATGGCAATCAATAACAACTGTCACTACACACCAAGAACCACACATGGGTAGCTCTAGATATGGCCAGTAAAGAAGCTTAATTTTAATGAATTCAACTCACTTAAGGTCTTTGACAGCTCCTTGTCCCAAGCCTCATGTCTTGTCATCAGAACAGATGGTTGGACCATCTAAAGATAAAGACTAAACCCTTGTCTTGCTGCCAGAAAGAATATTAACCAACAAAGATTAAGTTTAGAACTACAAGGAAAAAAAGGCCTATCCCAAGACAAGCCAGATAAGTAAAGACACTCTGCCCTACCTTTCAGCCTACTTCTTGTATTAATCTTTATATTACTCTTTACTGGTCCAACTCTCTTCACTAGAGTCTTCTCCTATCTTATTGCTATCCTTGTCAGGTAATAACCATAAAACAGGCTGAACTTCTCCAATCTGTCAGCAGTGATCTGATGCTCAGAGTTCTTAGCACAAATCTGGAGTTAAACATATAACTGTTTCTCTTTAGGTGGTCAGTCATAATTGGCCTCCTACTACTTTTTAAAACCTGGTTGTTTATTAATGAAGTTTGTGTCTTCCAGGCTCCAAGTGTTCCACATTAAGCATCTTATTCAACCCTGCCTCCTAACCCTATGCCATCAACTCACTTGGCAAAGTAGCCAGAGCACTTAGGGACCCACAGAAGTAGATCAATAGAGAGATTAGAGCCCTTGTAGGCAGTAAAAGGCCCAATTTCAGCATGAAACACCTAGAGTGGCCATACTCCAAAGCCCTAAAGCATTTTAAGGGCTTGATCTCTCCAGTGGTAAATGTTTTATTGCTTAGAACCAGTGATATAGGGGAGGCAAAAGTTACATGAGCCATCAGAACCAGGAAACAAATGGAATATGCATAGAATTAGTGCTTTGGGTGTATGGCCAAATCTGAAAGAGTGGACACTTTGGGCAAATGAATAACATCAGAGAACAGGGACCAGAACGGGAACCACCGTCTCAACTTTGAACTCTCCATAGCATTGTCTCATTAGCCCAGGCTCCAGCCTCAAGGCCTGTCCAGAGGAAGAAGCCATAAATATGACCTCACCTCACTAGTACACTGCCTCTCCTCCATATTTCCTTCCAAGGTTGGAGGTCCAAAGGAATGGAGGTCCATCCCTTTGGGATGTAACTTTCTAATAAATCTATACTTACTTTCTATCTTAGAAACTAAAAAAAACAATAGTCTTTACCAATAGCTCAATAGGCAATAAACATCATGATAGAGGGAGAGAAGATTGAAATTGTCAACAGTTTTATTTCACTTGGATCCACAATCAACACTCTTGATGTCAGCAGTCAAGAAATCAAAAGACGTGTTGTGTTGGGAAAGTCTGTTGTTAAGGACCTCTCCAAAGTACTAAGGAACAATGATGTCAGTTTAAAGACTAAGGTGTACCTGATTCAGGCAAAGTTGTTGTGGTTTTTTTGTTTGTTTTTTCATTTGCTATATACCTAAGAGCTGAATAGTACATAAGGATGACAGAAGAGGAATCAATTCCTTCAAGCAGTGGTGTTGGAGAAGAGTACTAAATATTCCTTGGATTGCTCAAAGAACTAACAGATATGTCTTGGAGAAAATACAGTCAGAGCGCTCCTTAGTGGCGAGGATGACAAAGCTCTGTCTCAACACTTGGGCATGTTATTAGGAGGGGTTCATCTTTGGAAAAGAACATTATGCTCAGAAAAGTGTAGAGTCAGTAAGAGAAAGGAAGATCCTCAAAGAAGTAGATCCACACAGTGCCTGCTACAATGAGCATAAGTATGAGAGATGATGAGGATGGCACAAGGTGGGACAGGGTTCAGATACATTGTTCCTAAATTCCTTGTAAGTCATACTCAACACCACCACCTTTAGTAAGATTTTATCAACAACAACAACAAAAATCCTTCCTAAATTCTCCAATAACTTTCTTATTTTTCTAACAAAACTATTTTTAACTGATTTTTAAGATAGTTGATTTATACAGCTTCCTTTAAAGAGACTTCATTATTTCAAAGTTTACTAACAGAGTTAGTTGGGCTCTAAACAGGTGTGTACCTCAGCTGTTCTGTGGTTGTTTACATATATTAAGGCAGGTTTCCTGAATGTTATCTCCTAACTCACTACAAGTAGATCAAATGGAAGTCCACCAAAGCAAGAAAAAGTGTAGCGAGGAGCCCCAGGTTATGGGGTCACTGCTATTATCGAGACACTTTTCCTTTTCATAGATCTTGTACCCATTTTCCTTGTAGAGCTGCTGAGACAGTTAACCAAGGCTGACATTCTTTCCACATGACCTCTCTTCTACACTTAGCATAGGCCATCCATGCCTATTCTTGATAGATCTTTATATATGCAAACCTAAGAGAAAATTCTAGGGAGGATAGAAGGAGAATTGATGCCTTAGAGCTGTGGTGCTGGAGAAGAGTATTGAATGTACCATGGACTGCCAAGAAAACAAACAGATTCATCTTAGAGAGGGTTAAACCAGGCTGCTCCTTGGAGGCAAGGATTCTGGGTCTTCATCTGACATACTTTGGACATGTTGTAAGGAGAGACAGGTCTTTAGAGAGGGACATCATGCTGGGTAGAGTAGAGGGACAGCGCAGGAGGAGAAGACCCTCTATGAGGTGGATTGATTCAGTGACTGGGATAATCAGGATGGGTGTATCAGAGGCAATGCGATTGGCACAGGGTAGAGCAGGGTTTAGGGCTGTTGCACATAGGGTCGCTATGAGTCGCAAACAACTCAACGGCACATAACAACAACAACAAGAGAAAATTACTTTTCAAGTGCCCTGGAGCATCCACCATACACTATTGATGCCAGGAGACCTGTCAGTAACAACAAATCTTTAACTTTTTTTTCCTTACAGTTGATTGACTGTCAACAAATCTGACAGCTCCAGCTAAACTTGGAAACAACTCTTTGGATCTTCTCCAGCCATACTTCATACTAAAATAGATAATAGAGATGTAGCAAAGTTGCTCTTGAGGAGGACGCTGTAGAACAGACACCAGTGCCAAGACACAAGAGTCTAAATTGTTTTTCTAACAGTAAACAGAGTGTCTACTAGGATTTATTTGAACCGAATTTGTCTATGGGCACTGTGTCCAACTTGGTTTTAATTTATTTCTTTGTCACAGTTTAAGAACTTCTGAGAGTGCAATCATGCCTATACTGATTACAAGAAGTATAGAGGTAGACTGGCTGAGAACTTTGTCCTGGTGCCTCTTTCCAGTCCCTCCAGGGGTCTGTCAATCAATGCCTGAGCCCTTTGTGGTTTGTGTAAAGTATTGCCTTCAGGGAAGACTGTTAGCTGTAAATCTGTTAAATTAAATTTACAATTTGTAGTGTCTAGTCTAACCCTGTGACTGAAGGACTGAAAAAGAAAATGTTATCACAAATACCTATTACAATATTAAAATGTAATGTTATGCATCTGAGAGCTGGACAGAAAACAAGGATGAAAGAAGAATCTACTCCTTGAGCTGTAGAGTTGAAGAAGTCTGCTGAATATCCATGGACTTCCAAAAGAACAGATTTTTCTTGGAGAATGCACAGCCAGAATGTTCCTTGGTGGGAAAGGTGGTGAAGCTTCATCTCATAGACTTTGGTCATGTTGCCAGGAGACGCTATTCCTTGGAAAGGGACATCATGCTTGTAAAGATCAGTGAAGGAAAGGAAGACCTTCAAGGAGATGGATTGACACAGTGACTGCAGTGATGGGCTCAAGTGTGTCAGAAATGATGAGGATGGTGCAGGAAAGGACAGGGTTCAAATCTGTTATTCATTTGGTGAGTCATATCTGACTCACAGCACATAACGGCAACAACACAGATTTCAGGTAGAACTCATTTGGAACACTGTCTTGTAGATATGATTTATAGCAAAAGTAAAACATTAAAAATGTGCAAGTAACATTTATGGATTTATTAATAATCTTATGGATATCCAAAAATTAAAATGTTCCGTTTTCTACTGGCAGATGACTTTATTCAGTGAGCTATCTCTACTCTTGAAATCATTTCCAAGAAAGAAGCTGCGTGTATTCTCTTCAACTCTCTACACTAGTCCCCTGCTCAATACCAATACCAGGATTAGGATGATACTGTGTTTACGGGACAACTGTACTTTACTGGCAGAAATTAGAAAATTAGAAATTAGAAAAAAGGACCAGACTCAGCTCTTGCTCAATTCATCAGGAGTTATTACCATTATATTTACGTTGTTGTTGATGTTGTTGGGTGCTGTCAAGTAGGTTCCCATTCTTAGAGATCATGTACTACAAACAAGTACTACTCGTCCCAGCCCATCTTCCCATTCACTGCTGTACCAGAACCCACTCTGGTAGCCACTTTGTCAATTCATCTTGTTAAGGGTCTCCCTCTTTTTTCCTCTTTTCTGTTTGTTTGACCTTTTCCAACCATGCCTCACCGTCATCACTGCTAAGGAAAATTTTGGCTGCACTTTTTCCAAGACTGATCTGTTTGATCTTTGCTCCGTCTATTCCTTATTTTTCACCAACACCACAAATGGAAGCTCAAATCTTCTTCAGCTTCCCTTGTTCACTGTCTAACTTCCATATGCATATCAGGAAATGGAAAATACCCTGGCTTGGGGGAGGCACACCTTCAACCTCAAAATTGTTTCTGCTCTTTAGCACTTTAATGAAATCTGCTGCTGCAGATTTTCCCAATACGATGTGTCCTTAATTTCTTTTAATTTTTTCTTTTTTATTATTTTTATGTGTGTGTACTTTTGGTGGTGTCTATTTCAATGGGGGTTGATTGAAAATCAAAGCAAAAAGGAACCCTTCTCTCTTGGAAATGATTTAAATAATTTAAATCTTTCCTCCATTTGCCATGATGCTGTTTATAATCTCTCCTAATATCTGTTAAATCTCATTCACACTACCACCTATTCTATGCCATGCAGCACCTACTGCCCCCTCCTTCTTTTCCCTTACTGTCTTCCAGAATCACTTTGGAAAATTTTTTCTTCATCCCTTATCTACCTGCTCTCCCAATCTCTACAAAGATAGTATGATTTTTTAGTACAATTCTAAACTTGAAAGAATTTTGTTTCCAGGCATAATCTCCTGCCTGGTATTGGGAGAACAGATGAAGGTAGATGGGAGACGCAAAGAATGATAACGAGACCTTTCTTATCTATACTATTGGATTACGTCTAAAGGAAAAATTGCTTTTTCTTTGCCCCAATGTGAAGGAACTTCATTTGAATCCACCAGAAACCACCAGTGACTCTGTAGGAGAAAGATGGGAAGTCTCTTTCTGTGCAATTTACTGTCTCTGAAAACCCACTGGAGGGTCAGACTGTGGGACAGTTCATACTCAACCATACATAACAAGTAACATCATGTGATTGTTATTCAGAACCAACCCATAGCTGACTGTCCAGCAGGTTTGGAGGGTCAGTAAATCACACAGAAGGAGATTGCCCATCTTTCTCCTGCACAGCAGGTGGGGAATTCCAACCAAATGCCTTTGGGATTGCAGCACAGTTTCTTCCCACCAGGACACCACAGCTATAGCTTGTATGCAGTGCAGCATACAAGCTATGTAAATTATTTTTGGTTTTCAGTTTCAGTATGCTCAATAGACTGTGTTAGAGTGATTGCCCAGGATTCTATAGAAGAAATGTGAAAGCATGACTTAAAACAATTACAGACAAAAATCTGTAAGCATGTTGAGAGTTTTTAAGTCACTTGTAAGCAAAGATAGTACAGTAGATGAGATATCATTTTGGGCCCAGATTGCCCATGTTAAGTGTTACTCTGTCATTTTACCAGTGTTGAGACCTTGGATAAGTTAACAGTTCTGGTCTTTAGTTTCATTACCTTTGAATCATGAATAATAATGGTACATACCTAATGATGTTATTATAGGGATTGTTGTTGTTGTTAGGAGCCATTAAGTCGCTTGTGACTCATAGCGATCCTATGTACAAGAGCTCTAAATGCTGTTCTATCCTGTGCCAACCTGGCTATCTCAAATGCACTTATTCGCATCGTTCCAGTCACAGAATCGATCCATCTCATCAAAGGTCTTCCTCTCCTTCACCACCCCTCCACTCTGCCAAACATGATGTCCCTCTCCAAGGACCAGTCCCTCCTTACAACATGCCCAAAATATGTCAGATGAAGCTTCAGAATCCTTGGCTCCAAAGAACCTTCTGGCTTCACCCTCTCCAGGACATGTTTGTCCTCCTAGCAGTCCATGGTATATTCAACACTCTTCTCCAGCACCACAGCTCAAAGGCATCAATTCTCTTTCTATCAACCCTATTCACTGTCCAACTCTCTGATGCATAGCATGTAATTGCGAAGACTATAGCCTGGATCAAGCGCACCGTAGTCTCCAGTCTGACATCATTGCTCTTCAGTACTCTTGAGAGGTCCCTCACAGCCGACTTTCTCAATGCAATTCGTCTCTTGATTTCCTGGCTGCTGTTACCAAGAGTGTTGACTGTGGAGCCAAGTAAATTAAAACTGTTAACTATCTCAATCTCCACTATCCATACTGATGCTGCCAATTGGCCCAGTGGTGAGAATCTTTGTTTTCTTGATGATGAGTTTCAGTCCATATAGGAGGCTGTAGTCCTTGATCTTCTGCAGCAAGCGCTTCAGGTCCTCCTCAGTTTCAGCAAGCAGGGTTGTGTCATCTGCATAACGCAGGTTGTTGATGATTCTTCCACCAATCCTGATGCCACATTCCTCTTCGTATAGCCCAGCATCTCAGATGATCTGTTCTGCATACAGACTGAAAAAGTATGGAGAAAAAATACATTCCTGACGAACACCCTTCTTGATTTTGAACCATGTAGTGTCTCCTTGCTCTGTTCTGACAACTGCCTCTTGATCCGAGTATAAGTTTCTCATTAGCACAATAAAATGTTCTGGGATTCCCATTCTTCTCAGAGTCAGCCACAGCTTATTGTGATCCACACAGTCAAAAGCCTTTGCATAGTCAATGAAGCACAGATAGACAGTCTTCTGGTATTCTCTGCTTTTTGCCAAGATCCATCTAACATTAGCTATAATATCCCTAGTACCATGACCTCTTCTAAATCCAGCCTGCACATCTGGCAGTTCTCTGTTGACATATATTATAGGGATTAGAAGAGTTAAATACTTATAAAACCTCTAGTATGACTGGCACACAATAAGTATTATGTAAATGTTTGCAATTAGCATCTGATTCTTGTGTTCTGCTTGAGAGACTGTTTTATTAATTACTGAAATATATTTGGTAAGACCTAATTATTGAAACTCTCACTTTTAACTAAGATGAATGTGTATAAGGTTAAATTTACCCATCACATTGTTTCTCTTTGATCTAACTGGTCTTGTAATGAGACATTTATTAAATGCCTGCTATGCAGAGACTCCTTCTCTACCTGACATTGTTACTACATATGATGCCTAAAATTTGCCTTGAGCAATTAAATATTTCCCGGTACATCAGTATGTGTTGAATCTGTCTTAGTTTGCTAGGACGGCCTGAACAAAAATACACTATATTGATGCCTTTAAAGAACAGAAATGCATTGTCCCACAGTGTGGAAGCTAGAGTGGGACAGAATGATGCTTTTTCTCTGTCCTTCTTTTTCTTCTTCACTTTATGGTCATCTCAGGCATTTCTTGACATTTCATGGCTTTCAATTGGATCCTTAACTGTCTCTCTCCTGCTTATGTTTGGCTATTTGCATGTCCATCCATCCTCTCCTCACTCAGAAGGGATTAGGAACAGGACTTACTTTAGCGTGACTTTATTACCTGATAAAACCTAAAACAAATCAAAACAAAACAAAAACAACCTCAATTTTTTCAAATAAGATCACATTCACTATTGCAGGATTTTAACATAATTTCTTCTGTCTTCAGAGGTTCAAGACACAGTTCTCAACTTGCATCCTTTTGTCTAGAAACTTTGTGCAGCAACTCCTTCCTCAACAATTGTTTTCCTCATTACTTCCTTTGACTGTCTTAAAATACACAACCCTGGCTGATGGGAAAAGAACATGAAAAATATGTAATGCCGTGAGAATTCTTCCTGGCATTAGTTCTGTTTTTATTTCAGCGAGGTAACAGCATCGTTTGTCTTTCCAGTCATAGTCAGCTCCATTACTCGTGAGGCCTATTATTTTCTCAGGAGTTATACCAACTGCTTCCAAGCATTCATCACTACATCCTTGTGTCCTCTACATTTAGTGGCACGATGTAAGCATTTCATATTAGATGAGCTTTTCAGGTGCAAGCCATCCATACAGAATACCTGTCAAAAGTGCTAACCAACAATAAGGCTTTTCATAAAACTATCCCTAAATGCAGCTACTGATGGTTCCTTAACATTTTTATTCACTTTCAAAGCTTGCTTTTTTTTTTCAAACATAAAAATGATACTTTATTTCCTTAATAATACTTTCTGTTCCTTATCTTCCAAGGTAAAATGTAAAGACATCTATAATTTTCTCCCTTTTCCTAGATTTTAACTTTAGGTGAGTTACAAGTCCCTTTTAAGAGAGAATAGAATTTATCTTGGTTTGAACTACTTGATTTAAATTACTCTTTACATTTTATTATGGCCCCTACCCTAAAATATAATCTTCCAAAAGCTTAGAAATTTCTTCACTTCCTCTCTATTAGAAGTCTTAGGCACAAATGAGTCTTTTTGCTTTTTATCCACCAAAAAGTCAGCATAGAGCTTAGTGGATTTATTTGCCAATGAAAAAAAGTATCAATATTTAAATGCCTAATGAACTTTGTACTTTTATAGCAGGTCTCTTTTTTCTAATCTGAATGTTTATGTACATTTACACAGAACTCCCTCAGAGGATTAAAGCAATAGAAAAAGCAAAGTTTATCCCCTGTTTTCTAAGTTAATGTCACCTAGGGGTACACATTTCTATAACATATTGATCAATGTCCTGTGAGTACTTATAAAAAGAAATTAAAGCTTCCTTCAGTTTTATAAGTATGATGTTTTTAATTTAAAAAAAATATGCTGTTGGTAGTCTTCTGGTAAAATGTTACCTATTCCTACTTAGAACTCCTCTTTCGATTCATGCAATATTTAATCTAAAAATGCCTTTTAAAGAAACTGCCACTGAGACGATTCCAACTCGTAGCAATTCTGTGAAACAGCCCCATGGAATTTTCAAGGTGGTAAATATTGATAGGATCACTATAAGTCACCTACAACTTGACAGCACTTAACAACAACAACATAGAGCTCATTTGGCCTAGTGTACAGAAAGTGATGCTACCAAGCCAAAGGTGGATGATTTTAATCCATGGCACTCAGGCCTGGTTGTAATTGTTTTTGGTCAAACATTCTTCTAGGTCATATAGCCCTGGTCTGTCCATTTGCTGTACAGCGGTTAACTTGTGGTTGCTGTGATGCTGAACTCTGTGAAACTGATGCGTCAAACGAGATAATGGTTACCCATTAACTGGTCTTGTAATGAGACACATTTTCTAAATGTGTTTCTGCTATGCAGACACTCCTACTCTATCTGATGTTGTTACAACATATGATGCCTAAAATTTGCCTTGAGTCATTAAATATTTCCAAGCACATCAATAAATATGGAATCTGTCTTAGTTTGCTAGGACTGCCTGGTGGACTACCCATCGTGGACAGTGTTTGGTAGAACTCCCCAGTTAAAACAAGCAGGAATGGCATCCTCTTCCAAAATAGCTTGCTTCCAGAAACCCTATGAACCTGGAGAAATGATAAGAGTAATACACGTGTTCAGGTCTTTCGTTCATAGGGTCGCTATGAGTTGCCTATCACTCAACGGCACTTAGCAACAACAACAAATATTTATAGAAGCAGACTGCCTCAGCTGTCTCCTATGGAACAGCAAACGGGTTTAAACTACCAACTTTTTGATTAGCAACTGAATTCTTCAACCACTTCATCACCAAAGCTTCTTGGAGATATCTTTGGGATTATTAAATGCCATCTTGTTGACTCCAACCAACCATGAATAATAGACTAAAGCTTATCCTGTTCTTAGGAATCTGAACATTAGTTCTTTTCATGTTATTCTCCATTAATTAGAATGATTGACTAAATGGATTCTCCTTTTTTCTTACAGTAAGATTTCAAGAATTCTCAGATGTTTATTTAAATTCATGTTGTTTTGCTAACTGTTTACAAAATAATTCTGATTTATTTCTATAACAGGGTCCTCCTGGAGTACAAGAAATACAACAGCCATTTGGTGAATATTATAACAAGGTATGATTTTGTAATTTCTTAGCTTAGAAATTTCTGGTGGTTTAGTAATAGAGTTATACTGCCAACCCAAATGCTCATCATTCGAATCCAACAGCTGCTCCTTGGGGGGCGAGGGAATGGCAGTCTCCTCTACTGTGAGTTACAGACCCTGAAACCCCACTAGAGTGTCAGCTTTGAGTCAATTTTTACTCAGTTGTACATAATAACAAAATATTTACATGAGAGAATATTTTTGAGGAAAAAGGTTATTAATTACTTAACTGTTCAGACTTTGATACATGCTCACATAATCTTTCTACATTAAAAATTACAGTTTAAAAAATTATACAGAATCTTTTTTGCACAAATAGAGTTTTATCCTTATGAATAAATTTTAAGAGTTTGGTTAGAAGTTTGTTACTGAAAAGAAAAAAAATCCACCACTAATAATGTCATATGTCTTCTTTCTCTGAAGAAAAGATTATTTTCTACCTCAAAACTCTAGCTAACACAATAAACCCAAATTCACTGCCACTGAGTCTGTTCTGGCTTCTTGTCATCCTCCATCAGATTTTCAAGGCTTTAAGTCTTGACTAGATGAAACTGCCCATTCTTCTTCTTCAGAGCAACTGGTGGATTTTAACTGCCAACTTTCAGTCAGCATCACAACATGTAACATACCACCGGAGCGCCTTGAGTAACACAACAAGCAATGTATTTCTTACCAAAATAAATGTTCTACACCAAAATCTCAAGCAAAACTTAAAACTGTAGGTCAAGAATAGGAGTACTCCACAATTTTGAGGAGGCATTTCTTTTCCTTCCACCAAGGTTTTATAGTCACAGCTGGGGTAGGTGAAACACTGATGTGGACATTTCTCAATGGCAAAACAGCAAGATGGCTTTGCTCCCACCTCCACAGAAGCACATCCAAATGAGATCAGGTGTTGATGATCTCCTAAGAGTTGTCAATAGAAATAAGTTCATTGGATGTTTCATTAACCATTATAAAGATTTAGGGTCTCATCACTTTGTAGAGGACTTACATTCATAATTAAAAAGACCATTTCTAGAAATGGTAATTTCTAGATAATTTATATATTCATTCCTGAAGTATAGTGTGGTGACAGGATAATATTCATACACATACAAGGAAGACCTGTTAATACTACTATCATTCAAATACATACACCAATAGTGAGAGCTAGAAAAGGAGGAAGGAAAATATTTCTATCAAGTTTTGCAGCCAGAAATCAATCAAACATGTAATCAAGGGGCATTGATAATAATAGAGGACTGGAATGGAAAAGTTTGACACAAGGAAGAAGTATCAATAGTCAGAAAAGATGAATGTGGTGACAGAAATAAGGCTGGAGATAGAAAGATAGAATTTTGTACAATCAATGATTTATCCATTGCAAATACATTTTATGAGAAATACAAACAGCGACTATACACATGGATCTCACCTGATGATCTGCACAGTAATCAGATTGATTACATGTGTGGAAAGATTCAATAGAGAAACTCAGTATCAGCTGTAAAAACAGGCCAAGACCTGATCATGGAACAGATCATCAGCTACTCATAGGCAAGTTCAAACTGAAGCTAAAGAAACTTAAATCCATAAGAACCAAAATTTGAGCTTGTGCCTATCCCACCTAAATTTAAAAACCATCCGAAGAATAAATTTAAGGCCTTGAACACTAGTGAATGAAGACTAGATGAGTTGTGGGAAGATCTAAATAGATAGATATAAAATAATCCATGAAAAATGCAAATGATCCTTTCAAAGATGTAGGGGAAATAAAAAAAACTGAAAAGAATGTAAGAAGACTCTCTGAATGTTGCACTGGAATGCCAACAAGACAAGACAAAGGACAGAATCAGGAAGCTAAGTAGCCTAACAGAAGAGTTCAAAGAGCAGCTCAAGAAGACAAAAAAAAAAAAATAAAACAACAACAATGAAATGTACAAAGAAGAGGCATCAGAAAATCAGAAGGCACAAACTCACTAGGCATTTATTAAGCTGAAGGAAGTGAAGAAAAAAATTCAAGCCTCAAGTTGAAATAATTAAAGATGATAGGGGAAAAATTTGAATGATCTAGGAAGAATTAAAAGATGAAAGAAGTATACAGAGTCACTGTATCAAAAAGAATTGACAGACTCAGAATAATTTCATGAAACAACATATGATAAAGAGACAATGGTGATGAAGGAGGAAGTTCAGGCTGCTCTGAAGAAATTGATGAAAAACAAGGCCCTAGGAATTAATGGACTACCAGTTGACATATTTCAACACATAGATGCAGTCCTGGATGTGCTCACCAGGTTGTGCCAAGAAATCTGGAGGACAACTACCTGGTCAACTAACCAGAAGAGATCCCTATTCATTCCTATTGTGAAAAGAGATGATCTAACAGAGAGTAGAATTTATCAAACAATATCACTAATATCACACACAAGTAAAATCTTGGGGAAGATTATATAAATGGCTGGAACAATACATCAATAGAGAACTACCATAAATACAAACTGAGTTTAAAAGGAGCTGTGGCATTAGGGACATATCACCAATGACAGATGGATGTTGGCTGAAAACAAAGCTTACCAGAAGAATGTCTATCTGTGTTTCATTGGCAATTGCAAAGGCATTTGAACAGGTAGATCACAACAGATTTTGGCTGACCCTGAGGATACTTGGTTGTGCTTGTGCAAAACCTGTACTTGGACCAGGAAGCAGTCCTCAGAACACAGCAGGGAAACACTGCATGGTTCTAAATCAGGACAGGAGTTAATGATGCATCCTGTCTCTATACCTTTTCAACCTATATGTGGAACAGATAATTTAGGAGGCTGGTCTTTATGAGGAGGAATTTAGCACCAGAATTAGAGGAAGACTCATCAACAACCTGTGTTATGCCGATGACCCAATCTTGCTTGCTGAAACTGAAGAGGACTTGAAACCTTTGCTGCTGGATCAAGGCGTACAGACTTCACTATGGATTGAAGCTCAACATCAAGACAAAGATTTTCACCTGTGAACCATTTGGAAGCATCATGATAGATGGAGAAGAGATTGAGACTGTTAATCTTAGCTTCCTTGGTTCCAAAATCAACAACTTTTGGCAGCAGCACTCAGGAAATAAAAAGCCAAATTGCACTGGGAAAAATCTGTCCTCAGGGACCTCTCTGGAGTGCTAAAGAGCAAAGATATCAATCTAGAGACTAAGGTGTGCCTGATCCAGGCCATGGTCTTTGCAGTTACTTGCTGTGTATCAGAGCGCTGAACAGCGACAAATTAAGACAGAATAGATGCATTTGAGTTGTGGTGCTGGAGAGGAGTATTGAACACTACATAGTCTGCCAAGAGAACAAACAGGTTTGTGCTGGAGAAGATGAAGCCAAGTTGCTCTTTAGAGGCAAATATTTTTAAGATCTGCCTCACATACTTTGGACATGTTGCTTGGAGGGACTGTTTCTTAAAGAAAGACATCATTATTGGAAGGGTGGAGGGATACTGCAGGCAGGAAGACTCTGAGTGAGATAGATTGATAGAGTGGGGCACATAACTAAAACAACAGCTATATAACAACAATAGTGGTAGATAGATAGATAGAGAGAGAGAGAGAGATAGCAGGAGTGGCATCCACTTCCTAAATAACATGCCTCCAGAAACTCTATGAACTTTGATAAATGTCGATAGTTGTAGAGGGGCTTCAAGCTTTTTGTTCATAGGGTCTCTATAAGTCATGCTTGACTCAAAGGCAATTAACAATCAAATA
>NW_006400008.1:3501833-3502469 GCF_000299155.1 Elephantulus edwardii
TTCTGATGCATAACAAGTAATTGTGAAGACTATGACCTGGATGAGGCATACCTGTCTCCAGACTGATGTTGTTGCTCTTCAGTACTCTGGAGAGGTTCCTGACAGTAGACTTTCTCAATGTAATTTGTCTTTTGATTTTCTGACTGTTGGTACCAAAAGTGTTGATTGTGGAGCCAAGCAAACTAAAGCTGTTAACATTCTCAATCTTTTAACCATCTATCATGATGTTGCCATTCAGTCCAGTGGTAAGAATCTTTGTGTTCTTGATGGTGAGCTTCAATCTATAATTAAGACTATAGTCTTTGACCTTCTGCAACAAGCACTTCAGCAGGTCCTCCTCAGTTTCAGCAAGCAGGGTTGTGTCATCTGCATAAAGTAGATTGCTGAGTCTTCCATATATATGTAAATAAAATTGCAGCACAGCTTCTTACCACTAAGCTACCAGAGATACATATATGAAGCTGTGCTTTAATCCAAAGGCACACAGTTTGAGACCGCAAACTGCTCTGTGAGAGAAGGCTGGGCAGTCACATTCTGTACAATTAACTGTCTCTAAAAACCTACTGGTGGGTCAACTATAGGTTGGTTTTGATTCTACAATTCTCTCTCTCTCTCTCTCTCTCTCTCTCTCTCTCT
>NW_006400008.1:3504229-3505671 GCF_000299155.1 Elephantulus edwardii
TCATGAAATTCTTCTGTGTCTTCCAATTCCTTTCGATACAGTGACTCAGTATATTCTTTCCATCTTCTTTTAATACTTCCTGGATCATTCAACATTCTGCCGAAAGCATCCTTGATTGTAGCAACTAGAGGTTTGAATTTGTTGTGGGAGGATATCAAGGGTATCATCCAAGAAGAGTGAAACCGTTCATTACAAAGACAGAAGAGGAAGAAAAGACCAAAATGGATGTCAGAAGAAACTTTGAATAGTGCACTGGAGTGCAGAGAAGCCAAAGCAAAAGGAAGAATCTAAGATACTAAAGAGCTGAACAGAAGATTTCAAAAGGCAGCACAGGATGGCAAAGTAAAATATTACAATGAAATGTGCAAGGAGTTGGAGTCAGAAAACCAAAAGGGTCGAACTCGCTCAGCATTACTTAAGCTCAAGGAACCGAAGAACAAATTCAAACTTCCAGTTGCTATAATCAAGGATGCTTTAGGCAGAGTATTAAATGATCAAGGAGGTATCAAAAGAAGATGGAAAGAACATACTGAGTCATTGTACCAAAAGGAATTGGCAGACACAGAAGAATTTAACAAAACAACCTATGAGCAAGAGTCTGTGGTGATGAAGGAAAAAGTTCAAGCTGCTTTGAAAGAAATAGCAAAAAATAAGGCCCCAGGAACAGATGACATATTTCAATTGACATATTTTAGCTCACAGATGCTGCCCTGGATGTTCTCACCAAGTTGTGTCAAGAAATCTGGAGAACAACCACTTGGCCAACTGACTGGAAGAGATAGATCTATATTTGCTCCCATTCCAAAGAAAGGTGACCCAAAAAACTATAGAACAATATCGTTGATTTCACATACAAGCAAGATTCTGCTTAAGATTATCCAAAAACGACTGGAACATCACATCAGCAGAGAACTGCCAGAAGTGCAGGCTGGGTTTAGAAGAGGTCGTGGTACTAGGGATATTGTAGCTAATGTTAAATGGATATTGGCTGAAAGCAGGGAGTACCAGAGGAATGTCTATCTGTGTGCTTCATTGATTATGCAAAGGCGTTTGACTGTATGGACCATAACAAACCGTGACTGACTCTGAGAAAATGGGAATTCCAGAACACGTGATCGTGCTAATGCGAAACTTATACTTGAACCAAGAGGCAGTCGTCAGAACAGAGCAAGGAAACGCTGCATGGTTCAAAACTAGGAAGGGCATACTCCAAGGATGTGTCCTGTCTCCATACCTTTTCAACCTGTATGCAGAACAGATCATCGGGAGGCTCGGCTCTATGAGGAGAAATGTGGTGTCAGGATTGGTGGAAGATCTATCAACAATCTGCGTTATGCAGATGACACAACCCTGCTTGCTGAAACTGAAGAGGACCTGAAGCACTTGCTGCTGAGGGTCAGGACTGCAGCCTTCAATATGGATTGAGGCTCAATGTCAAGAGA
>NW_006400008.1:3506467-3529686 GCF_000299155.1 Elephantulus edwardii
ATATATATACATTATAAATACAATATTGATAAATCCATAATCATAAGTGTGACGTTTTTTTAAATTTCCTAAATTTTCCTGTCTTAAATGTTTTCACTTACTTAAAGATTTCCACTGAATATTAGAAAGAACATGTAGAATGAATTTTAGGATTCTTTATTAAACATTTCCTGAATAGAATCTATACTAGCTTTAAAAAAAATGAGACTTGACACTAATATAAAATATACTAAAACATATTAAAATATGATGTTTCTCTGCTATGCTATCTTCTGTTACAAAATGGGATTTCTTTAGAGAGTTCAACATAATGAGAAGGAGTCAGCTGTGATGTCACAATGTCAGCTAGAAAATCTTAAAGAACATGCTATATTACTGTCATACTTGGTATAAAATGTACCCAGTTTGCTACTCAGCAACTTAGATATTTGCTATCCCTTGCAAAACTTTTAAGCTCAGGTCTTTACAGGTCTCCCAACAGTATATCTATACATAGTTTATCTTCCTGATAAGTCAGTTTTTCTCTTAAATGAAGATGTATGAAGTATTTCTATTTTAGTGTTTAAAGTTTGGAATGTAAATTTTTTTAACTCTAAGGTTGGATTTCTGATCCAAGCCTGATGAGAGCACCTAAGTGCTTTCTAGTAGCAAACCAATGCTTTGAACTAAGCTATAAACTCAAGTAAACGTCAGCTATCTTTACTGCCATTATAGAATCGTGACTCACAAGTAATTAGTCCACATATGCTCTAAATATTATGTTAGAGGTGGAACAAAACTGGATGAAGTGAAGATACTGTGGCTTTTCTTCCCTTCTAAATGATGCACTATAACAATTTAGTAAGAGTGATTTAGAGATTTAGATCTCAGAATTCATTAAATCCCTGGATGGTGAAAGATTGGATGTTCAAGTCTACCCAAACACCCCTCTGAAGAAAGACTAAGTGATCTAATTCCAAGCTATCAGTCACAGCAAATCCTACGATCACTCTGAGTCAAAACTAGCTGGGTGATAACTGGTGAACTTGCCAAAGACTTTATTCTGTTTTCTTCTAAGAGACTTTCATGTTTTTCTCAACTGAGGCCCAACCACAATAGTTGACTCCCACACTGATCAGTATTTCGGTTTACAATCGCCCCTTCCTCACTCAGCTTCACATAGGCAAAACTCAAATATGCCACAATGATGGGGAGATTTATGGTTTCAATTGGCAGTCTCCACCCACCCATGCCCATCTGTTTTTTGATACTGAAGTTGTTTTGCCTTGCAATTTGCTTCATGCCTGCTGATCTAACTACAGCAAATGAACAGAGAAAGAGAGGAAAGAAGACAATAAAAGCCTGAGAGAATCTTTCCTAAAGATTAAATAATAAACTTCAATTGAGACATACAAAGTTATAATCCAGAATTAAAATAATCTTTCCTTTTAAATTATTGCTGTTTGTTCTGTGCCATCGAATCATCTGCAACTCATAGCAACCCTATGTATAACAGGTCTAAAGCCTGCCCTGTCCTGAGCCAGTCTCACTGACTCTGACATACCTACTCCCATTGCCCCAGTTACTGTATCAATCCATCTCATCTGGGGTCTTCTTCTCCTGCACTGTACACCTACTCTTTGGAGCATGATGTTCTTTCCCAAGGACTGGTCTCTCCAGGCCACATGCCCAAAGTATGTGAGGCAGAGCTTCAAAATCCTAGTCTCCAAGGAGAAACTTGATTTCCCCCTCTACAAGACAGATTTGTTTGTACTTTTGGAAGTCCATTGTATTTTCTCTTCTCCAGCACAAAAACTCAAAGGCATTAATTCTCCTTCTATCATTGTCCAGCTCTCTGATTCATAGCAAGTAATTGCAAAGACTATGCCCTGTATCAGGTGTGCTTTAGTCTCTAGAATAACATTGTTGCTCCTCAGTACTCTGGAGAGGTCCCTAACAGCACATTTCCCCAATGCAATTTATATTTTTATTTCCTGACTACTGATGCCAAGTGTGTTGAGCAAGCTGTAGATGTTAACAACCTCAATCTCTTCTCCATCTTTCATGGTGCTGCTAATTGTCCCAGTGGTAAGAATCTCTGTTTTATGATGTTGAACTTCAATCCATATTGAAGACTAGTCTTTGGCTTTCTGCAGAAAACACTGCAGGTCTTCTTCAATTTTAGCAAGCAATGTTGTGCCATCTACATAATGCAAGTTGTTGACGAGTCTTCCTCCAATCCTGATGCCACATTCATCCTCATAAAGCCCAGCATCCCAAATCATCTGTTTCACATATATATTGAAAACCTATGGAGATAGGACCCATCCCTGACACCCTCCCTTCCTAATTTTAAACCATGCAGTGTTTCCTTGCCCTGTTCTGATAACTACCTTTTGGTCCAGGTATAGGTTTTGTATGAGCACAGTCAAGTGTTCTGGGATTCCCATTCTTCTCAAAGTTAGCCACAGTTTGTTGTGATCCACACAGTCAAATAAATGCCTTTGTATAGTCAATGAAACACAGATACACGTTACTCTGGTACTCTGTTTCTGGCCAAGATCCATTTGACATTGGTGTTAATGTCTCCAGTTCCATGGCCCCTTTTAGCACTGATTAATTTGAGCCCTAGACCTCAGCTCTTTGCAACTCAGCCCAGATCCTGCTGAAGCAGCTCCCAAGGAGAGAGTAAGAGCCAGAGACCCTTTGAGATTTTCCTACCCCACTGTAAACTAAAAGAGCCCATGATTCATTTCTTCATCCAGGAATCCTTGTTTGTTCTCTGCTCACTGTAGGAATTGTTGATATTTGCCCCTGCAATTGTCCTATGTTGCCAGAAAGTCAAGCTCACATGTAGAATTCTTGTCTGTTGTGAGCTTTATAAAAAGAGAGTAAAGAATGAGGTCTGGGGATTCTATAAGTGTATTTATGTGTATTTTTACAAGCTCACTTGGGGATGAGAAGGAATAAAAGTTAGATTTTCCTCTCCATCACAGAAATAATTTACTGAACAGCTGCTTCCATTCTGCTCAGAATGGGATTGTTTGCAAAGAAACAATGCTGAGCATATTCTTCCCCTTAAGGAAAATCTGCTCATGATCCAATAAACTGCTCTTCTTTGTCTCCATTTCTGCGGATTTTAATAAAAATTTGATAGGCTCCGTCAGCTTCTAACTTCTAAAGCTGTCAGATCCCGAGTCCTTTGCAATACCCTTGATTGGGGTGGGGGATGGGGGGAAGAAAAGTAAAGCAGTCTCAGTGATGACCAAGTCCTGGTGAATTTTACGTTTGATGTTGTTTATAAAGATGCACATTGAAAATGCATAGTTGTGCTAGTTGACATCATCAACACACAGTACCATTTGCAGAGACTCGGTCTCAGCTATTAGAGATTAATACTGTACCTCCCAGCAACCAATCCAAGTATTCACTTCTCTAAATTGTTGATTAAAAATATTTCCCAGCAAAATAATCTATCTTTTACTTTAAGTATCGAACCATAGCTTCATCTTAACATCCACAGACGGAAAACCCTTTATCCAAATCAATTATTCAGTCTTTCTAGGCAGTGTATTAAATTCATTGCTAGCAGTTAAAGTAGAACACATTATTGTTTTTGTTAAATGCCACTGAGACTGCTGGCAATGGTTACCTGATAGTCAATGAAAGGTTGGGCCTAGAAATGATCATTGTTCTCATTTTCAATTGTGTTGCAGATTGAGGGTAAAATATTTTTATAATTATTAATAATGAGACAGACAGCTAGAAATGAGATATAACAGAGAGGTAAAAACAGGGGGCCAGCTGTTCTCAACTGATGACTCCCATTCCAGCTTCCTTGTATCTTTATTGAAAATTATCAGGAAGTAAATCACAAAGATAATTCAATGCAAATGAAGCCAAGCTCTTTCTATTGAAAACCTTCCTCCAGACTTAGGAGGGAGGGATCAGCAAATACAATGCAAGAATCTCATAAACCCTTAAGGATTGCCTTGGTGCCTCAGGGTGAATTCTAGCTTGAACCATGCCTCCCCACATCCTGAGATAACATTCAGTTTATTACAATTATTTAGTAATGGCTTCCCATACAATTGGGCACATCTTAGGGACTTATAACCTTATTTATCCTAACATGATGCTGTCTTCTGCCTAGGATCTTAGAATAAGTTCCCCAAGGCATGGACTAGAGGATTTTGAGTAACCCCATGTCCTCGAAGGGAATCTGTGTCCTTGGTCTCTTCTGTTGGGTTAACTACAGGAAATTGCTACCATTTAACTGTTTTGAGGTCCACATCCTCTTTTTCAAAAGACACACTCTCCAGGGAACATGGTTTTCTCATTTGCTTAGGTCAAGATTCCGTGTCCTATTTGCCCTTTCTCATAGGAGAACAAAGGACTGTTTTCACATCTCAGAATTCTTGTGATAGGTGGGCACATTAGCAGCCATAACACACAAACACAGTAACCCTCCCCATAACACCAAAGAAATGTAAACTAAATTCTAAAATAAATAAGAACTGTAAAACCACTATTTTTATTCAAAAGCTCACAAGAGCCCTTTGAAATATCTGAATGCCAAGATACAAAATATCCCAGTAAAAATGGAATAGCAAGTTAAGCAAAACTACAGATATAAAAACACAAGGACTGTTTAGCTTGGAACAAAGTAGAGAGGACAATCTCACAGGTCAATAAATAAATGCAACTGAAGTTCAAGTTTGACTCATCTTCCTTGTTAGCCCAAGGACAGTATAGATGGCTTCATAAGTATCTGAGAGTCTTTGATTGGATAAATTTTCTCACCTAGTTGTTGAATGAAGCAAACCTACAGTAGTCTGATAGGAAATAAATATCCCTGCTATTTTTCTGGGCATTAATGTCACCAGAAAATAGACTACATTGGCAGAATAATATGATTTGATGCTACAAAGGCATTCTTTCACCTGAATAACCAGCTATCCTGACCTGGGGAGAAGGAAGATAGGCATCTCTGAAGTAGAATACAGCCTCACCCAAGAGACTTTGGTTCATCCTCTGGTCTATAATCTTAGTCCAAATATTGGGTAATTCATTTCTTGGACCAAAGCACACTCTATCCTCTCCTAAACTGTCATGAAATAAACACATTCAGGAAAAGATGCTGATAGGTATGCATGTTTACTGACATTTGTCATCTTTAAGTAACACTGCCACAACAAAAATAATTCCACAAATGAGTGACCTTAGAGAACAGAAGAGGTTCATCCTAGAGAAAGTAAAAACAGGCTACTCCTTGAAAGCAAAGATTCTGAAGCTCTGTCTGACATACTTTAGACATGTTGCAAGGAGGAACCAGTCCTTGGAGAGGATCAGCATGCGTAGGGGGTAGAGGGACAACTCAAGAGAGGAAGACCCTTGATGAGATGGATTGATTCAGTGACTGGGGTTATGGGAGTAGGAGTGTCAGAGACAAGATGTTTGTACAGGATAGAGCAGGGTTTGAGGCTGTTGTACATAGGGTCGCTATAAGTCACAAGTGACTTGATGGCACATAACAACAACTGAAGACTACTGGAGACTCAGAGTAAAATCAGAGTCTCAGTAATAAAGGGTTCTTCTGTGGACCTCTCTCCTAGTTTCTGGTAACTGCCACAATGGACTTGTATATACATATATCTTCATTGTCACACGGTGTGTGTTTCCCCCTGTATGTCTGTCTCTGGGTTTGTGCTCTGTTTTATAAGAAAGACAGTATTGTGAAAGGATCAGGTTTTGGGTGTTTCTTACTCTGGTATGAACTCATTAACAAACACTAACTCACTCATGGCCCTCCAATCAGAATGAACTCATAGCTGACTCTCCATAGGGTTTCAGAGATGTAAATCATAAAGGAGGAGACTAGAATTTCTTCTCCCACAGAGTCATTGATGGATATGAAAAGTAAGAGAGATCAGATGTGGCCTTCAGATTAGCAGTGCAACTCCCTATAGGCTATGCCACCAAGGTTCCTTAAACATAACAAAAGAAAGATACTATTTCCAGACTTGGTCATATATACAAGTAAAGGGATTAGGATCTACCCATCATACTTGGCAACACATGATGTCTAGTCAATTAGACCTAACTAGTAACTAGACCCATTTTTTAAGTCATTGATACATAGCATTAGTACATAACATTAACTCTAGTAACTTTCATCTACCCAAGGAAGGTTCAGAGTCCACAGAGTACTGAGAAGCAATAATAATAGTCTAGAGACTAAAGCATGCCTGATTCAGGCCATGGTCATCACAATTACTTGCTATACATCAACGAGCTGGACAATGACTAAAGATGACAGAAGAAGAAATGCCTTTGAGTTGTGGTCCTGGAGAAGAGTCTTAAACATGCCATGGACGGTCAAGAAAACAAATAGGTCTGTCTTGGAGAGGGCGAAACCAAGTTTCTCCTTGGAGGCAAGGATTTTGAAGTGCCATCTCACATATTTTGGGTACATGGCCAGGAGGAGCTGGTCCTTGTGTTATGCCCCAAATCCAGTTCCCCCCAAGTCACCAAGGAGCCGACACCGATGCAAGGGCAAGAGGGAATTTATTTCAGATTCGAATCCGGGCCGCGATCCAAACTGTGCCCATACAACAGGGAAGATGGCCGCGGCCTCGATTCTGGGCTGTCCTGCCTATTTAAAGGGGAAAGCCCGCGAGAACAGGGTGATACAGGATTGGCTGGTTCACAGGAAGGCCCGCGAAAACAGGGTGATACAGGATTGGCTGATTCACAGGAAGGCCCGCGAAAACAGGGTGATACAGGATTGGCTGATTCACAGGAAGGCCCGCGAAAACAGGGTGATACAGGATTGGCTGATGTTTGGGTGGGGGCTCTTTTCTCCCTTTCCCCACAGCTTTCAGTTTACTGCTCTAGAGGCACATATATATATTTTAAAATGACATATTGGTTACAAAATTGAGTCCCTCACTTGGAGAAGAACATCGTGCTTGGAAGGGTAGACGAACAGCACAGGAAAGAAGACCCCAGATTAGATGGATTGAAACAGTAACTGAGGAATTAGGGGTTGATGTGTTGAAATCTGTGAGACAGCCTCAGAACAGGGCAGGCTTCAGAGCTATTGTACATAGGGTCGCTATAAGCCATAGGCAACTTGATGGCACATAACAACAACAACTAGGATAAGATTATTATTGTAGTTCTTGTTGCTGTTAGCTGCTGTCAAGTCAAATACAACTTATATCAACCCTATGAACAACAAATCTAAACCCAGTCTTTTCCTATGCTATCCTTACCATGGATAAAGGACACACTTGGATACACTACCACAGTCACTATGTCAGTCTATCTTGCTAAATGTCTTCCTCTCTTTTGCCGATCCTCTACCTTTCCAAGAATCATGTTCCTTTCCATTAACATGCCTACCTTGACAATATGACCAATATGACAACAATATGACAAAGTTTCACCATCTAAGGATCACTCTGATGTCAGAACTGGAGTATTCATTACTCTTCTACAACATCACAATTTAAAGGCACTGATTCTTCTTTTGTCATCCTAATTAATTGTCCAGCTCTCCGATGCATAACAAATGATTGAAAAGATGATGGCTTGAATCATTACTCCTTTGTGCTTTGGAAAGGTTCCTAACAGCCAACTTTCCTATTGCTATACATCTCCTGATCTTCTTACTGCTGGTACAAAGTGTGTTAGACATGAATCCAAATAAAATTAAGTTGTTGATAATTTCAATCTTGTTTCTATCATGATTTTTTTCCTGTTGGCCTAAGTGGTAAGGATTTTTGTTTTCTTGATATTGAGATGTAGTCTATACTGAAGGCCGTAGTCCTTGATATTCTTCAGCAAGTGCCTCAAGTCATCCTCACTTTCAGCAGGCAAGACTGTATCATTTGCGTAACACAGGTTGTTGATGAGTCTTCCTCCTATCCTAATGCCACATTCTTATTTATAAAGTCCAGATTCTCAAACAATTTGTTCAACTTTCAGATTGAATAGATATGGATAAAAGATAAAATAGCAACATATAAAGATCAAGGAATTTGTCTTTATTCATGTGATGTTGTTCCATGACCCTAGAGGAAACTGTCTCTTACACAGTCATAAGCTTCTGGTTGCTGGGATGGGTAAACCTAAATTTAAACTTGTCAGTGAGCTAGACAGTCTATTCTGGAATTTAGATTTCTATCACTGGGAGAAGTAAATCCAAGTTCTAACACTCAGTAATTTAGTGACACATGATCTAGTGAGAACTATATATAGTCTTTTCCCTTGGGAAATTTTTAAGATGATTTCCTTTCTTTTTAATATCATGGTCACTTGGAATAATATCAGGTAGATTCTGGTGTTCTTTAAACCTCCTTTAACTTATGAAATTATTCTTTATGGAATTAGATCTACAATGAAAGTAAGGTGTGACAGCTTGACTATAAGTATTGTTGTTTCTATGTTCCATTGAATTTGAACTGACTTATAACTGACCTTCCATTGAGTTTTCAGACATTGTAAATCACCCTTGAAAAGATTACCCATCTTTCTCTTGTATGGCAGCTGGTGGATTCAAACTCTCTCTCTGCCTTTAGGTTGGCAGTGCAACTCCTTTCTCACTAGGCCACCAGAGTCCCTATAAACATAAAATAGACCAATTAAAATAATTATTGATTTATTCTAAACATTGCTCCCAATCTGATCCCTAGAATTGTTTCTGGAAACACAGTGAATACTTCAAAAGAATGTAATGCCCAAAGACAAATGGTCTCTCACTAGAGTTTGGGGGAGCTCATTAAATGCTTCAGACGTCTTCCTGAAGCTCCATTTTTTTCTAAGACTTTAGAGAATATGTAAGGCCAATGGTCCATGTGGATTAATCATCCTCACATGAAAACTAGAAATCCAAAATCTGAACTAACTATGAGGTAATTCAGAAACATTAAGAACAATGATCTCCCAAACAAAAATCATAATATTTTTATACCAAGGAAACAAGTCCTCTGAGATGTCTACTTTCATGTGCCTAAAGAGCTTCTACATTCTATAAAACCTGTGATTGCATATTAATAAAACCTAACAGAGCTCATCTATTGAGGCATAAACTCCTGTTGGAAATCTAATACTATTTAATTTTATAAAATCATGGTTAGTAAAATCACAAATTAAATTTGAGACTGATCATATTCTGGTTTGAGCTCATTAACATAAAAAATAAAATAACTGTTTTCCAACATGGTCATATACATAGATCTGGGGTTAAGATTTCAACACAATTTTGAGGATTGAACATAATTAAGTCCATAACAGACAAATGCCCAAATGTCAAGTTTTTCAAGGGAATCCCTGAAATGTGCTGCAATTCCAAAGGCACTTACTTGTTTTAAATCCACTAGCTGCTTGGGGGAGACAGATGGACAGTTTCCTCCTGTGAGATTTACTGCCTATGAAAACTCACTGGAGAGTCAGCTATGAATTCATTTCAACTCCAAAATATAAAACCACACACCTTTTTTTTTTTTAATTTGTGATTTACAAGTAGCTTTTCTAAGTATGTAGTAAGTTTGGGGGTATTTCCTCTTTTCTTAACTTGTAGAGTAGAAGTCTTTCATTTCTTATGAGATCCAATTTATCTTTTCTCCTGTTACAGATTTTTTTTTAAAAAAAAACCATTTTTATTATCTAAATAATGAACCCCTTTGGAAGCAGGAGTGGTGTCCATCTCCTAAACAATATGCCTCTGGAAACTCTATGAACTTTGAGAAATGACAATAGTTACAGAAAGGTTTCAGGTCTTTTGTTCATAGGATCACTGTGAGTTGTGCTCAACTTAACAGCAATCAACAACAACAACAACTAGTTCTTTATATATCAGTATGTCTTAGAATTTCCTATTTTGCTTCAAATATGACCTTGTAATGATTTGTGACTCGGGTTTTGAGAGTACAATTTTTATTTTCAATTTATACATCTCAAATTAAACTTAGGAAGGAAAAATGAAATCATATCCATCACAAGACCAGTAATAGACAGCAGCAATAAATTTTTATTTTTAATTGGAGTAGCATATTTGAAGTCCCTGAATGGTAGAGTTAATGGTGTATAATGGAGTCCTGTGTAGTGCAATGAGTTAATGGATTCAGTTATTCACTCAAATATTGCAAATTTGAGTCCATGCAAAGACTTCTCAAGTGGGAAAAAAAAAGGTTTGGTGATCTACTTTTGAAAAAACCATCATTGAAAGGATTGTGAAGTATGGTTCTACTCTGACCTATGGAGTCACAAGGAGTCAGAATTAACAAGCTGGCAACCAGCAGCATAAACATGAAATAGATGTTTAAATGCCAAATTATAATAATTGTTTTCTGATGTGTTCTTCTGTGTGTTTTGGTGGTGAAAATTATTTTATTTTCTTATATTTTCTATAAACACCTATTCTTAGTCAATAATACAAGTTAATAGAAAATTTTCAAAATTAAAATGACTGCCTTATTTACTTAACAAATAATATTTGCTTCATGTATGTAAGAAATTGTACTGATAATTTCCTTCTATATCATCATGGAGCTTATATTCTAATAAAAGAGAGGAGATATTTTAAAACAAACACACACAAATATAGAAACTCTTTTAAAAAATACTGTAAATTGTTTTTATTACATGGGTTATACAGTAAATATTGTAAACGGTAAATAGAGTACATTGACAGAGTACTGACAGAAAAGCAAGTTAGGTTAGAAAGAGGCGTGGTAGTAGGGATATCATTGCCAATGTCAGGTGGAACTTGACTAAAAGTGGAAAGTGCCAAAACAATGTCTATTTGTGTTTTATTGACTATGCAAACAAATTTGACTGCATGGAGATGTGAAAGGGCTTGGTCATTTCTGTTATTGAGAGAATGCTGTCATGGCAAAAACTTTTAAGGGAGAAGAATAACATAGATAATGTTGGAGAAGAAAGCAAATCAGTTCAAGTAGTATTTTGAATACTGTAATAACGTGGTGGAAGAAAGTTAGAATGTCTTTTAAAGACATTACTGTAGCATTATTGATAGAATGTATGTGTGTACAGGGAAGTAAGAGTGGTTTGAATTAAGGCCAATTATGAAGCTGTTGCAAAAATCTTGGCAGACATGATCATGGCCTGTTCTAAAGTGAAAACAAGGAGTGTGAAAATGAGATGACTTAAAGATACTCGTTAATTAGACTAGAATATTGATTACTTGGGATGGATGAGGAGGAGGGCTGTGTAAAGGACAACATTTAAACTGAAGAAATAAGAGTTCTGTAGAGAGGAGAGAGTGAGTTCAGTTCTTCTTTCTTTGTTAGATTTTTAAATTGTAAAATAGAATAGTTCATGTTAACAAGTAACAGTGCAGAAATATATTGGGGGGGAGTTAATTATTCCACTTCCAACACTAATTTAACAATATGTTGTGACTTTCATATCTTTCTTTCTTGTATATATGTGTGTAGTTGTTCAGTTTTAGTTAAGTTTTAAACTTGCTGGATATGAATTACTTCTAGAATGTGTGAGTATATCAAGTAGAAAATTGGATCTCAAGTTCAAAAGGTTCTGTGGTTATAAATATGTTTGGCTCTGTGTTAGGATCCATGGTGACATGTAGTTAAAGAATGTGGCTATTAACCAAAAGGTCAGTGGTTTGAACCCAACAGCCGCTCCATAGAAGACAGATGTAAGGCAATCTACTTCTATAAGATCTAAAAATAGGACAAATAGGCTGGTAAGGCTCAAGAAATCAGCAGAATTGTGAAGATGACAGCTGTGGAAACCCTATAGACAGCTCACCTCTGTCTGACAAGTTTCCTCTGTGTTGGAATCAACTCAGAGACAGTAGCATAGATGATACCTAAGTCATAAGTGTATAAAACTGCTAGAATATAATGTGAGTCAGAAGTGACAGAAGACTGGATAAAGTCTTGAGGAACTCCAAACTATAGGAATCAGGTGAGGGAGGAGGAGGAGTGGACAAAGAGATAGCAAGAAACCAAGAAAGAGACACCATAAAAGTCAAGGTAATATCCAGAAAGGGGAGACTCTGCTATCCTCTGTAGATACAGATAACTTATGAAACAGCTCAGTATTAACTAGATCATTTATAACTTTCAGCTGGCAAATTTTCTTTAAATTTCTGAAAATAAATGGAGGTAGCTGATAATGAAGTGCAAGGAGAACACGTAACTGTACAGACAAATCATTTGTGCCAAAAATGCAGTTTGAGTATAAAATGGCTATGGTTTACAATCATTTTTATAAAAAGGGCTATGCAAGTTGTTACCTCAATTGTTACATAATTATACCTCATTAAAGATTTATATGAACAGTAAAAAAAAAAGGTCAAGGTAATGGCAAGTACAACTGAGAAGTCATTTAATAAAAAGTCTGTTCAAGTAAGCAATAGTTGTTATTGTTGTTGTTGCTATGTGCCATTGAGTCACCTGTGAATCATAGTGACCCTATGTACAACAGCCCTAAACCCTGCTCTATCCTGTTCCAATCTTACTGTCTCCGAGATGCCTATCCCTATTACCCCAGTCACTGAATCAATCCATCTCATTGAGGGTCTTCCACTCCTGCACTGTCCCTCCACCATTCCAAGCATAGTGTCCCTCTCCAAGGACTGATCCCGCCTTGCAACATGTCCAAAGCATGTCAGACAAAGCTTTAGAATCTTTGCCTCCAAGGAGCAGCCTGACTTCACCCTCTCTAGGATGAACTTACTTGTTTTTCTAGCAGTCCATGGTATTTTCAATACTCTTCTCCAGCACCACTGCTCAAAGGCATCAACTCTCCTTCCATTATCCCTAATCATTATCTAGCTCTCTGATGCATAGCAAATAATTGCAAAGACCATGGCATGTATCCAGAGCACCTTAGTCTCCAGACTGACATTGTTGTTCTTCAGTACTTTGAAGAGATCTCTGACAGCAGACTTTTCAATTGTGTTATCATTTATAACATTATATAACGGGGTCCAGCCCCATCATATCAAAAGAGTTCCACCGAGAGAAGGGATGAGGATGAAATGAAGATGCAGAGAGACTATCACTGATGATGAATAGGAATTTATTAATTTTAGAAAAGCATATATAGGTTTTAGAAACACCTCTGCAGTAGCAATCACATTATCTCTTTCCGTCTGAGATGTTGACTATCAGGTCAAACATTAACTCTTACATACCTCAGCACAATACAAAGACGTTTTCCAGCATACCTTATTGTGTGCTCTAAGAAACAAAGAGTTTTGATAAATAACATTCCCTAAGGTCTTAGACTGTTGCTCATTCTTATTCATTAACATCCTGCTTCCTTGAGTTGTTTATTGCCTAGCAGGTATTCTAGCCAAGATGGAATTAGTCTTGCTGGTTTTACAGTACAGGGCTAATCTTGCTTTACAAGTTAGCCAGGCCCCCAACAATTATAGAATTATATCAGTGGAGTGTTTTGAATCAAAGCCCAATTGCTCTGTTTTAAGAAGCAAGTGAGTGGTGAAAATAAGTAAAAACAAACTAAAAATTGTGCTGCCCTTGTGAGAAAATTGTTCATGCATGGGTAGGACAAAGGAAGTGAATCAAGAGTACAAAAAACTGTGTTTTTGTTTGTTATGTTTGCAGAGACTGAAACAGGTAGAAAGAAAGTTTAAGGATATTGGCCAAACTATGTTTTACCAAATTGTTCCATTTTATTAATTAGTAATAGATAATGCATATGACAGTTGGACATAGATAAAGAAAACTGAAGAATTGATGCTTTTAACTTGTTCAGGAAGAGTATTGAATGTATCATGGACTGCCACTAGAACAAGTCTGACTTGGAGGAAGTGTAATCAGTATGCTCCTTGGAGGCAAGGATGATAACTTTGTCCCACATACTTTGGAAATGTTGTTAGGATGTGCCAATCCTTGGGAAAAGGCATGTGCTTTGAAAAGTCAAGAGTCAGTCAGTAAAAGAGAGAGGAAGGCTGTCAAGGACCTGGATTGACACAGTGACTGGAACAATGGGCTTGAACATGGCAGAGATCTTGAGGATGGCAAAGAATGGGGCAAGGTTTTGATCTATTGTTCGTAGGGTCTCTATGGTTTTTTTCTTGGTGGGGGGTTGTTTTTTTTAAATTTTTTTTTAATTTTATGCTGGTTTATTTACAAAGTTCTAGTACACTGTTTTTCACACCAGATCTTTCTCATATCCTTCATACACACACACACCCTGCCCATCCTCACCCCTCTGTTTCCACTCTCCCCTTCCCCCTTGGATCCATACTCATTCTACAATTAATGGTTTTTATAATGGTATTTGTCATAGTGTCTCTTTGAGTCATAGTTAATTTGATGGCATCTAAAACAACTACAGCAACAATAATGTTGTTATGCACTGTCAAGTCAGAACTCACTCATGGTTGAGGTTCCAGTGGATTTCAAAGACAATAAATCTCATGAGAGGAGTTTGCCTATATTTCTCCCATGGGGGATTCAAACCATGAACAATTGGGTCAGCAGCAAAACTCCTTACCACTAAGCCAGAAGTGCTCCCTTGTGGGAAGGAAGCCATAATAGGTAGTATTACTAGTAAAAATAATGTTGTTGTTGTAGTTGTGTACAGTCAAGTCAGAATCAATTCACAACTGACTCTCTAGAGGATTTTCAGAGCTAGTTTAATAGCAGAAGAAATTTCCCATTTTCCCCCAAAAAGCATCTGTTGGGTTTGAACCCCATGCCTTTGGAATGGCAGCACAGATCCTTACCTTTCAGTCACCAGAGCGCCTATAATAGGTTGTATTAATAAAACAGAGGTCATAAGATTTAAAGCACATATTGAGAAAACAGATAATGATAAAAGAAGGGATAACAAAATGTGCATGAAGATGGTTTGTAGATTCAGTGCTAGGACATTGAGATGCTACATTTTGTACATGGAAAAATTATTTTGTTTCAGTGGGATAACCAGCAAGATCTGTTAAGGGAAAGCAGAGCCTAGATTAGGAACTTGAAGACAACAGAAAGAATCTTAAAAACAGAACAAGGAGGCTGACACAAGCTGGAGAATCTGTGCTGTGCTGTCTAAGATTGCCATGCATGTACTTGGAGTAGTGGCAATTTGTAGGGCCATGGTGTGATGTTTCTGTAGCAGGTATCATTTCATCTGTTAGAGGAAGGGATGTATAGAGAAGATAGTCTTCAAAGCAGATTTTTTTATAAAGAATATTAACAGAGAATAAGAAAAGCAAAGATTTCTGTAGAAGTTATTAAAATGTCACTCATATATACTACCTGCATTATTATTAATTAATATTATTATTCCTGATTCCTTGTATATATCAGGTACTGAATACATTAAAAATTGATGAAAGAATTACTTGTAATTTGTTTCCTTTTTAAAAAGGGTGATATTGGTTAACATAGGGCAAGTGATCCAAAAGGAGAAAAGATCATCAACATGTTTAGAGTTAATAAATGTGTCCCATATTTATGCTGATGTACACATTTTACACACTCACATGTCAGGGGACGTCACTCTGTGCAGCGTGGGGCAGAACCACCCACGTCCCGGGGACACTGTCCAGCCTGTAGCAGTGTCACCACCCCTCACCAGACAACAGTATTGGGATCTGCTACTGAGACAAATCCTCAGTGAATATTGCTAAGTAGCACTTGGCCATAATCAAGAGAGCAAGTCGAGGGGGAATAGCTGTAATAAGGCAAAAGAAATTAAACCATAAATTGTGTTAGATATTTCATGAATCTGTGTAGGGGACAAAAACAATATGAAGGCCCCTGGTTGGCAAAATTCCTTAAACTAAGGAATTCTTAAGAATCCAAACAAGTACAAGCTATTATAAGAGCATTTTAGGTGGGGTTTTATAGTGTAGAATCAATGATTAACCAAATAATGATTTTTAAATTTTTAAAATTAAAACCCTGATGAATTGTCATTTCTCCCATGCTTAATTATTTTAGTTGTGAAGATGACAGATTCACTTATTAACTCAAAAATATATTTGGCTCCTGTACGATTTTGAAATTGTGATGACCTTGAATCCGGTGTGAAAGTGCCATTGTGAGAAGGGGGAAAAAACATTAAATCTACTGATAGAGATGAGTAGGTTTGAAAATATTCTGAAAGAATGTGGCCTGTGAATTCTGCCTTCATTCATTCACCCAGTAAAAATTCTCTTGATTGAGGGCAGAGTATTCTGACATGAATTCAAGAAAATATGACTTCCATGTCTTATAAATCAGTGCAACCAATCTATTAAAAAAATCATGTACCCATCACTGGAAAATACTGCTAAAAGGTAGCTTTAGTAGAAACTAGGAACTTCCTAAAGATTGACCACAGAAAATAGAATTTTCTGGAAAAAAAGGAGGGGGGAAACCTTGTCATTCTTTAAAAGACTCTCCAAAAAATTGATTCTATAGCAGTGATAAGTTGTTTATGTGTTTTGAATTGCACTGCTGGTACATTGACACTATTTCCTGTAACCAGATAGCTTACAGAAACCACACACCACCATAACAAATGCATTAAATTTTAAGCAATTACTACTGGACATTTGCAATCTAAGGCGGAAAAAGAAAAAGAAAAAAAACCACAGAGCTCAAAACTTGACATATAGGACAGCTGAGCAAAGAAAAGAATTGTGACACTTTTAAACTATTTAAATGATGATTCATTTCATGAAACAAAACAGCTGGCTTCTGTTTTGCTAGGTTCATTAGGAAACATATGTTACTTAGAAATTCTTAAGACCTCAATAATGAGAAATTTGATTCTGTAAAACAGGTGTATTTCAAACTGTAAGGACTTTTGCGATTGCTCAAAATCTCTTCTCATTGCTTCAGAATCTAAAGTGGAATTAGAAAAAGCCAGTGGTAGAACAATTTCCTCTTCCATCCAAGAAAATAGTCCACAGAGAACTTGATGCAATGCCTAGTGTAAATGTACATACAAAATGATTATTTTACAGCTATAGTTACTGGAGACTCTAACAATAAAAAAAAATTTATAAAATAAGCTAAAAAACATAAATGGAATACTTAAAGAAAGAAGTCAGTTTAATTTGTACATATCCATTCATTATCTGAACTCAATACATTGATATCTGAATCAATACATTGGTTTATTAAATTATAATGTTCACGGGTAACCCAGTCCGTTTTAATCTTCTTCAAACTAATCTCAGTTCTTCGATTAGTCCTGTAGTGGCTCCCGACTGTACATCAGAATCACCTGAAGAGCCTTTTGAAACTACCAGTCCTTGGGTTCCATCCCCAGCAATTCTGACTTAGGGAGGGATTTATGTTTATGGCACTTTAAAAATATCTCAGATAAAGCACTACAATCCTAAAGGCACATGGTTTGAGTCCACCAGCTACTCATAAATCTCATCCAGTGTGTTTACTACCTCTGAAAACCTATCGTAGGATCAGCTAAGGGTCAGTTCTGACTTAATGACACACCACAACAATAGCAGGTAATTCTAATGTGTTTCCAGGGGTAAGAATTGCTGAGCTTTGAGGTCAAGTTGGTTGTACCCTTCACATGCACATCACCTTAGAAAAGACAGAGTCTCTGACTGCCATGCTCTTCATTGTTAAATGGACATAATCAGAATTATAAAGAGAGGTGATGAGAGAGTTAAACTTAACCAAAGCATAGTATTTGATCCATCCAAAACTCTTATTAAATATTAATTTCTTTTTATTCTTTTATTCCAAACCTTATTTCCTATCTAAGGTTTCATTTAACTCTTTATGGTATTAATAATCAGTTGTTGTCATTTTTAGCAACTTATCTTACTCAACTTTGTATCTCCTACCAAAATTTTCAGATAAAAGATAAAATAGAAGAATTAACAGTGTAAATACATAAATGACCTATAATTCTGTACAATGGGGCACTTTTCAATGCACAGACTAAAAAAAAAAAGTCATGTATCCATTTGGAATCTACCATTGTCATAAGTGCCAGAGTATATAGAAGGGAATATTCTATTTCTAGAGACAACACAAATAGCAAAATCAACATATAAAACAATTCTAGCTTAGTAGCTGCATCTTTATCAAATAATACATATATGAAGAGAATGACCAAGGGAAACGACTTAGTAACCATGGCATCCAGGTGATTGGTCTCCCTGTATTGAAATGATCCTTGCTTGTAAAGCTATGCTAAGACCAACAGGATATAGCAAATGGATAATGTAGCAAATAGATAAATGGCCAGAGATAATTGTTTTATATACATAGTGGGGAAAGGTGAATATATTGGTTCTAATAAATAAGCTCTTTGAGCTGTGATGCTGGTACCATGGACAGCTAAGAAAATGAACAGGTTCATCCTAGAGAGAGTTAAAACAGGTTGCTCCTTGAAGGCAAGGTTTCTGAAGCTCCATCTGACATACTCTGGACATGATACAAGGAGGGACCAGTTCTTGGAGAGGGACATCATGCTTGGCAGGGTGGAGGGATAGCACAGGAGAGGAAGACCCTCTATGAGGTGTATTGATTCAGTGACTGGGTTAATGGAGGTAGGTGTGTCAAAGACAGTGCAATTGGCACAGGATAGATCAGGATTTAGGGCTGTTGTACATAGGGTCGCTATGCGTCACAAGCTACTCAACAGCACAGGACAACAACAACAACATATTGAATGTATGTGGTTGTTGAGTACTGTCAAGTTGAAACTAACTCATAACTTGATCATCCAATGAGTTTTCAGAGGCAGAAAATTGCACAGTAGTAGATTGCCCATTTTTCTCCCATGGAGTTACTTGTGGATTCAAACCATGTAACTTTAGGGTTGGCAGTGCAAGTCCTCACACTTAACCTCCAGATCTAAGAATGGCTTCCCTTATTTGTCCATGTATATTTCTCTACTCTTCCTTTTTGGTATTGGGCAGATGTGCTGTTTATAATTATAATAATTTTTAGACTTACTTTTTTCTATATACTTTTGTATAAGTAAGTCTCATTTGTTGTTCTTTCTTGCTTACACTGGAGATTTTACCTTAATCATCAAAGCATTTTTTTTAATTTCTTCTTTCAAGCCAACATTAACCAGCTCCTTAAAGGTATTCACCAACTTTTCCCTCTTCTTACTTTGTTGTTAATTGTTACGTACCCTCGAGTCAGAAATGACTTATAGCTCACCCACTAGTGGATTTTCAATGACACGAAGTCTAATGGGACTACTTACCTATCATTCTCCTATAAAGAAGCTGCTGTGTTTGAACCACTTTCATTTGGGTTAGGAGCACAAATTCTTACCAGTAGGCTGGAGAAATGAATGGCTTCTCCTACTTTAATGTAGCACTGATGGTGTTAAATGTGTAAATATTACAAAGAAAATACCTACCCATTTTACTCTGTCTTAGGAAGCAATAGTAGGAAGAAATACACAAAAAACCCTTTAAACTTCATCAATATGCTTCCTTAAGATAAATTAAGCATTTACATTTTAAGAGTGAATCAACTTATAGGAGAAAAATAATTTATGAATAAGTAAATGGAATGGAAATAATGCAGTTTGCATGTGAATGGTTGAACTTTAGGAAACATTGCTGTACAACATACATACTAACATAATCAAACCAACACATAACTGACTCTCCATTGGGATTTTGAGACGGTAGTTGAGCCTAGCATGGAGTGTCTTTCTCCCATAGAGCCTCTCCAAGAACTAGTCTCTCCTTACAACATGTCCAAAGTATGTTAGATGGAGCCTCAGAATCCTTGACTCCAAGGAGCCGCCTGGTTTAACCCTTTCCAGGATGAATCTGTTTTCCTAGCAGTCCATGGTACCCTCAATACTCTTCTCCAACACCACAGCTCATAGGTATCAATTCTCCTTCTATCCTCCTTAGTCATTGTCCAAGTCTCTGATGCATAACAAGTGATAGCAAAGACCACGCCCTGTATCAGATGCACCCTAGTCTCCAGAGAGACACCATCGCTCTTCTGTACTTTGGAGAGGTCCCTAACATTAATTTCACATGCAAGCAAGATTCTACTGAAGATTATCCAAAAACAACTGGAACAACACATCAGCAGAGAACTGCCAGAAGTCCAGGCTGAGTTTAGAAGGGGTCATGGAACTAGGAATATTGTAGCTAATGTTAGATGGATCTTAGCTGAAAGCAGGGAATACCAGAGGAATGTATAGCTGTGTTTCATTGGCTATGCAAAGGTGTTTGACTGTGTGGATCATAACAAGCTGTGGCTGATTCTGAGAAGAATGGGAATACCAGAACACTTGATAGTGCTAATGAGAAACCTATATTTGGACCAAGAGGCAGTGGTCAGAACAGAGCAAGGAAACACTGCATGGTTCAAAATTGGGACGGGCATACGCCAGGGATGTGTCCTGTCTCCATACGTTTTCAACCTGTATGCAGAACAGGTCATCCGGGAGGCTGGGCTCTATGAGGTGAAGTGTGGCGTCAGGATTGCTGGAAGATCTGTTAACAATCTGTGTCGTGCAGATGACACAACCCTGCCTCCTGAAACTGAAGAGGACCTGAAGCACTTGCTGCTGAGGGTCAAGGACTGCAGCTTTCAATATGGATTGAGGCTCAATGTCAAGAAGACAAAGATTCTCACCACTGGACCAACTGGCAGCATCAGGATGGATGGTGAAGAGTTTGAGATTGTACACAGCTTTAGTCTGCTTGGCTCCACAGTCAACACTCTTGGCACCAGTAGCCAGGAAATTAAAAGGCGTATTGCCATGGGAAAATCTGCTGTTAGGGACCTCTCCAAAGTACCGAAGAGCGATGTTAATAGTGTGTTTAAACAAAAACAAAACATAAATAGTAATAAAATTATGATGACATTAATTATAGTCCATAAATCTGGAAGACAAAGTAATAAAATAATAATTCTGTGTGTGTGTGTAGCCTATCATAAATTCCGTCTAGTCTAATCTAAAATCATAAAACATTAACTAGAATAGGAATGGAGAGTTAAGACAAATATTTTGGAGCATTAATGTGTTGTAGTTGGAGTACTCCTGTGTAGACTCTTGCTTGAAACTTTGAAAATAAATGATAAGCCCACCCTTCCAGTTAGAGGTGTTCAGTGCAACCTTATTTATGACAAACTCAAACTTGTTGCCATCAAGTCAAAACCAATTCCTAGTTGACTCTCCAGTGGCTTTCAGAGGCAGTAACTCACACAGAAAGAGATTACCCATTTTTTTCCCCTGAAAAGCTAAAGACAGCCCAAATTGCTATGAGTGGGCAGAGATAAACCATGGTATATTAACATGAGAGAATACTATGAAGCAATTACAATGACTGAACTAGATCTATATGTATCAACATAGATGCATATTTAAAATAACACACAGTGGGGAAAAAATAGCTTTACATTCTTTAAAATCATAGTCTGTTAAATACAAGATGAAACTATTTATGTAATTTGTTTTAAATGTACAGGAAAAACGTGTAAATATGGAGTGATAAGATAAATATCAAATTCATGAGAATGGCTCCCTCTAGAATGAAATCAAGGAAAGAAAGAATTTTTTCTTTGTAAATTTTTCTTTCTTTCTTTTGGGTGCCTGGTACATAGATACATGTCATGTTCTACCTAATAGCTTCTGATTTTTTTTTCAAATAGAAATTAGACAAGAGAGGAAAATATGTGCCCATAAATGCATTGCTGAACAATATTTTACAAAAACTGCTCTTGATGTTATGAAAAAAAGAATTATTATTCCTCATCTTCTGATGGCTATGTTTAATTTTATAGTTGCACTGTTCTTTGCGAGATCTTGCTAAAAGGAAGTGCAATTTTGAGACACACCTCTGAATACTCATTAGTGATGCATTTCCCTTCTCCAAGTATTATCTCTAAAATGACATTTCTCCAAGTACTTTATGTCAGAGTCCTCCTTTAAGATTTAGCAGAGTATCTCTTAGCTGCTGCTGTCATTACATCAAGAATGCCTTCTTTATCTACAGCCAGTACTCTAAACAAAAATATAAACTGTAGAAACAGCTGAGAGACTAATTTTCCTTAATATGTCCACTGGCTCTTCTTCCAATGGCCCTGCTCTTAGAAAAAGAAGACACATCAGAATTAAAATGATTCTGGGTTATTATGTCAGCTAAGTAGCTGAATATTTTTAAGATCATGGAAATTCATGTGGTTTTTTTTACTGGTACAGAAAAAAAATTGTCTATTTTTTTTCCTCCTCTAGGCATTCTTTCTTTGATAAATTATTAATATTAGTTTCACATTCATTTTCAATATCACAATGAAATGCTCTGGATTTCTGAAAGGCCTGAATGTATTGTGAAGTGCTGACTAATTCATCATCATACTAATGGTGTAAGTGAGTTCAGAACTTTACCTTGTCTCTTGGACACTAATAGATTAATTCTCATAATCAGAAACAGCACAGCAGTCATTCTGGAGCTGACAGTCACAGAGATACTCAGCCTACCTAATGCAAAATCTCTCCAAGTTTTTCTTAAAAGGGTGAAAATGAACAGCCAGGATTTCCTATGCCTTTTGGCCCTAAAGAACAAAAAGGAGCACAACCCCCCCCAAAAAAATTGACTTAAAAATAAATGAGCCCAAATTCCATGGACATAGGTTATCTCTCCAATGATTATACAGTAGATTAGATATTTAAACAGTAATTCCACGGCTGACATTAACTACTCATTGTGTTTTAACTCAAGTAGGCTATTATTATTCCCCATCCTCTCATAAGGAAGCTAAGACACAGAGAGTTAACAGATCTTCCACAGTGTCACACAGCAAGTAAATACCAGCATTTTAACTCCAAGTGGACTGGTTCCACAGAACCAGCCACGCTTCCCTGCAGAATGCTGGTGGTACAATTAATAATTACATTGCTAACTGAAAAGCTGGCAGTTCAAACCCAAAGTAAAATCTTACAACATCATTCATATTCAAATGGAGTCACTCTGTGGAAGAAAATACAGCAATCTGTTGAAGGACCCCCGAACCGCTGGTCCTGTTCTGTCCCGAGTGGACGGCGAAGACCCAAGACTCCAAGACACCGGCTTGATGCAACAGCAAGAGATAAGAGGTTTATTGTGGAGCTCTGGGCCGACTCTTATCTCTGACAGAGAGCAGACAAAGTTGGGTTTTTTTATACACTTTAGGGGGATACAACTGAGTATCAGCTTCTCATTGAGTGATGAAAGCACAGTTTGAATTCATTGGTTCAGTGTTCGCTCAGGGTTTACACAGCAT
>NW_006400008.1:3529890-3540493 GCF_000299155.1 Elephantulus edwardii
CCTGGATACCTGGGTGTGGGGCTTTAAAAATTCCTGAGTTTAACCTAGCTGAGAACTATAGAAACTTGAGTTTAATTCAGCTGAGAACTATAGGGACTATTTTAATTTCAATCTTTTCACTGTTTCCTTAGAGATTTTACTCTAAAGAAAGTCATAGCCAGCAAGTCAGAACTATCTCCTACCTGACCCTCCAGGGGATTTTTCACGGGATGGAAATCTCATGGTAGGAGACTCCCCACATCTCCTGTCAGCGGGTTTAAGTTTCTCCACTATAAGAACACATTGTAGCTAAAATGAAAATAAAATCAAAAGAATAGGACTAATTTATTTTAAAAATAGGAAACTTTTATCTATTTGCTGAAATAGCTGCTCTCAACATATTTTCAAGAGAAACATTTTCTAGTTTTTATAGGTTCAACGTGACTTCCTAAGCTACTTTTTAAATATTACTGTGGCTGGCTTCCTTCAAAACTTAATTCCTTTGTTGAGAAAAATAAAACCTTTCACATCATTCATACTCAAATGGGACAATCTAAAGAGATGAGATATCCTAGATGTTGCAAAAATGACTTTGTTTTGGTGTTTAAATGCTGCTAAAAACAAAACTATACTGTAAGAATCAAACTAAAATATTTCATCTTTGTTAAAGGGTATAACATCGGTTTGGTTTGTTTTGGTTGTGTTTTTTTTAATCACCTTTAGGCCATTATTTTCTAAGTTACAGGGAATGTTGATTTACAGGGAAATAAAGAGTAAAGAGCAAAGTCATTAAAATGCCTAAATGACAAATAGTAAAAACATCTCCTTGTTGTTGAATCAAAACTAACTCATAGCTGACCCTCTAGTGGGTTTTCAGAGGCCACAAATCACATGAGACCTTGCCCATCAATCTCCCACAAGGCTTCTGCTTGATTATAACTTGGCATCCTTTAGGTTAGGAGCAAAACTCCCCTACATACGAAGCCACCAGGGTGCCCTACATGACAAACAGAGCTGCACTAGATGCTTTCAAAGTACTAAAGAGTAAAGATGTCAGTTTAAAGACTAAGGTGTCCCTGTCCCAAATCATGATATATTTTTCAGTAGTTTTATATGCCTGTGAAAGATGGGTAGTGAAGAAGGAATCTTGAAGGAGAACTGATGCCTTTGAATTATGGTTAGTGAAGAATATTAAATATCCCATTGCTTGCCTAAAGAACAAACAACTCCACCTTGGAGGAATTAGAATTGAGGTACTCCTTAGTGACAAGGATAATGAACCTATATCTCACAGACCTTGGGCATGCTGGAAGGAGATGCCAGTGCTTGGAAAAAGATATCATGCTTGGAAAAGTAGACAGTTAGCAAATGACCTTCAGTGAGATGGATTCCACAATGGCTAGAACAATGGACTTGAGCATGGTGGACATTATGAGGTTGGTGCAGGATATCACAAGTTTCCCATTTGTTGTTCTTAGGATCACTAGGGGTTGACTAGACAGTACTTGCAAGCCAAATTTTCCCTATGCTTCATCTTTATGAAATAAGCATCCTTAGTTATGACACAAATGTCTTCCAGCAGGTTTGGGATCAATAAATAACCATGTCCCTCAGCTTGTCCTACCTTCAGGGACTGTGCTTCCCTTAGGACCCAGCTGAAGCTCCTCTCATTACTACAGGAAGTAACAGTCTTTAATGGTCTTTCATAACTGATTCTCTTTGACAGTGGGAAATCTCATAATTCTTAACAAGTCCTATTGATTGCTACCATTTCTGCTTGCCAACTTGTTTCTGATACCTCAGAACTGGATCCTCTTAGCATATGGCATGTTGGAGGCTCAGGGCCAGCCAGAGGAAATACAAATGAAGAATTTGGCAACCTGGCTTTGAAAACTCAGTCATTGAAAAAGTGTATGGAACACAATTCTTTTCTTGTTACAATGAGTGTTGCCGTCAGTAAAAATTGACTCTACAACAACTGGACTTTCACCATCTCTTAGTTGCTATGATTGATCATTGTCTCAGTTTGCACTCTGACAACCAAACTTTGTTAATTTCCATGTCACACACAGCCAACCCAGCAGTAAGATATGGTCATCTTGTACTGGGTAAGATAAGATTCGTAGGGCAGAAAAGAGCTTTCTATAGGCTAGAGCTATATTCTGAAACGTAAATGTGCACTTTAATCACTTAAGGATTAATTCTATTAGAATGAGATTTCTGATTCAGCAGGTCTGACTTGATGCCCTCATATTATGAGTTGTTAGGTGCAGTCAAGTTGAATATGACTCATACCAACCCTATGAACAAAAAGTGAATTAATCTTAAATAAGAAATCAAATTATAGGTCAAAGCGAGAAGATTGAAAAAGCAAATCTCGTGTTCTATAATCAGGATGCCTGGGTTTAAACTAGGACCCACCTTTTACGGATCTTGAAGAAAATCTTCTTCTCTGTGCCTGCCTCAGTGACCCATAAAGAAAGCCATCTTGAACAATAAACTCCCCCAAACCATAATCTTCACCCACAGAGTTTAGAGCCAAAATAAACATAAAATGTGATAAATCACTTTAGGGGAAATGAAGCTATGAATAAGAACTAGAGCTATGGTGGCAAAATGTGTAGTATATTAAACTGTTAACCAAAAATATCAGTGGTTCAAATCCACCAGGTGCTCCAAGATATAAAGGTGAGTTGTCAACTCCTGTGTAGCTTTATCATCATGGAAACTTGATGAAGTGTTTCTGTGAGTCAGAATCAATTCAATTGCAGTGTGTTTGGTTTTTCGTTTATGAAAAAGAGACCAAAGAAAAATTGATACTTTTTATTTATTATCTTGTAGAAAAATATTAAACATACCAAAGACTGCTAAAAGAACAAATGTGTTTGGGAAGAAGTGTTTCTTAGAAGTGATAATGTAGAGATTTCTTCTGTACTTTGGACATGTTTGGGTCCATCACAATATGATGGACCAATGCCTAGAGATAGATAACATGTTTGGAAAATAAAGCTTCAGTTAAAAAGAAGGTAACCCTCAATAAAATGGATTAACACAGTGGCTGCCACAATGGGCCCAAGCATAGAAAAGATAGTGAAGAAAGCATAAGACAGGGTAGTGATCCATCCTGTTCTTTTTTTAAATATATCACCGCTGGACCAATTAGCAGTATCAGGATGGATGGTGAAGAGATTGAGATTGTTCACAGCTTTAGTTTGCTTGGCTCCACAGTCAACACTCCTGGCACCAGTAGTCAGGAAATTAAAAGACGTATTGCCATGGGAAAGTCTGCTGTTAGGGACCTCTCCAAAGTACTGAAGAACAATGGTGTCTCTCTGGAGACTAAGGTGCATCTGATACAGACCATGGTCTTTGCTATCACTGGTTATGCATCAGAGAGTTGGACAATGACTAAGGGGGATAGAAGGAGAATTGATGCCTTTGAGCTGTGGTGCTGGAGCAGGTTATTGAGGGTACCATGGACTGCTAGGAAAACAAACAGATTTATCCTGGAAAGGGTTAAACTGGGCCACTCCTTAAAGGCAAGGATTCTGAGGCTCCATCTAACATACTCTGGACATGTTGTAAGGAGTGACCAGTCCTTGGAGAGGAACATCATGCTTGGTAGGGTGGAGGGACAGCACAGGAGGAGAAGGCCCTCTATAAGGTAGATTGATTCAGTGACTGAGGTAATCGGGATGGGTGTATTGGAGACGGTGCAATTGGCACAGGACAGAGCAGAGTCTAGGGCTGTTGTACGTAGGGTCACTATGAGTCGTGAGTGACTCAATGGCACATAACAACAACAACAACAACAACAACAACATATTTGTGATCTATTTATTTAGAAAGAATTTTCACACACAAAAAAAACAGCAAAGATACTTTGCTTTAAGGGGGAAAGGCACTATATTTTAATACAAAAATCACTATATGGAACTGCACACCAAAGAAGAGTGACCACATTGAAAAGTGACTTATTTTTAAAAAAAAATTTCCAGCACATCTAACAGGAACCTTGATATTCAAAATCTCTACCAAGCTGGCCACCAAAAATAAGAACAACACCCCCAATATTCAGACATATACCATGTACAATTTATGTAAGCAAAGAATTGTAAAATACAATAGAAAGAACACAATACACACACATACATATGTATACCTATATATGTTTTCTTTAACAATGCATCAAAATGGTATTCCCTGATGTTATTAAGCTCAAAGATATTCTTAACTTCAAGCTACTGCATCCTTAATCCTTAATACATAGGAAATATACAAAAATTCACATTTCCCTAGAAACTATCATGTGAATTACATGTTTTGCATTTGTTACAGTAAAATCCACAAACAGAGGTTATTATATGGTGTGTTGGTCATAACATTAAAAAAAAATTAGAGGGTTGTCAGTGTTTTTTCCCAACACACTGTAGAGTTGGGAAGAGCAGCATGCATGAAGGGGATGTTTAAGGAATTGTCAACTCACTCAAGAATTGTTCCTAACTAAGGAGAAGTCCTAGAGGAACGCTGCTCTCGAAACAAACACTGTCCTTTCCCAGGGGTCCTGACACACAGATGGGGTGGAGTCTTTTCTACAGGACCTTACAGTTCTACTGCTCTTGAAGTTGGGTCCAGCATCTGGGTTGGGGACTTCCTGGCCTGGTGTGGACCTCAGGCAGGTTTCTGACAGATAGAGATCATGTGCTGGGCTCGAAGACAGCAGCACCTGGGTCCACTGGGCTCTGCTGAGCACCCTTGCCCTTTTGTGATCTGCTGCTACGAGCTGTTTGTGTGGAGAGCTCTGCACTTTTATGAGTGGGAGTCATCTCAGTGCCATCTAACAACAACAACATGATAATTGGTTACTGAACGCCTCTGAATCTATTCAATCATTCTTGAAGTGGGAAAACTATATTTACCATATCCTTGTTTTACTAATTATGTCAGAGGCAAATAGGGGAAATTGTTGATCAGTGAGAGTTATCCTTCAACAAGGAAAAAACAGCTCAGTTACTGAATGAGTTGAGAACATGAAAGATACACTTCACCGAAGAAGATGGCCCACAAACACCTGAAGACAGGCTTAATTAAGATCTTTAGCTATCAGAGAAATGCAGATCAAAACAACAATGAGAGATCTCACCCCAGGAACAATAGCTAGATTCAACAGGACCATAAACAACAAATGCTGGCAAAATTGTGCAGAGATTAGAGCTCTTACACACTGCCAAGGGGAATGTAAAATGGTGCAACCACTGTAGAAAGAAGTCTGGTGCTTCCTTAAAAGGTAGAAACCGGGAATACCATTTAATCTAGCAATCCACTACTAGATATATAGATATCCCTAAAACATAAGAGCTTTGACAGGAACTAATATATACACATGCAATGTTGATTGTTGCATTATTCCCAATAGCAAAGAGATTAAAACAACTCAAAGTGTCCATTGATGAATGGTTAAAGAAACTCTGGTACATTCATACGATGGAGTATGATGCAATGCTGAGTAATGACAAAAATTTATGAATCATTGCATTAACTTGGATGAATGTAGAGAAAATTGTGCTGAGTAACATCAGTCAGTCACAAAAGGACAATTGTTGTGTAAGACCACTATTGCAAAAAAGCTAGGAAAGGTTTGCACACAGGTGAAATCATTATTGATGGCTACCAGAGATGAGAAGGAAAGAAGATAGAAGTGAAAATAAATGAATAACAGGTAAGTTGAGTGAAGGGAAAAGCAATATGTAATATGAATTGGCTATCCATTATTATTCAATTGTAATTCATGCTATAAAACAATATATATATGATTGCATAAAAAATCAGTATGATTTGTTTACTCATTCAAGAATCCTGATAAGTTTCACAGATTTGTTCTGTTATTCACCTATTAAATAATTCAACCAAGTAATTGCTATTAAAAATGGGTATCAGTAAAGTTTTTTTAAAATGATGATCTTTAATGCTTAAGCTAATTTATTATTTATATTATAAATTTTACATTGTATTTATTTAATATAAATTTTATATTTTATATTATAAATAATAAATTATTTAACGAATTTATTGTTTATATGCCATTGAGTCGGAAGCAACATACAGTTGACCCTCCAGCAGTTTTCAGAGGCTGTAAATAACACAGAAGACACATCTTTCTCCTGTGACGCAGCTGGTGGCTTTAAACTATCTTGGGATTAACAGCACAATTCCTTACCCATTTGACCACCAAAGAGTCCCTTTAACTGGAAAAATTCAAATTCATTTCCTTCCATTTCACACTCAGTTGCCTTCATCCCCATTCTTCTCCAAATTGGACTCTATCATTAAAAGTTGGTCATTGGGGAGCTTTCCAAATGTTCAACAATCTGGGATCTCGAAATATTATATTTTTTTAAATTATGCTAGTTTATTTATAAAATTCTAATACATTATTTTTCAAACCAGATTCTTCTAATTCAATATTATAGAATTATTAATTCTTTGTTTATCTGGGAATATGAAAATTTCAAAATTCATTCTCATGTGCTCCTTTTAAGGTGCACTGGAAGTCTGTGTGGCATTCCAGATCATTTTAGAGATTTGTCAGCAGTGGAGATCTGAGTGTGACCTGCAGGACTTAGCTATTCCCAGTTTTGGAGAGTTTATTTTAAAGTGTTTATGGCTGGTTCTGTTTTTTTGTTTTTTTTTTGTCTATTTCCTAGGGGGACCCTTTTACAAAAGGTGAAAAGGGAGATAGAGTAAGTAGATGTTTGATCGTGGTTCTGGGTTTTCTGCTTCATTGATTTCTTTCTCTTTGATTCTCATTTATTTGCTCTAGAGATTTGATAAAAATAGACTTGATAAAAGAAACTTACTGAGTATTGTATCTTTCTACTGTTAATTTTGACCTCATGTTGGTAATTGGGAAATTTTGTTGTTCTCGAGTTTTACCACATGCTGATACTTTAATATGTTGTTTTTAATTCATTACTATTTATGATTGTACATGAGTACCTTTATGAAATTACATGGAATTTGCATGTGTGAAATTGATATAGAATCTATGTCACTATACACAGTAAACCAGCTTTTTTGTTACAGTGTTAGATAATATTTCTCTTTCTACTTGGAAAAAAACAAAAACATAGAACCCACTTTGGATATCTAAAATACAAATAATTTTTTTTTCAAAAGTTTTGTTAAGGACACAAGTTCAATTAACCAAACAGCAATTTCATCAAAATATTTGTTGTTGTTGTTTGTTAATCTAGAAGAAACTCATAGCTGACCCTCCATCACATTTTCAGAGACTGTTATTTGCATAGGAGGAAATTGCTCATCTTTCTCTCCCAACACAGCTAGTGATTCAAACTGACTGTCGTTAGGTTGGCATCACACAACTCCTAACAAAGAACTGTTGTTGTTGTTAAAGTGCCATCAAGTTGATTACCACTCATAGCAACCCTGTGAACAAAAGACCTGAACTCTATTCTATAACTATGGTAATTTCTCTGTGTTCATAGAGTTTCCAGAGGCATGTGCTTTAGGAAGTGGATGCCACTCCTGCTTCCAAATCTGAATCAGTCTGGGAGCTTCACCAAACACTGTCCACAATGGGTAACCACTATGGCATTTGACACAACAGTGACACAGCATTCAGCATCGCAGTAACCCCAAGTTACTTCAATACAGCAACCTGACAGACCACTGCTGTACCACTTAGAAGAATGTTCACCCCAAACACAATTAATACCAGACTTGAGTGCAGCAGGCCCAAGGACCCTACCAACTTTTAAATACAAGTCTTGCCCTGCCCACCAGATCTTGGTTGACTCTAAATCAAGAGGCTTCCAACTCACAGCTCATTCTTAGCTAAGTCCAACAAATCAAATCAGCTCATACCCAACTGTGAATGAAAAAAAAACAACAAAAAACAACCAACAACCGAACAGTCCACACCCGACCCTTACCTAGAAAAGAGAAACTATCTTCCAGAATCCAACCACTGAGCCTTCAAACTGGAGACTTAATTGACCCTACTGCCTTTTAAATACAAAGCCTACCTACCAGGTCCTGGTTGACTCTAAACCAAGAAGCTTCATTGTTAGCTAAATCCAACAAATCCAATCAGTTCACACTCTATTGTGAATTTAAAACAAAACAAACAAATAGTCCACACCTGACCCTCACCAAAATTAGAGAAACCACCTTTCAGAATCTAATTGCTTCACACATTCCAAGAGGCTTCTAGCCCACAGCTCATTGTTAGCTAATTCTAGCAAATCCCATCTGGGTAGTGGATTAAAACAAAATAATAAACCACCTTTCATGAGGAGCAACTTTATTCCAAAAGATAAGGAGGAAAGGGAAAGAGGCTATAGTGATGTGGAAAAGGGCTGCCACATTTCAACTATAAAATTTATAGGTATTTCAAAATTATAGGGAAAGAGAGGAGTTTTTTATAGAGATTGAGAATACTTTAAACAAAGTTGAAGAATCTAGTTGTGATGAAGTAGAGTGAAAGGATGGCACCAGTGGATGGTAATTCAGAAATATGTTAAGGTCAGCCTGTTTTCTGGATGATATTTAGAGCAGTCATATGCTGACACAAACTGAAGATGGACCAGAATTGAGGGACTGTTAGGAAGGAGAGGAGCTTAAACAAAATTTGGTTAACAGGCACTTTGTTTCTGATCAGTATCAGTTACCAATTGCCGTCCAGTCAACACTAACTCATCGCCACCAGTGTGTGTCAGAGTAGAACTTTTCAAGGGCTCATTTTTCAGAAGTCATGTACCAAACCTTTCTTCTGACCTGCTTTTGGATGGACTTGAACCTTTGGAAAATGAATATGTTAATTGCTTGTATCTACTAGTGGGAATCAGCAAGGCAGTATTATTTGTGGGGCTAAGAATGGGAATTTGGAATGTCTACTTCTGGCCTTGTCGTAGGTAAACAAGGACCCACTCACCATTATAAGTCATGAGGACAGTGGTAGCAAGACCATTTGATTTAGACATTTTAGTCTGCTGAGCCTCAGAAAAAGCCAAATAAGAGGCTTTTTTGTACTTGTTTTTAGGACTTGGTAGGCTTGAGGACAAATGGAATTTAGATGCCTATAGAAAAGAGAGAAACAAAAGTGTTTTCAAGACAAAGCAAAGGATAATGAATGTATAGTTGTAACATTTGGTCATGGTTTAATAATGTAATACAAAGTCATAAAAGCAAACTCATTGCAACTAATTTTACTCTCCTTTGTGTAAACTTAGTTTTCCCCCATTTTTTTCTTCCAATTAACTACATTTATATTATAATTGCCAAGACACAACAGTTTAAATTCTACTCCCCACTCCATCTAAAGTTTTTAAAACTTTATGATATGAAATTAGTCAGTGGCAAGTCATAACAATGTCAATGAAGAGAGAACGCAGTAATAGCAAATGGCACAGAATGTTAACAGAGCCAAGAGAGACACGAGGGGGTAAACTGTCACAAAGTAGAAAGAGAAATAAAAAGAGATTGCTTACTTATTAACAATTATTAACAGTAAGTCATGTTTTAGAATTAACCCACCTTTGTTTCATCATACTTTGGTTACTAACCTCCTTTATTATTTGCTAATAAGGATCAGTGTAAATTAATTAAAGTATTAGTGATGCCTTCCCCCAGCTGAATGTAAGCATGACGGATATGATTATTTTCTCTACAGGGAGAACCTGGAACAAAAGGCTCACAGGGAATCAAGGTAATCGGACATTCTCTAATCATATCTCCAACCATAATGCTATAGTGCAAATTGAACGTGTCCATTTACCTTCCATTCCCACTGCATCTTTAGGGTGAACCTGGAGATCCTGGTCCCCCTGGCTTAATAGGAAGCCCTGGACTAAAGGTATAGAACTGAGTTAAATTATAAAATACTTTATGAATATAACCTTTGCTGTGTCAAACAAGGCACTTTGGCATGCCGCTCATTTTCTTCACAAAGACTCTGAGAGATGTGATCGTGTTTCCATAGTGATACGTTCCTTTATCGGCTGCATTTATAACACACGTAGTAACTGTGCCTTATGGTTCACAATGGGAATTTTTAAAACTCTTTTTCAGAGCATACTCACAGTAGCATCCTTTAAAAGTGTGAAGAGTAAACAATGCGTGTAAATCTATGGCCCTCAGCTGTATCCTTAAAAGGAACAGCATTTAAAATTCAGTGTCTGAGCCAAAATGATAAAGCCTTGGGATTCTTGAATTTCACAGTGGGATTCCGCAGGAGTGCAGGAGTGTCCCAAGGAAGAACAGCTGTTAGGATGGTGCTGGGGAGAGAAGTGTGATGCATGCATGCCTTGACAATAGGTAAGGCAAATTATTCAGGCATTACCTGCGGCTGAAAGCAGACTTGTTTCGATGGTGACACAACCTTTGCAAGGCCAAAGCACAGTTTGGTATCATCCAGAAAAGACAGGATGGTGGAAAAGCATGCGCGCATGTGTATGTGTGCCTACACACGTATTTTTTTTTCATGTTGTTGTTATGTGCCATCAAGTCGGTTGCGACTCACAGCGACCCTATGTACAACAGCCCTAAACTCCGCTCTGTCCTGTGCCAATCGCACTGTCTCTGACACTCCCATCCCAATTATCCC
>NW_006400008.1:3540883-3583157 GCF_000299155.1 Elephantulus edwardii
CTATGAGTCGCAGGCGACTCGATGGCACATAACAACATAACAACAACAACATATATTTTTACAAACTAAAGCGCATATCACCTTCTTTTTTTTTAGGGTCTGCAAGGACCTGCAGGCTCAATGGGGCCCAGAGGGCCACCAGGAGATATTGTATGTATAGTAGATAGCAATATTTAATAATTTAGTAGATAATAATAATAATATCTTTAATATTTTTAAATTGCTATTGAGGCATGTTTAAAAGAATGTCAGCATCTAGTCTTGTTATTGAGTTAGTCTTCATTTTCCAAAGACATGAGTCATCTGTACCATGAAAACGGTTAAATCTGAAACCATGAGAGTGTGACCCTTAGTTACCCTTAGAACCTGAAACAAAATTCACCTCCATGACTCAACTTTCAGTGGAACTGTAGACAGGCCTATGTGGTAAACAATACCAGGAAGGCATTCTCAGAAAAATCAACCAAAAAAACCCCCAAAAGAGTACCATTTGCCCAAAGATAAAGCTCAGAAAACTTTTGTCCCATTAATTCCCCTGAGTAAGCTTTTAGCCCTTGATGAACCACCTAACAGTTTAGAGAATGAGACCTGACCATCTGTCCACATTTGGGAGAGGGAAAAACCCTGGGGGAAAAATATGTAATTGTGACTTTTTGGAAACTGACCTCCTTGGTCCTTCAGAGTTCTCCTAGATAATTTTTAGAATATCTCCAAGTTTCATTATCTTGGGAGCAGCCATGTAACCACCACTGTCTTATCCCTGCTTTCAGATTGAGGCTGAAGGAAGGCTATCCATCATTGTACTTGGTTGTCTTGGTACTTTGGATGTTCAGTTCATAGACCAAAGATTTTTCTTGATCCTGAACATCATAATGAATTATTATAGACATGTTGTACTTGGTGGAGCTTTGGTGGCCTAGTGTTAAAGAGGTGTGCTACCACACCAAAGGTATATGCCAAACCACCAGCTGCTCCATGGGAGAAGTATGGGAAATCCCTCCCTGTGCAATTTACTGCCTCTGAAAACCCACTGGAGGGTCAGCTATTATCAGATTTGATTTGAATACATAGCAACATGTCAAAACCTATACTCAGTGGAGAGATCTTGCAAAGAAAGAAAATGTTGACAACATGGCTGGAGCCACAAAATTATCTAAATGAAATTATTTAAAAAGTGAGTTTGAAGAAATAATGACTTAAACTATAAAGAGAATACAACAAAAAGAGAGTGAACTGTTGTTACCAAATTAAAATAAACAAAAATTCCTAGTTATCCATCTGAACTATTCGATGCAATTATTTCTCCACTCATTCTTGCAAATAAGAGGGAGAGTACATTTGATTCAATTCTCTCTCATTGCATTTAGGTTACTTTATTTGATACAACAAGCCATATTTTTGCATGAGAGTTTATTCCTAATTGAACAGGCTGACATCAACCCCTCATAGTTTACGTGTTAAAATTTTATTTTCCTGATAAGCAATGATATTATCAGGAGAGATGTTCTAATTATACTTTCTTTTTACTTCTACATTTTCTAGGGGTTGCCAGGAGAACATGGTATTCCAGGGAAACCAGGCATTAAAGGAGAAAAAGTATGAATTTCACTTATTCCTTTTGTGCATTAAGTAGGTAGAAAGGAAGTAAAGGATTGAACATATATTGGAAGAGCAAAATTATAGAACAAGGCTAGTGAGGATGTGGAAGGGATAAACATTCACATAAGATGTATGCATCATAATAACTTTGGTTCTATCTTAGAAGCAAATGTGAAAAAATGAACTAACTTAAAGATGAAGACCTAAGGAATCAGGAAGTCTATTCCATGACATTTTTCAAGGCCTATTTCCTGATGTCTGCATGGGATCAGGTATATGATAGATGGTGAGGATGGCACAGGATAGGACAAGATTCAGATCTGTTGTTCGTTCATCAGATCCTGATAAGTTGTACTCGACTCCTTTGCACCTAACAAAAATGACAATGAAAAAATTTAAACATAGATTTATTTATTAGTTATTGTTGTTATGTGCCATTGACACAAGTACATCTCAGAGCAACCCTGTGAACAACATATCTGAACCCTGCCCTGTCCTGCACCATCCTCATCGTCTCCAACACACTTGCAGTCACTATGTCAATCCATCTCATTGAGAGTCTTTCACTCACCCTCCACCTTTTCTAGTATGATGCCCTTCCCAAGGAATACCCACTTCTGACAGAATCCCCAAAGGATGTATGATAAAGTATCACCATCCTTGCATCTAAAGAGCCCTCTGACTGTACCTGACCTATCTATTTGGGGTTTTTTTTTTTGGCAGACCATGGAATATTCAGTACTCTTCTCCAACACCGCTACTCAAAGGCATCGAGTCTTGAACATACCATGGACTGCCAAGAAAACAAATAGGTCTGTCGTGGAGAAGATGAAGCCAAATTTCTCCTTGGAGGCTAGGATTTTGAACCTCCGTTTCACATACTTTGGGCACATGGCCAGGAGAGACCAGTCCTTGGGGAAGAACAGCATGCTTGGAAGGGTGGAGGGACAGTGCAGGAGAGGAAGACCCCAGCTGAGGGGGATGGATACAGTAATTGGGGTGATGAGGGTTGGTGTGTCAGAATTAATGTGGCTGGCTCAGGCTAGGGAACGGTTCAGGATTGCTGTATATAAGGTCGCTACGGGTTCCAGGCAACCTGATGGCACATAACAACATCATCCTCTCATTGCCCAGCTCTCACACGCATAGGAAGTGATTGAAAAGACCATGCCTTGAATCAGATGCACTTTAGTCTTCAAAGTGACATCATTGCTCCGCAGCTCTTTGGAGAGATCTCTGACAAGAGACTCTCCCAGTTCAATTTGTCTTTTCATTTCTTGGCTGCTAATGCCAAGGTTGTTGATTGTGGATCAAAGTAAGATACAATTGTTGTCAATTTCAATCTTTTCTCTATCTCTCAGGATGTTGCCTATTAGCTCTGTGTAAAGATGTTGGTTTTTTTCTTTGATTTCGAGATGCAATCCATTTTGAAGGCTGTAGTCTTTGATCTCCTGCAGCATTTCCAGTCCTTCTCACTTTCAGCAAGCAAGGTTATGTCATCTGCAGAAAACAAGTTGTTGATCAGTCTTCCTTCTATCCTGATGCCAAATTTTTCTTCATAGAGTTCATCCTCTCAAAGTATTTGTTCAGCATACAAATTGAATAGGTATAAAGGGTACATCCCTGACACACACTTTCTTGATTTTAAACAATGCATTGTTGCTCTGCTCTGTTCAGACAACAGCTTTTTTGTCTGGGTATAGGTTCAATATGAGCATGATTAAATGTTCTTGGATTTCCATTAGTCTCAAGATTGTTGTTATTGTGTACCACAGAGTTGGAATTGACCCATAACTGACCCTCCAGCATATTTTCAGAGGCAGTTAATTGCACAGGAGAAGACTACCCACCCTTCTTCCAAGGAGCAGTTGATGGGTTTTAAACACTTGCCTTTGGGATTGCAGTGCAGCTTCTTGCCACTAGACCATTAGTTTATCATAGTCCATACCATCAAATGCCTTTTCATGGTCAATAAAACACAAGTAGGCATTGTTCTGGTGTTCTCTACATTTTGCCAAGGTCTAACTGACATCAGCAGTGACATCTCTGCCACAGTGTCTTCTAAACCCAGCTTGAATGTCTCAAACGAAGTTCTCTCCCAATATACTGTTCTAGCCATTTGGGGATGATCTTCAGCAATGTATTGTTTGCATGTGATACTAATGATATTGTTCAATAATTTCCACATTGCGTTGTATCACTTTTCTTGGGAATGAGAACAAATGAATCAGTTGGCTAAATAGTTGTCTTCCAAATTTTTTGGCACAGACTGGTGAGCATGTCCAGGGTAATGTCTGTTAGCTGAAGCATGTCAATTGCTATCCCATCGATTCATGCAGCCTTACTTTTGCCAATGTCTTCAGTGCAACTTGAACATGTCATTCAATATTGTTGCTTCTTGATCATGTGTGACTTCCTGAAATATTGCAGTGTTGACATAGCCTCTTTTATTCAGTGTCTCTGTGTGTTCCTTTCACCTTCTTTTGGTGCTTCCCAGGTCATTCAAGATTTTGCCCATAACATCTCTCAGTATTGCAGCTCAAAGCTTGGACTTGTTTTTCTGTCCTCTCAGCTTGAGTAAAGGCTAGTGAGCTCTTCCCTTCTTATTCTCTGACTCCAGGTCTTTGTGTGTACCATTTTAATAGTTTTGTTATGTCTTCTCATGCTGTTCTTTGAAATCTTCTTTCATCTCTTTTACTTCTGCATTTCTTCTCTTTGCTCCACTTTTCAATGTTCCTGTGCAATTTTTAGAGTCTCTCTCAACATCCATTTTGGCTTTTTTCTACCTCCTCTGCCTTCGTAATGAGTTTTGCTTTTTTTCATTGATGATATCCTTGATAATTTGATATTCCACAATTTATCTACACTAATAATAATCTGTGACTGGAATGCAAAAGTTGGAAACAATAAAGAGGAAGTTGTAGTTGGAAAACATGGACTTAGTGACAGAAATGAGGCAGGAGACTGGGTGATTTAATTTGTACATTCAGTGGTTTATTCATAACAAATAACCATTTTTTAAGATACAAAAATGACAACTACACACATAGACCTCACTTAATGGACTGCACAGAAATCAGATTGACTACATCTGTAGAAAAAATAGTTGGGGAAGCTCAGTATAAGCAGTCAAACCCAGGCCAGGTGCTGATTGTGCAACAGACCATTGTACAAGTTCAAACTGAGGCTGAAGAAGATTAAAACAATCCCATGAGAACCAAAATACAGCCTTGAGTCTATCCCACCAGAAATCATCTTTAAGAATCATCTCAAGAGAGGTGCCTCCTTAATAAAGCTTTTTACGCTTTCTCTTTTAAAAAGAAATCATTTCAAGAATAGATTTAAGGCACTGAACACCAATGGCCTGAATTAGGTGCTCATTAAATATTTGCTGAATGAATGACAGCATGAAGTTGACAGGCTATGATGACACTTTAAAACAATGGAAACAATTTTCCTTTGTCTCCTTGTCTCCCCCTCCCACAATGAACCTCAGTAATAAATGAAAATTTACCTTTGCCTTATCAGGGACATCCAGGCGGGATTACAGGCCCTCCTGGACTTCCAGGTCCAAAAGGTGAAGCTGGCCCCCCAGGGAAAAGTCTGCCAGGGGATCCAGTAAGTATCTGTCCTTTTCCCTTCAAAAGTTCATTATCACTGAGTTTCCAGGTTTAGATCACAAGTATAGAAATAACTTTAAATCAGCAAAAGAAAAACAGTACACTTCTTATTTGTCAGAGATATAATTTCTTTGAAAATTTGAAGCAAAAGGACAATAAAAAAAATGTGAATACATTTACCATTTTATAAGCCATTTTGGAGACTTATGGAACCAGCTAGCTGCCATCATGTCTGTTTGGGCTCCTGGTGACCCCATGGGTGGCACTGTGTATCTTCTGCTCCATAGGTTTACAGCAGCAGAGATTCTTAAAGCAGTTCATCAGTCCTTTCTTCTGAGGTGTCTCTGGGTAGACTCAAACCTTAAAACCTATTAGTAGCCCAGTGTGTTCACCATGTATCCCACCCAAGGACTCCAGAAAATTCACAAATGAAGAAAAAAGTAAACTGGTTGCTGTCAAACTGATGTAAAAACACCCCTGTAAATCCAATCCATGAATTCCTTAAGTATCTTTGAATCCCAATTATGCATAATTATTTCAGAACAGAACTTCCATATATTATATATTCTATACACTATATTAAAGCAGCAGAACCACCAGAATGAAATTTCCCTTCCAGGTATGGTCATAGAAAATGTCTCTTTTTGGCTCAGACTATTTCCAGATCATAAAAACAAGAACCCTGCAGAATCCGGAGTCAGTGGTCCTATTTCAGATCTTTTTTTTCCCTCTCATGTAATTTGAGCATTTAAACTAATTAATACTGGTAAATAATTCTTCATATCGAATGCCTCATTTTAAAGATAAGTATATTTATATAGTAAGGTATATATAAAGTATATATACTTTAAAATATATTACATATATTTTAAAGTAACTGCAAAAGGCAACAGAGGCAACTGTTACTACCTACATAATCCTACAATAACAGTAATTACAATAATCTACCTTTTTTAAATACAATGAGATTTTTATTCTCCATTTCTTATTCCTATAGTGAAAAAGGTTTTGCCAAATAATATGAAGCGCAATGAGACATTTTGGTGTTAAGCTATCTGAGATGGTGTTAAGCTTTCAGAAAAAAAAAACAAAACAAAACCCATATTTCTTTTCTTTTTGTCTTTTAGGGATTAGATGGAAGTCCTGGAATGCCTGGTCCACGTGGACCAAAGGTATAAAAATATTCAGATAATTTTTTTAAAAAATTAATTAACTAACAAAATAAAATTATTTGCAGTGACAGATGCATCTTATTGAACAGGGTGAAAGAGGACTGCCAGGCCTTCATGGTTCTCCTGGTGACATTGGCCCACCAGGGGTAGGAATTCCTGGACGAATAGTAAGTGAAATCCAAATGAGTTTTTGAAAACTTTGTTGACTCCAGTAATATAAAACAAAACCGAAAGAACTCCAAAACTTGTGAATAGAATCAGAAAAAATTAGAGGAAAAAAATGCAGATAAACCCTAGTCAAAGGGATAGAACAATGGGCATTACAGTTAATATCACTAACCACAGAAAGGGTACTTGACTTAACCTTCTCTCTCTCTCTCTCTCTCTCTCTCACACACACACACACACACACACACATACATTTTGGGTTAGTAGTAATTATTTAAGGGAGCTCAGGTGACCTCAAGCGACTCGACGGCACATAACAACAACAGGTGGCCTAGAGGCAAGAAACTGCCACTGCAATTCTGAAGGCCTATGGTTTGAGGCCAACAGCTGCTCTGTGGAGGAAGTATGGGCAATCTCCTCCCATGCAATTAACTGCCTCTGAAAACTCTCCAGAGGGTCAGCCACGGGTTGGTTCCAATTTGATAGTATACAACAACAACAGCAATTATGTAACCCATGTCTATCTATGTTGTAGATTTTTTAAATATAATAATATGTTTATAAGAAAGACTATTATTAGGTGATTATGCATCTCAATATGTTTTTAATTAAAGAAAGTTAATACTTGAATTATAGGAAATGAGTGAATAAGATGATGTAAAATGTCCTAAATAATCTTTTAAAGAAGTAGAATGAGAAAGTATTTTTAATGACCTAGACAAATAATAAGCAGTTTTTATATGTATTTTCACTCTAAAAACAGACAACAGAACAGTGCCTGATAATAATGACCACTATGTTTATTGACTAAATAACCAACCTGCTTCTGTGGAATTCATTCTGACTCATAGCAACTCTCTGTGAATTTCCATTAGTTTCTGACATTGTAAATCATAAAGTGGAAAAAACTATGTCATCTTTAACTCTTGAAGCAACTGGTGGATTAAAACTATTAACTTTTCAGTTAGAAGACCAACACATTTCACGCTTCTATAAGAAAACCTGAGGACTTGAGAGAGTCTTTACCATTCACCATACAATGGAGAGCTTGTTCTTTTTCCTGCCTTTACCTGTCTTTGTGCATGAACTGCTGTTCTCCTCCAGAGTGTCTTTCTCTCTTTTTTGCCTTTAACTATCTTTTTGCCAGAATTATATGCTCAATCTTCACTAAAAGTGAAGCCTGAAAACCTCTTAGCACCCTCACAGCTTGCTCTTTGCTTTAATAAACTTTTCCTTGCTGGCTTGTAAAAAAAAAAAAAAAAAAAGAAGACCAACACATGACCATTACACCACCAAGGTTCCTTGACTAAATAATAGTAAGAGATTGTTTGTTATTTGCTATTTAAAAAAATGCAAGATTTTATAACAAGACCAGTGAAACCAAATACTCTATTGACATTATTTTGGTAAATTAGACATATAATAAAATTATTTTGGAAGATATTGTTTTAAAAAATGGACACGACTAACCAATGATTATATTGTGCATGATTGTTCTTGTTGTTGTTGTTATATACCATCGAGTTGCTTGCGACTCATAGCGACCCTATGTACAACTGCCCTAAACTCTCCTCTGCCCTGTGCCAATTGCACTACCTCTGACACACACCCATCCCAATTACCCCAGTCACTGAATCAATCCACCTCATAGAGTGTCTTCCCCTCTTGTGCCATCCCTCCACCCTCCCAAGCATAATTTCCCTCTCCAAGGACCTGTCCCTTCTTACAACATGTCCAAAGTATGTCAGATGAAGCCCCAGAATCCTTGCCTCCAAGGAACAGCCTGGTTTAACCCTCTCCAGGATGAATCTATTTGTTTTCTTGGCAGTCCATGGTACATTCAATACTCTTGTCCAGCACCAGAGCTCGAAGGCATCAATTCTCCTTCTATCCTTCCTAGTCATTGTCCAACTCTCTAATGCATAACAAGTGATTGCAAAGACCATGGCCTGTATCAGACGCACCTTAGTCTCCAGAGTGACACCATGGCTCTTCAGTACCCTGGAGAGGTCCCTAACAGCAGACTTCCCAACACAATATGTTATTTGATTATCTGGCTACTGGTGCCAAGAGTGTTGACTGTGGAGCCAAGCCGACTAAAGTTGTTAACAATCTCAATCTCTTCACCATCCATCTTGATGCTGCCAATTGGTCCAGTGGTGAGAATCTTTGTCCTCTTGATATTGAGCCTCAATCCATACTGAAGACTACAGTCCTTGACCCTCTGCAGCAGGTGCTTCAGGTCCTCCTCAGTTTCAGCAAGCAGGGTTGTGTCATCTGCATAACGTAGATTGTTAGTATATCTTCCACCAATCCTGATGCCACACTTCTCCTCACAGAGCCCAACCTCTTGGGTAATCTGCTCTGCATACAGGTTGAAAAGGTATGGAGATAGGACACAGCCCTGGCGTACACCTTTTCAAATTTTGAATCATACAGTGTTTCCTTGCTCTGTTCTGATGACTGCCTCTTGATTAGTGTTTGATTTTTCTAGGGTAAGAATATACAAAGCCATTGGTGATAGGAACTTAAACAAAAGGAAAAAAAGGTAGATCAGGAATCATTAGGGCAGCAATGAAACAAACAGAAAATTGATTGTTGTTTTTAAGCAATATCTAGTTAACTCATGTCATAGAGCCCTTATGAACAATGAGTCTGTACTCTTTCCAAGAGCACTATCAATTCTTTAAGGGGGTGTAAAAATCTCAGTGACAATAATAGTAATACAGATATCTGTTTCTAAAATAAAAAATAAGAAAGAAAAATTTTCTGGGTATTGATTTAAAAAACGTTTACTAACTTTTTCTTTCTTATTTTTTAACTTTTAACTCCAAGCGATAAGTGTGCCAATGTCCATGCTTCTATAATACGGATGGAACTAAGATCCTTGTTTTTGCTGTTATGTGCCATCGAGTCACTTGTGACTCATAGCAACCCTATGCACAGTAGCCCTGAACCCTGCACTCTCCCAAGCCAGTCTCACTGTTTTTAACTCACCTACCCTCAATACCCCAGTTATTGTGTCAATTCATCTCATCAAGGGTTTTCCTCTCCTGAGCTGTCCCTTGACCCTTCCAAGCATGATATCTTTCTCCAAAAACTGGCTACTCCGGGCTACGTGCCTAAATTATGTGAGATAAAGTCTCAAAAATCTTTGCCTCCATGAAGCGGCTTGGTTTCTTGGTTTCCTGCTCTAGGACAGACCTGTTAGTTCTCTTGGCAGTCCATGGTATGTTCAAAACTCTTCTCCAGCAACACAACTCAAAGGCATCAATTCTACTTCTGTCATCATTGGTCATTGTCCAGCTCTCTGATGGATAGCAAATAACTGTGAAGACCATGGCCTGAATTAGGCACACCTTAGTCTCTAGACTAGCATCCTTGCTCTTCAACACTCTGGAGAGGTCCCTGACATAGTAGATTAAGTAGACTAAGTAGAATAAGAATAAGTAGATTCTTATTTTCTGATTATCTCCAGCCTCATTTTAGTTGTAAAATGTCAACTTTTTAAAAAGGTTTTTAAAAAAACCAACAACTAACTGATGTTTCCCTCTCTATTTCTGTAACTACATTAGTTCTGCCAATTTCTTCAAACAGAGAAATGACTAGAAGTAGAAATATGAAAGGAAAGGAGTTGGTTGCCCACCATGCACAGTCAGTCTCAAGAGTTGAAATCTGTATGTAGTTTGTGTGTGTGCTTGTGAATGTGTGGACACTAAGCATGGCAATGAGAGGACATTCCACGTATCTGAGCAAAATCCTGTGGATCATCACAGCGACAGGAATGGAGTTGAGTTCTTATCCATCACCTTAGGGGCATTGTAGATTTCTAAGCAAGTGTTCAGAGTATGTATGGTAATTAACTCAATTGTTCTACCAAGTCTATTACATTATGTAATCTTTTATCTCCATGGGTCATTTACGGACTTTCCTCTCTGGGCCTAAAGGTGGGATTCTACTAGTTATTGTCTCCTTTTACTCAGGGTTCCCAAGGACCAGCTGGAGAGCCAGGCATTCAGGTAAATAATTAAGTTGTTGGGCATAGTGAATCCAGCTAGTGTATGTGGGGGAAGAATTGCCTAAGTAACCAGCTTTGTCCTACTTCAGGGTCCTCGAGGTCTCCCTGGATTACCAGGAACTCCAGGAGCCCCAGGGAATGACGTAAGGCCGTTTTTGTTTACTTACTCCCCCACCCACTTCTTTTATTATATCCTTATCCAACATGCAGACACTTGAACGTGATGCTTCTGTTTATAGGGAGCTCCAGGAAGGGACGGAAAGCCAGGCTTGCCAGGACCCCCAGGTGACCCGGTACGTAGACAGAGTGAGCCTGATTTATGTATCTTTAATGCACCCAGAAGCCAAACTGCCTACTAAGCAAGTTTTGCTGTCCAAACTAATTAGAATGCTCAGGGACTGCTTCGTGTGTTTATCCCCATTATTTTCTACAGGGGGTGGGAAATCAAGCTATATCAGTATATATATATATTTTAATTTTTTTTTTCTGTGATGAATACTTATTTCCTAAGGATATCATTCAGTTGCACAGGTTGGCCTCATTCTGAGCCCTGGCATATAATGTCTCAATCCCATAGAAAATGGAGTTAAAATATATAGCCAGAATTTTCCCTTTTCCTAATGCTAGGGACTTAAATTAATTCCATTTCTCTAAGTGAAAGTTTGCAAGTAAGTTACCTGCAATATGGTCCAGAGCCGTTGATTTAGTGGCCTTAAAAATGCTGGAATGATTAAATTACTAAACCTGGCCTGAGCAGGCTCTTAAAAAAATAAGCACGAAAAGCACATTCCCAACATTTTATTTTAAGTTAAACCCTTGCTTTGAGCGACAGTGAGATCCCTTTTAATAGCCACAGAATCAGCAGTTATAATTTCAGAGGCCATATGGTACATGACATTGTATTAAGAGTTTTGTATAATAAAATCCAAATCTGGCCTCTCAGTTCTAAACCTCACAAATCCTTTTACCTCCCACACTGTTTGGGCCTCATGTGCTTTTGTAAGCTACATGCAGAGGCATATTTTGGCTTCACTTTAATTCCACCACTGAAGAATCATGTGTACATTACCTGCATGTCTTGCAGGTTATCTTTCTGAAAGGGCATTTTAAGGCATGAAGCCCAAACTGTGCCTGAGTTCCTTCAATGTCTGTCTTGCTCATGGCATCAGCCAGTGAGGAATAGATTCTTCTGAGCTTCAGTGAGAAGTAACACTAAGACAAATTCATCTGTATGTTCATATTTCTCAGCAGCCAGATTATTTGCTAGCCAGAGGAGTGATTTTCTTTTAATAAATGATTTATTTTTATGTATTATTTAAAACTGTTAATACACTTGGGACAACATGAAGGTTACCATGTAATTAAAATATGAAATAGAGATTTTAAATTCAAACAATGATATGTTGCAACAATGAATAAATGGAAATCCAAAGTCTCTGTAAATTTTCATTGAAATTAATAATAAATTAAAAAAACAATGATATGTGCATTTGTGTATTCATTGTAGAGAAGTGGTAGATATTTCTTCAAAGTAACTGAATTTTCTGAGACTTGGGGTTTTTTTTCTCCATATGAAACATAATATCATAAAATCAGGGCTTCTGACAATGAGACTAGCAGCCTCAGGAAAATCTCAACCGCCATGGCATTAAAAAAAATCAGTATATTTTTGTATTGTATATTTAGCTTTTATGGATGTGTATGTAAAATGTATGTATTCGCCTTTTTATCTTCTTCTTAATTACAGATTGCCCTTCCTCTCTTGGGAGACATTGGTGCCTTATTCAAGGTACTGTACTGCTATTTAAGAAATTGTGTATTCATTCTCAGGAAAAAAATCAGAAAGCAAATCCCTGCCAGAGATTAAGTGAATTTCTTAATTTGAACAATAATTTAATAGTTAAATGGCAGAACATCCTTAAGTTAGACAAGGATATGTATCTTTCACTGTTTATACAAAGTCCCCCACTTTCTTCTTCATTTTTGTGGGTCTGGAGGGGGGAGTAAGGAGCAAAGAGAAAGAATTCTGAGATGAATGTCATTGACACCCTTGAGTAGATCATTCTTGCTTGTATGGAAGAACAGCTTTCTGGGATGGGTATTTACCTACCTTGACTGACCATTATGAAACCAGGTCATTCTGTTTCTTCCCTGGCCAGTCCCAGGATAAAAACAAATGCTTTGAAATAAATAGCTAATTTGCCAGTGAGTTTTGATATCATGGGCTTTTACAATGTGACTATCAAATTCCAAAATTGATGCTTGCCCCGATGCCTGTTACCCTGTTCAGTAAGGAATCTCTCCCTATTATCTATCTTTTATGCAATTAATCTCTAGCTACCAGTATTGATTTTTCTCTAATATTTGTTATAATTTATCTGTGAAACATAACTCGAGGAGTGTTGATACTTGGCTGGTTTTGCATAGTATGCTAAGATCAGCATCATGAGTGAATCCAGAAAGGAGAAGTTATCCATTTATGAAATAAATAAGTAAAACCAAAACAATCCATTGTCATTGAGCTGGAATGAACTCATAACGGACTCTCCAATCAGTTTCCAAGGTGGTAAATGCACAAAAAGAGATTGTCCACCTTTCTCCTTCAAGGTCTCCAGGGGATTGTACCAACGTGTGACCTTTGGGTTGAAAGCACAACTCCTGGTGGGTTAGGCCACCAAAATCGTTCTCCCTTTAGACTTACATAGTTTTTCTTTAAACTTACATATGAGTGTCCATTTGTAAGCACGTATGTTTTTACATGCAGTTAGATTATATGTGTGTGTATTTATACATATATGTATCATTTCTTTTATAGTCCTAGAATTTTACAAAATATTTCACACAGTGATCTATTTAATAGTAGGCAAGCAGGAATATTTTTTTAAACTGAACTTAAAAAACTCATGAATTCCAGTATTTTGAGATAGTGAGAATTTTGATGTTGGATGTATGCATATGAATACAAACTTCAGGAGTTTTAAAGATCTCTAAAGTCAATATTTTTTTTTAGTCAGAAAAAATATGGATGTTTCAAGAACGAAATATTCTATTTATTGAGTTAAAACTATGTGTAAATTAAATAATGAAATCTTGTTTTATTTAAATCATTTCATTTAATCTTAGCAGTAGTTCTGACAGTTTAGACTATTACTTTAGTATTCCTGTTCTACAGATGAGAATCTTGAATGTCAGAATTCCTAAGAAACTTGCTCAGAATACAGAGCTGTTAAGGGTAGCATTAATACTGGAACATAAATCCTCAAACTTTAAATTTCAGGTTCTTTTCAAAAGCAGCCATGCAGGATTCTAAGAATTAGATTATTCCACAGTCGTTAAATTCTTCAAGGATCATACACACTTAAACTGAAATTCACTTCCTAAAATAATACATGGTGGCTCATAGAATAGACAAAAAGACTGTAAATAGACTCAGACAGAGAACCCAAGCTTCTGGAATCTCAAAAATGGAAGTAATTGACAGTCTTCCCAGACAAACATCCCTTTATATTATGTCTTTTTTCCATTGTTACAAACAAACCAGCAACATCTCAATTAATATTATGAGTTCCAGGATTGCCAGTTGGAAAGTGATAGGTGAAACATCCTAAATAAATGATAAAATTCCCGAGGAACTATATGCAACAGAGAAAGGGTAAAGTGTAGTTTCCTAAAACTAAGTATGAACACAGAAATATAGATTGGGGATTAACTGTAACCCATAATTTTAAATTCTAATCCTGTTATGCAGCACATTAACTCTTTCTCACATCATGAATCTTTTGCAAAATTGACTCTTCTGCTTGGCGTGTTCCAAAATATTTTCGACTAAAGTGTTGAAAAGAACTGACCTAATTGCAGATGTAATTAGTATGGCTTTTAAGATCTTCTTCTAGGTTAATCTATTAATTAATCCCTGTTGGAATGAGATTGTGCTAATAATTGATGCAGTTTCACATTGTCTCATAATATAATTTAAGAATCTTTTTCAAAAATCAATTTCTTTTGATCTAGCATCATGATAACTCTAACACAAGGGAAATGATGTTGTTTGAAATTATTTTCAGAAAACACAACTCCTAATTACTTGTTCCTGTGTTACTAAACCAATCCATTGAATAATCACTTTTTAAAATGTTGCTGCACATTGACACTTACAAGGTTTTGCTGCATATTGAAAGGCCATATTTCTGTGTTGACTGATGCATTAATTTATCATTTTTATGACTGAGTCACCTACAACCCATGGCGAACCTGTGAACAACAGCTCTGAGAGTTGGCCTCTCCTGCACCATTCTCACTCTGTCTGTCCCACTCAAGCCCCTTGTGATAGTCATTGTGTGAGTACATCTGGTAGAGGATTTTCCTCTCTTTCTCTGACCCCCCACCTTTTCCAGCATGATGAATCTCTCCAAGGATTGGTTTCTCCTAAGAATATGCCCCAAGTAAGTGAGACAAATATTTGCAGTCCTTGCCACCAAGTACTGACTGAACTTCTTTCAAGATGGAATTTTTTCTCTTTTTCTGGCAACCCATGGTATCATCAATACTCTTGCCAACACCACAACTCAAAGACATCAACTCTTCTCTAATCTTCTGCACACCTTTCTTCATTTTTGTGTTCTCTTGTTTTGTTCTGACAAATGCTTCTTTATCAAAGTCGAAGTTTCACGTGATCACAATTAAATGTTCTAAGATTCCTATTCTTCTCAGTGTTAGTGATAATTGTTATCATTCACACATGTTAAATGTTTTTGCATAATTAATAAAACACAAAGAAATAATTTTCTGATCTTATGTACTTTAAGCCAAGATCCATCTGACATCAGCAATGATATACCTTATACAATGACCTCTTCTGAAGCCAGTCTGAATTTCTGGAAGTATCCTGTTGATGTACTCTACTAGTCATTCAGTCCTTTTTAATAATCTTCAGCAAGATTTTCCTTGCATGTGGTATTAGTGATACTGTTCAATGTTTTTCATATTCTGCTGGATCACCTTTTTTGGAAATGGAAATTAATATGAATCTCTTCCAGTCAGTTGGCCACATAAATGTCTTAAAGATTTATTGACAAAAACTAGAGAGCAGGTCCAGGTTTGCATCTGTTTCATAAAACACCTCAGTTGGTATTCATTCAATTCCTGGGACTTTATTTTTTTCCACAATGCCTTCACTGCAGCTTGCTCTTCTTTCAATACTATTGGTTCTTGATCATATACTACTTCCTGAAATGTTTCTTTTTGGTACAGTGATTTAGTGTATTAAGATTTTTCTTGTAGAATTTGTCAGTGTTGCAACACAAGGTTTGAATTTGTTCATTCCTTTCTTTTTCATTTGTTAACTTTCTCTTTTTGAGAAATGCTGAGCGTATTTTTCGCCTTTTGCTTTCTAATTCCAACTCCTTGAACATTTTACTAAAACACTTTGTCTTCTCTAATTGTACTTTGAAATCTTCTAGTTAGCTCTTTTACCTCAGTATTATTTCCCCTTGCTTTTGCTTTTCTTTATTCTACTGTGAGTTTCAGAATCTGTTCTGACATCATTTTGGTCATTTCTTTTTCCCTGTCTTTATAATGACCTTTTGGCTTTCTTCATGGATGATGTCCTTGCTTTCATTATGAAACTCATCACTAGTGTTCAATGCATAAAACTATTCTTAAGTTGGTTTTTAAATTCAACTGGGATACACTCAAGGTCTTATTTTGGTTATTGTAGACTTGTTTTCATTTTCTTCATTTCGTTATGAACTTGCATATAGTCAGTCATCCTGTTTGATGTTATGTTCCACAGTCCACCCTTGGCCTGATTTTTACTGCTGATAGTTAGTTTCTCCAAAGTCTTTTTCCACAGATGTAACCAACCTGATTTCTGTATAACTCTGATTTCTGTGAAGTCCATGTATATAGTTGCCATCAACGTTTTTAAAAAGTATTTGAAGTGTATAAATTATTCATTGTACAAAATTATATCATGTGATCTTCGGCTTCATTACTATCACCAAGGCGGTATTTTCCAACTGTCAGTATGTCTTTGTTTTCAACTTTTGCATTCCAGTCACCAATGATTATTAATGCATCTTGAGCACATGTTCAATCAATTACAGACTGCAAAAGGTGGTAGAAATTCTCATATTTGGCTTTTATAGTTAGTGTATATATTTTATTAATAGTTGTATTGATAGAACTTCATCATGTATGTGTATAGATAGTATCCTAACTCTCACAACATTGTACTTCAGGATGGATCTTGAAACACTCTTTTGACAATGAAAGCCACATCATTCCTTTTCAATCTGGTTTTTCTGGCATATTAGATCATGTAATTGTCTGATTCAGAATGGCTAAAACCAGTCCAACTCAACTCACTAAGGCCTAGAATGTCAAACTTTATGCATTCCTTTTCAGTTTTTACTACTTCCAAATTCCTAGATTCAGATTTCTTACATTCCAATGTATTAATAGACACATTGGTAGCTCTTTCCCCTCACTTTGAGTCTTGCCACAAACACAAATGAAGACTTTTCACTGGTTGAAAGCTTTATTCTATCCACTTCTTTATAGAAGATTCTGCTTTGAGGAGGCAGCTTCCCTCATGCATTCCACTCATCACTGTATCCAACAATGTTCTTCTATTATCCATAAGGTTTTCAAAGGCCTGTTATTTCAAGCATTGATTGCCAGTCCTGCTTTTTTGTCTTAGTCTAGAAGTTTGTTCAAACCTGCCCACCATGGGCACCCTGCTGCCATTTCAAAAACAGGTGCACAGCTCCCAGCATCATTACAATATGCAAGCCACCACAGTACAGCAAACTGACAGACAAGTGGGAGGTGGAGACCTAGTCACTTCTCTTTAATCATCTTTTCATTTTCATGAGTTTGCAGATTTTATCAGTTATATTAATACCACTTTTCAACAAATTACCTATTACTTTTGAGTCTTTTCACCTCGTTATGATCCTACAGGACAGAGTAGAACTACCCCATAGGACATTCAAGGCTCTAAATCTTTATGGAAGCCAGCCACATCTTTCTCTCATAAGGTATCTAGTGTGTTCAAATCATCAACTTTCCAATTAGCAACTGAGTGTTTAACCACTAAGCCAGAAAGCCTCCTTTTTTAAATTGTTGTTGTTACATGCCATGGGCTTAGTGGGCATCACAGCAGTCCTACCTGAAACAGAATGAAACCTTGACCACTCAGTCTTGTACCATCGTCACAAGTGTCGGTACATTTGAGCCCATTGTAGCGACCACCATATCAATCTGTCCTGGTGAACTTCTTCCTCTTTGATGATCCTCTACTTTGCAAAACATGATTTTTATTTTTTCCAGAGATTGATCCCTCCTGGTAACATGTCCAAAGAATATGAAATGAAAGCTCTCATCCTTGTTTCTAGGGAGCATGCTGGTTGTCCTCCAAGACAGATTTGTCCATTCTTCTAGCAGTCTACCGTGTTCAATAATCTTCATCAACTCCATAATTCAAAGTTACCAGTTCTTCTTTGCGCTTCCTCACTCATTAACCAGCTTTCACATGTGTAAGAGGTGATTGAAAATACTATAGTTTGGGCTAGCCATATTTTAGCAACTTCACCTTTTAGCACTGTTAAAGAGGTCTCTTTCAGGAGACTTGCTCAGTACAATCCATCACTTGACTTCTTACTCTTACTTCCCTGGATTTTAATTATAAGTCTAAATGAAAGATCCAGAGGATAGCATTTTATAATTTGTTTAGGAAACATTGCACACCCTCCCTTTTATATCCTCAGCCTCTGAGAAATGTCCACTCAAAAGAAAAACCAAATATTTAGTCCAGCATTTTGTATGCATTGACCTCAGAACCTTTAAATATCATGCAAAAAATTAAAAATCACATTTTTGCAAATCAGACCTATGCTTAGAGTCATTGGGTCAAAAGTTTGAACTTGATAAGACATGGGCTTTCTTACTATGTGCTTTGAGGGCAAGATTCAGGCCCCTGTTGGGGATGCTCAGTTTGTGGTCTTTTTTTTTTTCTCTAAACTTCATTTATTTTGTTGATTTGAGAATATATTCAGGAAAACACACCAATTCAATGGTTTTTATATGTAAAATTTAGGCACAATGATTACATTCGTCGAGTTGTACAACAATTCTTCCCCTTCTTTCTGAGTTGTTCCTCCCCCATTAATTGCATTTATTTTTGAAGATGCTTTTTTTTCTACTTTGTGAAAACAAGGTAAAGGAAATAAAGTCTTATGTTAGTCTTATCATCCGTGAACTATTAAAACTAAGTGATCACCACCATCCTGTGGTCCTTATTTCATCCCTTTCCTAGTCATTTTCTTACCCTGACAATTTCTTAAAAGATACGCCTTTTAGGGCTTTTCATGATGATGCTTCTTTCGCTATATTGATAAGACTTATGTTTATCTTTGTGAGCTCAGACACTTAAATTCAATCCTTTCCAGATCAGCTAAAGGTTACAGAGAAGGCAGTAGAAAGGTAATTCCACTTAGATTTCCTATCAGTATTTGGATTTGCCATAGGAGTCAAGTCCAAGTCACTCAAGTAATTATTTCTCACATGAATGCTTTCACTGACAAATAGAATGCTAGCAAACTGTGTGTTAGTCTCCAACTAACTTTTCTCTTAAAAAGATAACTCCCTCTTCACAGTCCATTTTCTTTCCTCTCTCTATTTTCCCTTTATTTTTTCCATTCCTTTCTTCCTTATGATTTATGCTATCAGCAATATGAGCTTTGTAATGTTGCTGGTTATTCCAGACTTTGTTGTCTCCTCCATTATGCTACTAAACAGCTGAATCACTTCCTGCATCCTCAACTTCTCTTCCTTTGTTATTTCTTGACAATTTCTAATCTAAATATTATCCAAAACCCACAGTAGTCAAGACAGTTCCAATTCACAATGACCCTCCACCAGGTTTCTGAGGCTACAAATCTTTTTTTTTTTAATTTAAAAAATTCTGATACAAATTCAAACAAATTCTTTCCATTTCCCTCACCCCTGACCCATCAAATTGTACAACCTAATCATTAATCCTCCCTTCTCCCTGCACATCCACATCCCTCTGCTTCCAGCCTCTCCCACCCCTCCTGGATCCTTATACTCATTCTACAATAAGGATCTTATAAAATATTTATCCTTATGGGACTGAGTTAGTTCACTCAGCATAATGCCCTCCAGTCCCCCCCTAGTTAGGCAATAATTTAAAAAGTGATTGTTCCTGCGTGCTGCATAGTATTCCATTGTGTGAATGGACCATAATTTCTCAATCCATTCATTTGTGGTTGGACATTTGGGCTGTTTCCGTGTTCTTGCAACGGTGAATAATGCTGCTACGAACATTGGTGTACAAATCTCAGTTTGTGCTTCAATTCTCATATTCTCAGGGTATATTCCAAGTAGTGGAATAGCTGGGTCATATGTAATTTCTATGTACAGCTTTTCTGAGGAAACATCAAACTGCCCTCCACAATGGTTGCACCATTTTACAATCACACGAAAAATGCGTAAGAGTTCCTTTCTCACCACATTCTCTCCAACATCTATTACTTGCTGCCCTGTTAAACTTTGCCACTCTTCACAGAATGAGACGGTACCTCATTGTGGTTTTAATTTGCATCTCTCTTATTGTGAGGCTACAGGTCTTTGCCAGAGATATGATACCGTCTCATCTTATTCCTTAGTAAATTCAGCCCACCAACCTTTCTGTTAGCAATGTAATACTTAACACAGTATGTCAGCAGGGCTCATCATAACATTTTTGTTAAATAGCTGATCATTGGTATCATAAACAAATAGAATGTGCTTTGATTTCTGTTTCCCTCTGAGGAACAAAAAAGGAATATTATTTTAAAACTGGGTAAACTAAGTTTCTAGAAAGTAGAATGACACAATTGCTATATCACTTCTGTCTGGCAGACAGAACCTCAAGATGATCAAATCTTAATTTTTTGAAAAGGAAAACTGGAGGAAGGAAATAATATAGGTATTTTTTTTCCTTCTCATATACTTAAAGGATTTGTGTTGGGTTATGATAGTTTTCATGGGATTTTTGTAATGAATCTCTCAATAACCATATGGTTATCTTCATTAGAACTTCTGTAGCAATTGCCAACCCAGTATTCCTGGGCTGAAAAACATCAAAGAAGAAGGAGTCACTGGTGAGCCTGGGAAGTACAGTGTCACAGCCCAGAAGGTAAAAAGTATAAGTACTGCTGAAGGTTTATAGAAACTGCAATGTTCACATACTGAAATGTTTAATTATGCTGCTTCTGTGTTCTCCAGGGTGATCCCGGATCACGGGGTCCTCCAGGAATCCCAGGCAGAGAAGGACCAAAGGTAAGGAAGTCTTCCCCTCTCCTCCTTTCTAGTGGCCCTTGATTCCATATGAGAGAAAAGGGATAATCATTTTAAAATACACTGGGGTTTTTAAAAAAAACGAAAAAACAACAACCCGTTTTTGGAAGTTAATGCAAAGGCCATTAGGATGTGTTGTCATTTTCACATCCATTGGTCTTGTGCATGGCCCAAATGTCCGAAGTGAGGATTTTTCGTTATTCCAAATAACAAAATGCTTGCTTGCACATGTTAGCTAAATTTATTGTCTTTTTAGGGAAGCAAAGGAGAGCGGGGCTACCCTGGGATACCTGGGGACAAAGGTGATGAGGTACAAGATTCTTCTTTCTGTGATAAAATAACCATACTCTTAATTCATTACTTGATTCAGTAGAGAAAACATCCATTTTTAATTTCTGATTATTGTTATCACTGTTATGTACTGTTCAGTCAGAACCAACCTATAGCTGACCCCTACCCACAGAGAGTTTTCAGAGGCTGTAAATTACATGGGAAGAGATGGTCCATCTATGTCACTTAGAGCAGCTGGTGGACATGAACTGCATACCTATGGGTAGGTAGTGCAACTCCTTGTCACTAAGCCACCAGAGCTCCTAAGAACATATGAAAATAAAGAGTTGGGCAGGTCTTTTCAAATACTGGTACATTCTAAATAATAAAGATGTATTGATAGAACAAAGATTCCCAGCCTAGCAAATAAAATCGAAGAATAGTTGAACAATTGGACTCAGCAAAGCTTCCTTAGACTCTGCTATAACATTATTCGATACCAACAACCTTGGTTTGTCTATGCCTCTTCTAGACTTCCAAATTCCTGAGGGCCAAAAGCTATCAAGAGAATCTGATTATACTAGTTTGGTTCAGCTGCCCACACTCGGGACCAGGTTTCAGAGTCAAATGTGATTTTTTTAATAAATAAATAATGGCACTATTTTCTGACTCTAAGCCATGGTGATGTTCAGGATATAATTTTTCCTGCATAATTCACATTATGGCTTAGAAAAACCAATTAGAATGATGAATTGTTGTTAGTTTAAACAGTTTTGATACTAATAATTCTTAATGAAAGTAAGTAAGCCATCTGGCATATATTAACCTTGATGTTAGTGCAGAAAATTATAATGATATAAAGTAGATCTATTTCTTTTAGTAAGGATTGTATTTCACATTACAAATTATTATCATGTGTAATTGTTTTTAATTAATATTGATTTTAACCTAGAAAACATGGAGGATTGGGTTTTTTCCTTTAATGAGTTAAAAATTGAAGAATAAAGAAATATTTCTTTTTATCTATAAAAAAGATAATAAAGGCAGTAATTGAACTTTTGGTTCTTCACACTTCGAAGAAGATTTCACTAAATTACAAGCACAATACTTGGTTTTAATAGTCCAACAGCTTTTAACTGCCTACATTCAAGAGGTAAACTTGAGATAATTTAGAAAGTAATAACCAAAAAAGCCAGGAAATAATTGGAATTCAGGTGTTTTCTAAATTACTAAATTAAATTCATTAGAAGTTAATTTTTATTAATTCTGCAGGGTACTTTGCTTTCTTGGTGAACTGAAACCATATTGTTAAGATTCCTCCACAACTTCTGTGTGTGCTTGGCTGTTTCTGAAGTACAATTTAGAGACCTTTTTTTAACATAGTATATAAAATATTTCGCATGAGACTCTTATTACATAAAGAATACCAACATGCTCAGAATCTTCCACTTGTTTCTTCACATCATAATAATATGAACAAACCTGGAGGCACATACTGACTCAGTTAGATGTTGAGGGCTTGGGTGGTATAGATTTTCTCTCTTATAAACTAGTCTTGTGTTGTTGTATGATGGGAAATCTGAGCTTACCCTCCAGTGGATTTTCAGAGGCAATACATCACATGAGAGGAGATAATGCATCCTTCTTCGGCAGAGCAGCTTGTAGATTCAACCCAATGGTCTTTAGGATTTAGGCATACAGAAATTAAAAGGAAGTCATAAATTAGAATATTGTCTTCTTTTCAGATGCAACCTGAAATTGTAATTTGTGTATTTGTCTATTTGAATAAAATCTTAACCAAGAATATGTGCATTGTGCATCTCCAACTAATAAGAGAAACTATTCTGTGCATATATACATGTTGACATGCACACACATATAGATTGACTAGTCTTACAAAATCATAAATCTCTATGAACTTTTGATGTAAACAAAAATGCAGAGGGATAGACACCTATCTCTTTTTGTAGACTTGTAATTACTTAGAAGCAGTGCTTGTTATGTCTATAGTTTGTATAGTTGTCACTGAAAAAGTAACATTAATTTTTCAGGCTGTATGCTCTGCACTTTTTTACCCAGATGTCATGACAAAAGTCACAGTAACATATAGTACAGAATGAGAACATAGGTTCACCACTCAGGGAGTAGATGCTTGCTTGGGATGCCTATTTCATGTATAGAATCAGAACATTGGTTCATAAAATAAGATATAAATAAATATTGTCAGCTATCAATTCTAACAATGAAGAAATAAATATTCTTGGTAGTAACTGAGCAAACTCAGAATATCCAAGCAGAGAATAACCTTGACTGTAAAGATCCCATGATATCTGTGCAATAAATTTTCATTTGTGCTTTAGTTTGATGCTGTGTGCTAAATTGACTGTCCTGCTCTTTAATATGTATTTGTCTCCTTCAGTGACTATCTTGTCTCTTAAAATTATCTTATTGCCCTTTATGCATCCACAGTCATTTTACTCTCACTACAAAATTTCAGCTTGTTCAGAAAAAGACTGCTGATAATGATTTTTTTTTTTAATTTATGGACTCAGGTTTATTTTAAAGTTTAATGTGGTCATGAAAGGTTAATGAATCCCAAGCTTATAAATTAGACAACCTAAAGACTCATTCCGCATCTCAACACTGGTTCTGTGTTGGGACTAAAAGCAGCCAAGAAGAAATATGATGTATATCATAATACTTGTACACAGAGAATTTAATAGAAATGTGACTATCTTGACAAAAAGCTGTTTGTAGTCGTTTGAGCTGTGACAGCCTAGTGGTAAGAAGCTGTGATGCAATCCTGAAAGCCCACAGTTTGAATCCACCAGCTTTCCTGCAGGAGGAAAACAGGTACTCTCCTCCCGTGTTATTAACTCCCTTGGGAAACTCACTGGAGGGTCAGCGATGGGTCAGTTCTGACGTGAAGATACACAACAACAATGGTATAGTATTTATAACTTCCCACCACTTAGAAGTAGGAAGCCCTACAGTGCATAACAACAACAGCAAAGCAATATCACTTAGAGGTATCATTCCCAAAGGACATTTGTTTCCTTTACATTTACAAAACCATAAACAAGTTAATGTTGGGGGGAAGAAAAAACATCAGTACAACATATTCATGTGAACAGTCCCTTTACATCACATGTAGAGACACTGGTGCACAGACATACAGAGATGAGAATGGCACAACCATGAAGGAAGAGCACATCCATTTTACTCTTTAAAAAATGTTTATATTGATGTGCATACAAAAATTTCTATCTACTGTGTTTCACACTATCCTTCATTTACATTGTGGTTCATACAATGATTCCCATTCATTCATCTCATTAAATAAATTTGTCAAAATAGCACCATGTTCATTTCATCAAACATTTGTTTTATATATATTAAAATTGGTAGGAGTTCTGGTGGCCTAGTGGCAAGAAGCTGCTCTGCAGTCCAGAAGGCACATGGTTCAAGGCCACCAGCTGCTCCACAGGAAAAGGATGGGCATTCTCCTCCTTTGTGATTAACTGCCTGTGAAAACCTGCCAGAGGGTCGGCTATGGGTCAGTTCCAACTCTACTGGTACACAACAACCAAAACACATTACATCATAGTACAATATAAAGGAATGTATTATAACACTTTATTAGGGCAATAGAGAAATTATTCAGTAGAGAAAATGAGGGAGCTCTGGTGGCCTAGTGGCAAGAAGCTGTGCTGCAATCCTGAAGGCACAGTCTAAAAAATTGAAGCCATGCATTTGATATGCTATATGATTATCAAAAATAACATGGTCTTTGCAATTACATGCTATGTATCAGAGAGCTGGACAATGGCTAAGGATGACCAAAGACGAACTGATGCCTTTGAGCTGTGGTGCTGGAGAAGAGCCTTGAACATACTATAGACCAACAACAAAACAAATAGGTCTATCTTGAAGAGGGTGAAACTAAGTTTTTCCTTGGAGGCTGGAATTTTGAAGCTCCATCTCAGGGCATATGGCCAGGAGAGACTAGTCCTTGGAGAAGGAAATCATGCTTGGAAAGATGGAGGTACAGTGCAGGAGAGGAAGACCCCAGATGAGATGGATTGATACAATAACTTAGGCAATGAGGGTTGGTGTGTCAGAATTAGTGAGGCTGGCTCAGAACAGGGTGGGGTTTAGTGTTGGGAGACTATGGGTCTCAGGCAACTCGATGGCACATAACAACAACATATATAACAGAACTCATCTGAACTGATTTGAGGAAATTTGAAAAGTACACAAAAGCACATTCCCAGGACCCAGAGAGGAATGCTGGTTGTATTGGTGCTATTATGAACCCCAGTCCTTCATCCACAATATGAACACTAAAGCCTCTGAAAAACCTGAGAATTTTTTTCAAATTTGCAGCAAATTAATTTCCCAGCAAAATCTAAATTGTGTATCTGTAGAGCTGGCCTACTTATTCTACTTTTTTGAAAATATCATATATTTTGCTACAGAAATATTTCTGTGTTTATTAGAGAACACTGCCTCCAGCACCACCGGAAGTGTTAAGTTATATTCAGTGTGTACATTCTAGTACCTTTATAAGACAAGTTGGAAAAGAGAACTTTTAACCATGTCTGACACTAAGGTTTCCAGATAAGCTATTACAATTATCTTTATAATTTTCTTCTTTCATAATGTACATTTATAGCATTTTAAAAATCTCAACCATTCTCTATGGGTTTTTTTCTGTATTTTTAAAGAACATTATTTTAGTAATTGCAAAATAGTTTCTATTATTATTTTTTGTGGTGTTTTTTTTTAACTTACCTTTTGTGGGTCGCCTACTGGCAAAAGAACAAAATTAAATAATGTGAGATATCAGTTCATCTTGACAATGTATTCTTGATAGAAAATTATATAAATTTCTTAAAACCTGTGTGAAAAAATAAACATTCTTGCAAATCTAAGAAGGGAGAGAGAGGAAAAGTCATTCATTCTTGGTTTTTTCTATTAAAAGATTCCAAATTTAAATTCATCAATAGTCCTATTTCTTCCTGTAAAGAACTAGCAAGTTAAGCTAAATATTATAAAATACATGGCATTTACGCACTAGTTTAATGAAGACTATTGTTTTAGTATAGTAATATACTTTTTGTTGTATTTTACAAATCAGAAATTTATATTCTCATGTTTTGTCAGTGCAGGAATATCAGTCATTCTCCTACTAAGGAGATATCCAAGTAAGATCAGAAAAATCCTATGACAAAACAAAAACATTAAATTGAACTTGTTATAATTTCTGTATCATGGGAATTTATCGCACCATTCTTATTCTTTGTAAAATGAATGCTTGTGTATAATTTATGTGATGTTTCTTGATTAGTCAAAATATATTTTAATTTTTAAAAGTCAAAATATTTGATTAGTTTAAACATTTTATCCCCAACTGTGTAGTATAATGGATTTATGGTTAGGAACTCTCTCTTCTAGGGCCTTCAAGGAATTCCAGGCATTCCAGGTGTTCCAGGACCGACTGGTCCCCCTGTAAGTATTTATGAAATTTGTTCCATTAATAGCTCGTATCTACTGGCATATCATAATGAAGTTACGTTTTTCATGGGCTTATGTTCTCAATGCTTCTGTGGAGATCACATAGCCTAGACAGGTCTCCTCCAATGTCTCTAATTTTCCTTTGGCATTACTAAAGGCTCCATAGGGTCCTAGGAATCAGTATTCCACCAGACCAGAGAATATTTGTGATTAAGCGAATCTATTTCAAAGTAAAGTTGGTTATAAAAGAGCATTCTAATTTTTAATTACAATCCTTTGATATTAGCCTTTGGTAGAACTGTTCAGATGGTTTCACCCTTCCATTGCTTCTTCTTCTTGTTATGTGCTGTCGAGTTGCCTGTAACTCATAGTGATCCTATGCACAACCGCCCTAAACTCTGCCCTATACTGTGCCAATCTCACCATCTCTGACACACTCACCCCCCATCACCCCAGTCACTGAATCAATCCATCTCATCAACTGTCTTTCTCTCTTGTGCTGTCCCTCCACCCTCCCAAGCATGACATCCCTCTCCAAGAACTGGTCCCTCCTGGCAACATGACAAAAGTGTGTCAGACAAAACCTCAGAATCCTTGCCTCCAAGGAGCAGCCCAGTTTCACCCTCTCCAGAAAAAACCTCTTTGTTTTCCTAGCAGTCCGTGGTATATTCAATACTCTTCTCCAACGCCATAGCTTAAAGGCATCAATTCTCCTTCTATGATCCCGAGTCATTGTCCAGCTCTCTTATGCGTAGCAAGTGATTGCAAAGACCATGGCATTTATCAACCGCAGCTTAGTCTCCATTCTGACATCCTTGCACTTCAGCACTCTAGAGAGGTCTCTAGCCACAGACTTTCCCATCGCAATACGTCTTTTCATTTCCTGGCTGCTGGTGCTGAGAGTGTTGACTGTGGAGCCAAGCAAATCAAAACTGTGAACAATCTCAATCTCTTCACCATCCATTATGATGCTGCCAATCAGCCGAGTGGTGAGAATCTTTGTTTTCTTGATATTGAGTCTCAATCCATACTGAAGACTGCTGTTCCTGAAGTTCCCTGAAGCAAGTGTTTTAGGTTCTCCTCAGTTTCAGCAAGCAGGGTTGTGTCATCTGCATAACATAGATTGCTGATGATTCTTCCTCCAATCCTGATGCCACATTTCTCCTCACAGAGTCCAGCCTCCCAGATAACCTGTTCTGCATAAAGATTAAAAAGGTATGGAGACAGGATAGAGCCCTGGCGTACATCCTTCCCAATTTGGAACCATGCAATGTTCCCTTGCTCTGTTCTGACGACTGCCTCCTGGTCCAAGTATAGGTTTCGCATTAGCATAATCAAGTGTTCTGGGATTCCCATTTTTCTCAGTTAGCCACAGTTTGTTATGATTGATACAGTCAAATGCCTTTGTGTAATCTATAAAACAAAGATAGACAGTCTTCTCGTACTCCTTGTTTTCAGCCGAGATCCATCTAACATTATCTACAGCATCCCTAGTTCCATGGCCCCATCTAAACCCAGCCTGCACTTCTGGTAGTTCTCTGTTGATGTGCTGTTCCAGTCATTTTTGGATAATACTCAGCAAAATCTTGCTTGCGTGTGATATTAATGATATTGTTCAATAATTTCCACACTCTGTGAGATCACCTTTCTTTGGAATGGGAACAAATAGAGATCTCTTCCAGTCAGTTGGCCAAGTGGTTGGTCTAGGGCAGAATCTGTTAGTTGAAATATGTCAGTTGGTATACCATCAATTCCTGGCGCCTTATTCTTAGCCAATTCTCTCAAAGCAGGCTTCTTCACCATAGGCTCTTGTTCATATGTTGTTTCATTAAATTCTTCTGTGTCTGCCAATTCCTTTTGGTATAATGACTCTGTAAACTCTTTCCATCTTCTTTTAATACTTGCAAGATCATTCAAGTATTGCAACTCAAGACCTTACATTCCTAGGCACTATAAATTAAGGGAGCTCTGATGGCCTACTGGTAAGAAACTGTGCTACAATCCTAGACACCTAGTTCAAATCCACCAGCTCCACAAGAGAATTAGCAGCCTCCTCCCGTGCAGTTTACTGCCTTTGAAAATCTGCTAGAGGGACAGCTATGGGTCCTGGTTCAATGGTATGCAACAACAGGAGCTGAGGGTGAAAAGGGGAAGAAAGAATTATCAAGATCTATTTACCTTTATTCCTATTTCCATATAAAAAACAACAACACTCTGCTTTTAGTAAGAGCATTTTTCCCACGTCCCTTCAACATGTCCTCACAGGCTTTGTGTCTTTGGTTGTTCTGTTTGGACTGTAAACCAAAGTCCCTTCCTTTCCCTCCTGCAAAATCTAGCCTTCCATTCAAATTTAACCAAATCTAGGCTTGTTCAACCAGTAACATCTGAGTTTCTAATAATCAGTGAGGTTTTTTCAGTACAAATGTGTCACAAAGATTGCACTTTTATTTACTGAATACAGCAACGCAACTCAAGGTTCACTTCCAGCTCCTCCTCTCTTAGAATTCCTATGCAGATAGAGTGTTCACCACGCAAATAGGAGCATGACCTTACTCTGCTATAAATTTTGTTGACTTTTGGTTGGGTTTTTTTTCCTCAGGACTTGTCATAATTAAATCCATACCATTTATTCTGTCACTGTGGTTATTATAGAACAAACTTGGTTTAAAACAGTTTACTAAAACTGAAAATTAAGAGGAAAAGTTGTGAAAGGGACCACTGAAAGATATTAAACTTTATTCCTAAAGAAGAATTAAAATTACATTTTCTTCTCCTTTGGTACAATGCAGGTCACATAACTCAATATGCACATTGTTAATTCTGCCGTGTCTTGAAGTATTTTTAAAATGTTGATCGCTACCAAAATTATAGCTCATTTAGGAAGGTATAATGTTATGTAAATTGCCATTTAAACAGCAAGGCTAAACTCTTAAATGTATCAAAAGGCTCCAATTAAGGTCATTACGTGTGGTTGGCCAAGGTGAAAAAGCGACCACAAATACAAATTTTACCCTTCCAAGGGCTTATCAGCAGGATACAGCTGCTGTATCAGCCTGAAGAAATACAAGCTTTTAGGACTGATTTAATTAGGATCAAATGACCTTCAAAATGTGTAAGTTTTCGCAAATAACTTCTCTTTTGGCATTTACTTGTTTCTGTAACAAACTTCATTTTGTGTCTTACAGGGCTTATTGGGAAGAACTGGACATCCTGGCCCTGTGGGACCAAAGGGTGACAAGGTACAAAGGAAAAGCCCCACCCAAAGTGGAACATAGGGTAGAGTCTGGGTGAGACCATGTACACAGAGACTCTCAAGATCTAGTGAAGTTTAAAACTGGTAGGCTGTTCAAACAAAGCACTTGGCATCAAGTCAGCTTCAACTCATGGTGCCCCAAGTGTATCAGAGTAGAACTAAGTTACTGAGAGTCTTCAATTGCTAATTTTTCAGGAGATTGTCAGACCTTTCTTCCACATCTCTCTGTCTAGTGCTTTGTATTTTTCCAAGTACTTCCTTTCTGAGTACCTCTAGGTGGACTGAAACCTCCAGTGTCTCGGTAATTAGTGGAGCACGTTATTAATGCCACCCACAGGTTCCTGCTGTCATATCAGCGAATGACTATTTTTTTATAATAAGCTTGGAAGAACATTGGTTTAAAAGTTGGTCTGGATCCAAGAGATAACTCTTTAGGGAAAATATGAGTAGACTGTCAGTGCTCTATAGCAAAAGTCTATATTTAATAGCGCTGCATACATTGTGCTAGCAATCAGCACCACCGTTTCCACTAACTGAAAGACATGGTGAGAATAGCTAAAAATTTTGTCCCTAGCGATTAGTATTTGTTTCCAGTGGCTGCAACAAAAAAAGTACCATGGACTTTGTGGCTTAAAAGAGTAAACATTTCTTTTCTCATTCATCTGGAGATTAGAAAGTCAAATTTAGACAATTTCAGATCTATGTTCTCTGAAGCTTGTAGCAGAGAATCCTTGCTTGTTTCTTCTGTGTTGTAATAGCCATACATATCCTTTGATTTGTGGCAGGGTGCCTCCAATTCCTTACTTTACCATCACTTGGCATCCCTCTGTAGCTCTCAGTCTTGACATTTGGATTAGTCATATTTGATTAGGACCTGTTCTAGTCCCATGGGACTAGTCATATTTGATTAGGACCTGTTCTAGTCCCATGGGACCTCTCATTTTAACTGATAGAAAAGCCTTAAAAGACATAAAGTCAGATTCACATGCTAGCCAAGATTAAGCATTTCATTGTATCATGGTGGTATTGTTGTTGTTGTTGCTGTTGTTGTTGTTAGGTGCCATAAAGTCAGTAAGTAAAGCGCATACTGACCCTATTAACAACACCACAACTCAAAGGCACCCATTCTTTTCCTGTCATCCTTATTCGCTGTCCAGCTCTTAGATGAGTAGCAAGTGATAGAAAAGACCATGGACTCAATCAGGCATCCCTGTGTCTTCTAACTGACATCGTTGCTCTTCAGTAATTTGGAGAGATTCCTGACAGTGGACTTTCCCAGTACAGTACATCTCCTGAACTCCTCCTGACATCCCATTTTAGGGAACACAATTCCATCCAGAGTGAGAATCATAAGAGAAATCCATGAGGTAGCAGGGCACCTTGATTCCTGGAAAGTGCAGTTACTGGTAAAATGTGTTTCTTGGGTCAGAAGTGGGCCAGCAGTAGAGAATCTCAGATCACAGAACCACAGAGCTGCTCATATTTCCCTTATCTGTGTAGCATCAAAACTAGCCTTTATTGTGTAGGTCCAGGCAGAGCCAGCAAATGAATAGAGCAAGTGTAACTATTCATATGAAAGAAATAAAAATCAAGATGCCGTCAAACTCAACCAAGTGGCTTCCGCTCCAGGATAAGCCCCCTGACCCAAAAAAGGCACAGTGACATCAAGGAGTAAAGGAATCCTGACAAATCTAAAAGGAAACAATGTGGTTATTCTAGATAGTCTCAGCACAGTTTTTTTCCTGGCAGTATTGCAAGGAGCTTGTCCACCCCACCAGCCTTTGTTCTCTGTTCACCATGGAAATATTTCAGTCATAGTTTCGTCTTTGAAGTTAATGGGAATTCCACACTGTGATGAGCTTTGGGGCACAAACAAGGATAAAAATGTGGCTTTTAATTGTGCTAGGGGGAGGGGAGAGCCATTTCAATAGTCACATATTTTCCCTTTTTAGTTGATTAGTGAGAACTCTGACTTGATTCTAGAAAGGACACTGCCAGCACTGCCCAGTATATAACATATCTTGGAGACACAGGCACCATCAAAGCATTTGGGAAAAGATTTACTCTTTCTACATCACATTCTCTTGGGCAGTTATGTAGCAAGGAAAATTTAAGTTTCTTTTTATTGGTAAGCATGAAAATAGAATTTTGTAATGCTTTTGTTAGTTATTGGAAAGTAACAAGAGTTGAAATAATTTACCAAATTGATGGAAGTGACTCAAAATTTCTCAGTTTTTTAGTGTTATGTGTAGAAAATTTACTTTCTTTGAATTCTTTTTTTAGACTCTTTCTTATTATTGTCTCTGTCATTGAGAAACTCAAGAAATTTTACTCTAAAAGAAAAACAGCTATAGGAATACCTGGGTAAGGCACCAAAGAGCTAGTAAGCAAGCATTCTGTGTTTTGTAAAAATAAAAATTTAATCCATTTTCACAGATTTTTCTGTAAGCTGTTGAATTGTAAAGAGACTTTCTCTCAAACAGTATTGCATCAACAGTCACTTTTGTTCACCAGGTTATGTCTAACTTGGCTATAATGCCTGATATTAACTTGAGAAATGGAAGCCGTTTCTCTGCCTGCAGACACAATACAGGTTACAATTCCTTACTCGAGTATGAGTGTATTTGGTAGCCCTTCTCGTTCCCAAAAGGTGAGGAGAAGGCGGTAGGAGGGAGATTGTCCTCAGAGCTGACTGTGAAAGCCACACTCCCAGAGCTGCCACCTGCTGGCAGGAATTCTGATCAGCACCTGCAGATGCGGAGAGGCACCTTGAGTTGCCACGTTAAAGCCCAGCACAGGATTTTCTGGGTTCCAGAGGGAATAAGTTTCCCCTCTCTGGTTCACACAAGTATCTAAATGGGGCTGGGAAGAGGCACTTCCTTTTGCTGTGGTCTATAAACTTATTTCCCCAGGTGAAGGAGAAAAGCCACTCTGAATTCATTGTGAAGGCTGAAATGAGATGACACAGTGTATTGATTTCGGAGGATAGCTGTCTGAACAAGCACATTCTGATTCATAAATCTGTGCTAGAAATGTCTAACCATTTATTCTGCTCTGCATCCCTGGCAGGGCAACGAGGGGCCCCCTGGGAAGCCTGGACCACCTGGCCCGCCTGTGAGTTGTTTCAGGTTTAAAATTTTAAATTCATGTGTTTACTTTAGAATGTTGTAACCAGGGGGTTAGCCTACATTTAGATGTTCTGGAAGATGAAAAGTCTTTTGAGCGCTTTTTATACAAATATAAACAATAACATTTGTAAATTTGGGAAGGTTGTGTTCTTCCCCTTTGGCTCAGCCTGGGTGTACAGAGATAACACTTGCATTCTGTGGGCCTCTCTGTCCAAGGACTTGAGGGAGCTGAGTGTATGGCTGATTCTCACTTCCTGCCTGGGGACCCAGGGAAACCATTTAACCTCAATGAGCCACATTCATAGCAAAGAGAGCCTGTAAAATAGATCCCTTCTGGCTGCGAGAGTTGGTAGAAGATTTGGTATTATGTTATATGTGCCATCAGTGATGTCTGAGATGCAAGGAAATTCTATTTATATAGCACCAAGTGAACAAAATATACAAGAGCTATTGATGTTTTTATCCTCATGATTGAAACAGATGTGCATTTAGTCAAGGAGACTGTGGAGCGGAGAGGTGCTTCTCTCTGGAGCAAGTCTGCCCTCATGTGGGGCCATGCTCAAATCACAGCAGAACTTAGGTCCAGTCCGAACATTCTTTTCCACCCCACCTCATTGGAATATTTGGCTGTTATTTGCCCTCAAGTCGGAACCGACCCATAACTGACCCTCTAGCAATTTTCAGAAGCAGTAAATTGCACAGGAGGAGATTGGGAATCTGTCTCCCGTGGGGCATCTGGTAGATTCGAACCGCGTGGCTTCGGAATTGCAGTCCAGCTACTTACTTACCACTAGGCCAGCAGAGCTCCCTCATTGGATTCGTTTAGGAAGCCAAACTTACCAGAGAAGCGGCAGAAGTTAATTGGGACTTTCTGAAGACAAGGGGGGGGGGGTGTGTATGTGCTTGGTCTCAGTGTGAACGCACACTTTACTTACATAAATAAAGAGACTTGCCCTCTGCATTTCTGAATTTGTTCCTCTGGTTGACAGGGAAGCAAGACAGTTTGCATTTAGGGCTCAAATCAAAACAGTGCATAAAACATGAGCTCTTGAAAGGGATTGATGCTTTTATTATTGACTTACCAAAAAAGGTATCCTCCTCGTCCCACTTAAATTCTTCAAAACCTTTCATCCTCCAAAATGGGCTCAATATTATCTTCTATGAAAAATGCTGGACATTTCAGGGGTATCCTTCATCTCTCCAGGACCTGTGGCACTTAAATGAATGAGTGAGATGATAAAAGAATAAGTGAAAGAAGCAATTTGCCTTCCATCACTAGGGTTTGGAAGATGTCAGCATACTTTTCACTGAGATCCTAAGTATACTAAAATGTCCAAGCCACGGTTTCATTACGTTTGCAACTAAAGTATAGAATCACAAAAAAGAAAAATGCAATCGGACTGGTGGTTCATTGACAATCTTTAATAAGAAAGAGGTTTTTAAACTAAAATTTCCATATGCATATTTTTAAGTGCTAGTATGTATAATTTTTTTTAAGAATCTAAAGTTCATTCTAATTATGGGTTTCTCTGAGGCTTCACTGTGTCAGTATCCTAAGAGGCTGCTGTTCTCTATTGTTCTAAAATATGTTTTTGCAGAAACATCCACACATATTGTAAGTAACCTTATCCCCTCAACTTCCTTTTATTTTCTGGTTGGTATGGAAAGACTGTGGGGGAGAAAAATTACTTCCCAGTAGCCAAATTGTTCCCTATTCACACATTCATCAGTACCAACGCATTATAGCCTGCAGGTCAGCAGGCTGTAAACAGTTAGCATAAATTGGCAATTCAGAAACTGAATTTTAATGAGCAAATAATATTTTCCTCTGAATGCATTAGTGTCTCATCTGTCAAGCTTGAACATTAATCAAGCCCCTCCTGAAAGTGCCTTTGAGCAGGTGTAGCTCACACGCCTTTTCATTCTTTTCCTACATTTCCTTTTGAAGAGCTGAAAATGGAATCATTGTATTATTTTGCTGATGGTATTAAGCTCCCATTCTAAAGTAAGATAGGAATAATAACATTTAGGGGGAAAGGCAAAGATAGAGATGCTGATCCCCAACTTAATAGAATAATTTCATATCTTATTTCTTTCCTAAGGGTGTGCCATTCAATGAAGGAAACGGAATGAGCAGTTTGTATAAAATCCAGGTATCTGCTTTGGTAATTATTTAAAATCCTTTTCCAGTTGTGGATTACTATAAATTCTCTCTTTCCCCCCCCCTTTCCTTGTAGGGAGGTGTGGGTGTTCCCAGCTATCCAGGGCCACCTGGTCCCCCTGTGAGTACAGTTTTTCTTCATCAAGCACATTTTAACAAACACAACCTTAATTTTTAAAAAAGAACAAACCTCCTAAGTTTACTAAAAAAAAATATGCCAAGTAAAATCTAAACTTTTATAGCAAGAGAAGTGTAGACAGCAAAAATAATGATAAATAGCATTTTGCATATAGCATTTCGCATAGTGATGCCATTATTCCAATTGTAAGTGTAAGAAATTACTTGATGTCCATGCAGTCATTTTCATGGGGAGCCCATCAAATATTGTTTATTCATCTTTTCTTCAGTAACTGGTAGTAAAAGCAGAATTCATAAACATTTTAATGTATTATAAAGCAAATAGAACAAAATGTTTTGATGTTTTGTAATTTTACTTCAGACATCTTTTTTTAGAAGATTTTGTATGTTTTGTTACAGGGCCCCAAAGGTGACTCTGGCCCAGTGGTATGTATGTTCTCATGCTTGCTGTCAATTAGGAGAAAAGTCTTTGTTACAGGTTTAAAAGGAACATCAGGTGGAGATGGTCACCCTACCTTCCTGCGCATTCATGAATTAATACAGCAAAGTCAGCAGGGGTGAACGCCACACAGAGGCCAGTCCTGTGGTCATCATTTCTAAGCTGTATCAGTCTGTTCTTTGCCACACCTGATGTCACTGTCCTCGAGAGACATCTCTTTCCACCAGTGTGCTTTAGATATCATCTTCTGATGGAGAAAGACACATGTAAAGCTCATAATAAATGAGGCTCTTTCTTCTAACAGCACTCTTTCTATGATGGATTCAGTTTTAACTAGATTGTGAAAGAAAAATGCTTACTGGAAGGAAATTCCTTAATATGTCTGCCCTCTTCCCAATAATGAAGAAGGAAGGAGACTGTTTATTAGCTTTGGATGTCTTGGGCAATTATTCTGTAGAAGACATAGCGCGCTGTCATAACCCTGCTTATTAGGAGTAATGTATCAAGAGGTTAACACTCAGCATGTAAGTGGATCTTGTCCTCCAACAGCCCAAAGGATGATAATTGTTCTCAGCATCCTTCTCAACCATGGAGCTTCACTGTAAAAGTTCTGCCAAATCCAATTAGATTCCCTTTATTGCTTGGCATTTTTCCTGTCATGTCTTTTTCAAGCATATGTTCTATCCTTCATCTTCTATTTGTATATCCTTTCGACCTTTGGGTATACACTTAAGGTACCCAAAACTGAAAACAATTTTCAACTCATTTTCCATTGCCATGTGAAAACAAATTAAAAGCCCTTTTATTACGGTATAGTTTGGTAAAACAACATGAATACATTTGAAAACAGTAAAGAAATAAGACTTGAAAAGCACTTTCTACATGTTTTATTTTTGTTACTGGCAATGTACATTATTAAACCCAATTTGTATTCTCCTGAAAGCCTTCTTTCAACTAGTTAATACCAGATTCCAAACCCTGAATATGCAATTTAAAAGTCTCCTTTATCTCTACGTTTTTCCCATGCTTTCCACAACTATATATCCTTCATTATAATTTCTGTTTTCTTTCATCCTGTCAACTACAAAAATTTCCATCTTATACTTTTATCTCATACATACAAAACAGACCCTCTGAATCATTTAAGCACACCTAGACTTCTCTTTGACTTTTCTGGAACATTCTTTCAATTCTTGCACAAACTGCAGCAGGATAAAGTGGAAAAGTGTTTAAAAGTTTATAATAAAGAAAAAATGAATTTTAATCTACTTGTATTGGAAAGAGGGCAGCAACAAAAATGTCCATTTACTTCTATAGAATTTGAAGAGACTAACCTTCAAATTTCTCAGCTATAATAAAGGATAAAGATTCAAAACTAAATCCAGGATGTATCTTGCTCTTGGAGATGTAAATAGAACTGATGAAGCATAAAAGCAGAAATACAGAATCTTAAAACTAAATTGTTATTATTGTTGTTGTTATGTGCTGTCCAATTGACTACAACTCTTAATGACCCTATGAACGATAGCTCAGAACTCTGCCCTATCCTGAGCCAATCTCACGATCTCTGGCACACCTGCCACCATTGCTACAAACATTTTGTCAATCCATTTTATCCAGGATCGTCTTCTCTTTCACTGACCCTCTACTTTTCCAAGCATGATGTCTTTCTTCAAGGTCTAGTCCCTTCTGGCAACATGCCCACTGTATTAGAGATGGAATTAAAAATCCTTGCTTCCAGAGGAGCTCTGGTGGCCTAGTGGCAAGAAGCTATACTGCAATCCCAAAGGTACACAGTTCGAATGCACCAGATGCTCTGCCAGAGAAGGAGGGACAATTTCCTCCTGTACCAGTAAGATCTGATTTGACGGTACATGCACAAAAAATAATAAATTTTTTTTAAAAAATCCTTGCTTCCAAGGAACAGACTGGTTCACCCTCTCCAGGACAGACTTGTTTGCTCTCTTGGCAGTCCATTACTCTTCTCCAGAACCACAACTCAAAAGTGCCGATTCTTCTTGTGTCATCCTTATTCATTGTCCAGCTCTCAGATGCATAGCAAGCAATTGATCAAGCCATGCCCTGGATCAAGCACACCTTAGTCTCTAGACTGACTTTGTTGCTTTTTAGCACTCTGGAGAGGTCTGTGATGGTAGACTTTACTAAAACAACTTGTCTTTTGATTTCCTGACTACGAGTGCTAAGCAAGATGAATTGTGGATCTGAGAAGGATGAAATTATTAATAATTTTCTTCATCTATCATGTTGCTGCTAATTGTCCTGATGGTAAGGATCTTTGTTTTCTTGATGTTGTGATGCAATACATATTGAAGACTGCAATCCTTGGCCTTCTGCAGCAAAAGCTTCAAATTCTCTTCAGTTTTGGCAAGGAAGGTTGATGCACATTCTTCTTTATAAAGTCCATCCTCCTGCAAGATCTGTACTGCATATAGGCTGAAAAAGTATGAAGAAAGGATAGATCCCTAACCCACTCCTTTCTTGATTTTGAAGTATGCTGTGTTCCCTTGCTCTGTTCATATACCAGCTTCATGGTCTAGATACAGTTTTTGGGGGGTTTTCTTGGGGTTTTTTTTTCCATGTGTACTGTCAAATCAGATCTAACTGACTGGTATAGGAGGAGATCGTCCCTCCTTCTCGAGCAGAGCATCTGGTAGATTCTAACTGTGCACCTCTGGGATTACAGTGCAGCTTCTTGCCACTAGGCCACCAGAGCTCGCCTAGATATAGTTTTCTGCGTGAGCACAATCAAATACCCTGGAATTCCTATTTTATTCAATATTAGCCACAATTTGTTGTGATCTATATAGTCAAATGACTTTGCATAGTCAATATAACACAAATAGACAACCTTCTGGTACTCTACTTTCAGCCAAGATCCATCCAACATTGGCAATGATATCCCTAGTGTCATGGTCTCTTCTAAACTCAGCTTGTATTTCTAGAAGTTCCCCATCAATGTACTGTTCTAGTCATTACTGTAAAAACCTTCAGGTTTATTCTAGATAATTTTTTTAAAGTTCTAGAAAATATATTTTTAATTCTGTCACAGTACCACCATGCAAGTCTCTTCATTTCCCAAAAGCCACTCAATATGAAGAAATAATGTTTTCCTATAGAGATGAATCAATCATAAATCACAGAATACAAAACTGAAATTGTTTTGAAATAGATTGCAGGAGGTTTATTCTCTTACTGTCCTTCAATTCCATAGTGATTGCTATGTCCTTACTACTATTTTCTAATCTTTTCAGCACACCTTTATAGAGGAAAAGTACACTTAATTAAATGGTATTCTCTTCTAAGATTCTCTAGTTTGTATTCAATTTATAAATGACTATAAATTAAAAATGTAATTACTATAACAGTCAACAATGTGGGTTTTTGAATTTTATTTTATTAATTTTAATGAACACTTACAGAGATTTTGGATTTTCATTCAACAATGTGTTTTACATCCCAGTTTGATGAGTATTGGCTGAGGTCTTAACTGTTTGCAAACACCATCTAAAAAGCAACTATTGGTCTCTCCCCATGAAGAGAAAAGAGTGAAGAAAATCAAAGACTCTTAGTCCGGAAAGCTACCGGATGGGTTCAAAATCAGTCTTCACAACCCTGATATCCAGCTATCATTTCACAATAGAAGATCTCTGATAGAGTAGGAGACAAATTTAGAGCAAAATTGAAAAGTCACAAAAAGTCCAGGCTTAATGGTCTGGCAGGGCCTGCTGGAACCCAAGACACTATGACCCTTAGTCACACTGCAAGCCTGTAATTAAAGTCACCCCCAGGACTCAACTTCCAGCCAAACCAGAGGCAGGCCTTTATGTGATCAACAAAACCAGGACAGGACACACACCTTAGAATAATCAACCATAGAAAATCAAAAGGGCAGCATCTGCCCAGGGTAACATTTCAGGAGGCGGGAAGGATTAGGAACAAAGACTGGAAACAGGAAACATGGAGACGTGGTGGTAGGATAGGCTACAGTGTGAGGAATGTAGTCAGTTTCATAGAACAATGGTTATAATTGACTGGGAAACTAATTTGCTCTACAAACTGTCGCTCAAATCACTATTAAAAAATTAATTTTAGGGGAAAACACACTAATTGAGTATCTTCTCTGTCGTTGGGACTACTGAGATTATAAATAAATGGAGTCAAAGAGCTTATTTCCTTTGTCAGTAACTCAGAGCCTCCTTTATAGAGCTTTATGCATAATGGAATTTCCATGATTGACAGGCTACATATTAAGCGCATTTTAAAATATTCTTAAAGCATAAAATATATCAGTCATATGCTTTCTCATTTACCATTCTGTAGTAATGACAATATCATAAATAATAATGGAAGTTAGACGCTGAGCAATACTTTTAAAGTAGATTGAAATTAAGTGCACAAAAAATACATTAACTGAGAATGACATTTAGAAACTCCTTTTTCTACATGATCATGTTTAAAGCATTCTATATCCTAAGAAAATAATTGGATTAACTAATTCATGAACAAGAAAGTACTCACTTTCTCTCGTTGCTTTAAAAGCCCTATGTTTATTTGTTCCAAGTTGCAGCTTCCTCTACCATAACCTTTCTAAATTAATTCCCTAAGAGTCAACAGACTCCAGTTGGCCTGAGATCATGTTAGAATGCATAAAAGGTTCTCTTTTTTGCATAAAGATTTTTCAAAAGAAAGAACCTAGTTTCTCAATGACCCATTAACTTGACTTTGACTTTCAGAATCCTTGCATCATTCTTGGTCTATCCTCTCAGGTGTTCCACAATTCATGTGCAACTGCAGAGACTAATTAAGGATGAGAAACTATTTTGAAAGCTACCCATATTCATGCACTTTAAAAAAAAATTTAATCTCGACAACAATCTGGAACAAGAGGTGCATTGCAAAATCGACTGGGGGACAGGAGAGGAAGGGGGAAATAAGAAAAAGTGCAACAATCAATGAATTAAAAAAAGAAATTTAGTCTCGTTCTCTGGTAGTCTAACAGCCCAGATACTTCATAAAATCTCAAACATTTTTATAACCCAGCCTTTCATTCTCATTCTTGCTAAAATTTAAGCTGTAAGGGATGTAAGTGACTCATTCTGATCAGATTCTGAATTAGTGTTGTTGCTGTTAGACGCTAAGTAGGTTCTAATTCACAGTAACCCTAATGTATAGCAGAGTGAAGTGCTTTACTATCCCACTATTCCTACCGGAGCTGACACATTGTTGTGGCCTCTGTATCAGTTATCTGATTGAATGTCTTCCTCTATTTTGCTGTTCCTCTACTTAAAAAGAATACAGATGAGCAAATACAGTGTTCAAAAAACTGAGAATACACTATTTACTTATTATGTTGCAAATTATTATTTGAGTGTTACTGGGGATGGAGAGGAGTTTGCTTTTGAAACCAGTGCTTGTAAATCTTTTCTTCAAATTTTGTAAATACACCAAGAGCAAAAAAAATAATCTTTTCATCACTGCTCATGCAATCCCCATGTCTATATTTTACAGGGAGAACCTGGTCCAATGGGGTTACCAGGACTAGAAGGGTTTCCAGGCTTAAAGGTAAGCACATGTAGGTTATTCAGTAAGCACATAAAGGTTATTCAATCATTATTCAGTTATAAGCAAATATAGTTTATTTGACAGATTTTATTGAACATCAGCTGTGACACTGGAAGTATTTTAGGAACCTGAGAGAGGAAATGAACCTAAAGTCAGGGAAAAAAGGTGTTAGAGGAAGAATTGACCTGGTCACACAGAGCTATTTCACTCAGATTGTGACCACCGAAGAGCCAGTGCTAGTATGCAAACTCTTATTATTTTGAGTTCTTTAACAAAGAGAAAAAATTGAAAGAAAACACTTAAAAACATGTCTAGCAATTTGACTTTGCCACAATAAACAAAACTATGCTCAATATACTCATCTTGCAAATGATAGATTGTTGTTGTGTGCAATCAAGTCCGAACCAGCATATTTTCAGAATCCGTGAGTCCCTCAGAAGATCTGAATCCTGTGCCTATGGTTGGCAGCACAACTGTAAACCCTAATCTGTTTCTTTCACTACAATTTGAGAAGTACTCTCTAGCAAGAAGCTAGAGAGCTCTGGTGGCCTAGTCCTAAGGCAATTTTGCTACTAACTCAAGATATAGTCAGAGTTTTTCTTTTTAACATGTATATGTTTATAAATATTTTCCTTCATGATTTTTTGTTTTCCTTTTATACACAAAATAACTTTTATCCTCATTCTCAGCCAAGATTAGATAAGCAGCCACTTTTTTTTGTTTCCTTCTAGTCATATAATATGATCTACATGGAATGTGAGAACCATGAATGTAGGAAAATTAGATATTGTTAAGGAAGAAATGGAACGCATAAATATTGACATACTAGGCATTGGTGAGATGAGA
>NW_006400008.1:3585657-3606617 GCF_000299155.1 Elephantulus edwardii
GAAGGCCCTCTATGAGGTGGATTGATTCAGTGACTGGGATAATTGGGATGGGAGTGTCAGAGACAGTGCGATTGGCACAGGACAGAGCGGAGTTTAAGGCTGTTGTACATAGGGTCTCTATGAGTCGCAGGCAACTCGACGGCACATAACAACAACAACAACAACAATATGATAGTTAATGTGAGTTGTAGTGAAAAAGGAGAACAGCAAAAAGAGAAATAAAGCATATTTAAAGGCCAGTTAACACTGTTTCTTGAGTTACACATTCTTTGTTTATTAAAAATTTTTCATGATTGCTAACCTACTTCTAAGATTTTGTAACATTACATTGAGATACTGTTTAATCTCATGCCAATAATCCATTATTTTAATAGTATAGTTTTATTATATGTTTAGGTATTTGGTATTATGAGTGTCTCTTATTCATTTTATTTTTTTATCTTCTAGTTTATTATTATCTTGATGGAACTTTAATAACATTTACTCAAGTTGCAATTTTTGTACAAATTATGTTCAATAAATAAATTAATTTGAGTAAGCAATGACATCTTTACAACATTGTTTTACACTCTAAGAACAAAACATAGCTCTGTTTAATCAAGTGTTCTTTTATGTACCTCAATGAAGTTATTTTAGTGTAGGTTCTGCTCAACAAAAATTGTCATTTTATTAACTTGTATATAATTGCTGATATTTTTAGTATTTTCAGCTTTATCTAAAATACCACATTGCTTCTTGGAAAAGAGTTGTATCACTATATTTGGTTGCATCATCTGGTTGGACCAAATTATTATACCTTGTTCTTGTTGTTGTTATTATGTACCATCAAGTCAGAACCAACTCATAGTTGACCCTCCAGTGGGTTTCAGAGGCTGTGAATTACACAGGAGGAGATCACCTATATTTATCCTGTAGAACAACTTATGGATTCAAACTGTGTTCCTTTGGGTTGGCAATGCAGCTCCTTACCACTAAGTAACCAGAGCTTTTTCTAGTATCCCCACAAAATCCTTATATTAAAGTATTTTCATTCTAACCCCAGAATTTGGATTCTCCAATGAGTATAAGAGAAGCTTTTTAGGAGATGGTCAACATTTACCTTTTCATTTTAAAAAGAACCTTTTGGATATAGGGAATAAAAATATTCACTAATATTTGTATTTCTAAATATGTATGGCCTGTTATTAAGAATAGTTCACCAAAATAGTAAGATGAATGTTTCTTCTCATTAAAACTGGTATTATGAAAGAAAAAAAAAGCCCTCTTTTTGTTTAGTTGTGGGGAGTTTTTTTAAGAACTGTTTTAACAGGTTCAAGTAGTCACTTATTCTCTTATTTGACATCATCCTCTAGCTTCAGACTAGCTAATCTAAGCTTAACAAAGTTTACCAGATCCAGAGAAAAGTTTTACTAAATTCCAGTTTTATTCTGAGGGTTGTGTAGGTAGAAATTATAAACATAGAATTGCTTTACATTAATATATTAGTAGTAACAAATATTTTTCCTGTCTTAATAGGGAGATCGTGGCCCTGTTGGTCCCCCAGGAGTAGCTGGAATATCGGTGAGTCCATGTTATTTCATATTGATGTCATGGTTAAACAGTTCTAGTCCCTGGAATCACCAGGAGTCGGGATCAACTCCCTAGCAATTACAACAAGCTCCACAGTAAACCTGCCCAAGAACCTGTCAGGATTTAGTTGTTTCCAATGTGTACCTGGACAAAACAGAGCTTCCCCAAAGAGTTTCCATCATGGTACTATGAATAGAGACAGACTGCCAGATCTTTCTTCTGCTGAACAGCTGGTGGACTGGAGGATTGATTCAGTGACTGGGGTACTGGGAGTAGGTGTGTCAGAGACCATAATATTGGCACAGGATAGAGCAGGGTTTAGGGTTGTTGTACATAGAGTCTCTATGAGTCACAGGTGACTCTATAGCTCTCTCTATTAATCTATCAATCATTATCTATCTATCTATCTATCTATCTATCTATCTATCTATCTATCTATCTATCTATCTATATCTATCATCATCATCTATTTCTCCAAGGCACTAAGGCAGCTTGTCTCTGGCTGTTCGAATCTCTCAGCTGTTCTGTCAGAGAAAGATGAACAATTTCTTCTTGTCACAATTTATAACTTGGAAGCTCAGATGGACATTCCTGAGTTGGAACTGACTAGATGACAGTGAATGCTTAAGTTTATAGAAAATTCTGAAATGCTTGCTAAAAGGAAGGCTTTTGCTTTTGCCATTATAGTCATGCTAAGACCAGCTAGTGAATGTCTTCTTCTAAAGTGGATGTACTGTCAAGTTGGAACAGCCTCCTGGCTAACTCTCCAGCAGGTTTTCAGGAGCTGTAAATGGCATGGGAGGGGAATACACATCTTTCTCCTGATGAGCAGCTGGAGTGTACAAACCGTGTGCATTTTTGGCTGACAGTGGACCTTCCTATGCCTAGGCTGTGAGAGCTCCCTATATTGTGGATGTCATTATTGTGATGTGCTCTTGAGTCAGAACTTTCTCATAGCGGACCCATCAGTGGGTCTTCAGTGTTATTAATTGACTGAGAGGAGATTACTCATATTTCCCCCATGAAGCAATTGGTGGATACGAACTGTGTGCTTCAGGGTTGGCAAAGCAACTTCTTAATTATTAGGCCACCAGAGCTCCCTAGATTATGGATTGATTTTGATATATTGTTATCAGACTGAGCAGTTAGTGAAACCTATGGAGCAGAAAGGGCTTCTGGCCCTGTCAATGATGGTGGAGTTAGGAGCTAGTGAGTGGCCTTGGGTGGTGAGGCTTTTAATACTTCTCATGTTCCTATGACTCAAGCCTAGGGTTTCCACTGATGTTATCTTGGAACCCCCCTCTACCCCCTGCCCTGGCTCCCCTGCAGGAGCACCTACTAAGAGGATAAATGGCCTCTTACTCATAATGTGTGGCCACAAAATTTTAATTAGAGCCTCCTGTAAGGAGATCAGAATGATCCCCAGGGCTCAGGGAAATGATTTCAACCTTTCCTGAAGTACTTCCTATTCATTTGAAAAGACCTTGATGAGATTAAAACATTTGACACCAGAGAGCAACAAAGATGATTGAGAGGATTGAAGAGCTAGTTTAAGAGGAAACATTAGCAGCAGTAAAGCTGTGTGAATTACACCTGGCTAAGGGGAAAACCAGGGTGCACTGACTTGGAGTAGATGTCACCGTTTTTATTTTTTTTTAAAGGAGAAATGAGATTACAGCTTTGTATAAAAAACTGCAAGAACTTGTCTGAGGATGAGGATGTTGCCTTTTGAGGATCAAGAATCATGAAATATGATGAAAATACAGGGGGAAAACCCCCTTTTAAGGCTTATTTATATTAATGCATGGTTACAGGTTAACAATAATTTAGCCCCTTACTTCTCGACTGAAATAAAAACCACAGGAAAAATATTAAGAAAGAGATGGGGGAAATGGAGCATTCCTGAGTTTGAAGTTTTGTTTCTTAAACTGGAAATTATAGAAAATTACCTAGGAATTATGCTGTGCTCACTGGTAGTAGGTTTAGAAGGAACCCTGGTGATTCAGTGGTTAAGTGCTTGGTTGTTAACAGAAAAGTTGGTCTTCCTCTCCTGCGCTGTCCCTCCACCCTCCCAAGCATGACGTCGCTCTCCAAGGACTGGTCCCTCCTTGCAACAGGTCCAAAGTATTTCAGAAGAAGCTTCAGAATCCTTGCCTCTCTAGGATGAACCTGTTTTTTTTATCCCCAGCAGTCCATGGAATATTCAATACTCTTCTCCAGCATCACAATTCAAAGGCATCAATTTTCCTTCCATCATCCCTAGTCATTGTCCAGCTTTCTGATGTATAGCAAATAATTGTAAAGACTATAGCCTGGATCAGACACATGCTAGTCCCCATACTGACATCATTGCTATTCAGTACTTTGGAGCAGTCTCTGACAGCAGGCTTATCCAATGCAATACATCTTTTAATTTCCTGGCTACTGGTACTAAGACTGTTGATTGTGTAGCCAAGCAAACTAAAACTGTTAACAATCTCAGCCTCTTTACCATCTATCATGATGCTGCCAGCAAAGGTACAACAGTTCAAATCCATCAGTTGTTCTGCGGGAGAAAGGTAGACAGTCTCCTCTTTTGTAATTTACTACCTCTGAAAACCTCTTGAAGGGTCAGCTATGAGTCAGTTTTAACTCGATAATACAGTGGCAACTACAACAACAATATGTATTTATGTATATGTTGTTGTTGTTCTTGATTGCCTTAGAGTTGAGCATGACTCATAGTGACCCTATGAACAAAAGGCCTGAAGCCCCTCTATGTCTATCGACATTTATCAAAGTTCATAGAGTTTCCCGAGGCATGTTATTTAGGAAATGGATATGTGTGTGTGTGTGTGTGTGTGTGTGTGTGTGTGTGTGTGTGTGTACTTTTAAAAACAGAGTATTAATTGACATTACAGAAATAGGCAACTATATCATTTTTAATTTTTTTTATTTTCTATAACTAAACCTTATTGTGACTCAAAATGTAAAATCATTAAAAGGAGACTATTGTGGTTGTAGCAGGACTAAAGGCAGCCCATTCAGACATGGTGTTCGCTCTGCTGTGGGACACACTTCTGGCCTCCCTAGAATAGGCCACTCTAACTCATGTTCAGCCCTGTCAGGATTTCTGTACGGCCTCTTTGTCCCTGCTCCCAGGATGGCAAATGGTTTCTACACATTTGGAAGTGGGTAGGGTCTCCGGTCACCATGTTCTCGCCAAGTGCTCTAAGGCCTCTGTTGGCCCTATCTGTCCTCTGGACCTGCTTACTGCCTGTATATCACAGGTCAGGAGGCCTGAGCACTTCACACCCCCATGTCCTCTCCTCAAGACCCTTCTAGACATTGATAATCTTAGATCTGGCATATCGCCTACCTTGAACCCAGAGGACTTTGGGAATTTTTTCTCTCTCTCATACACACACAATTTATGGAGTGCCAGGAATGTCTTTCAGGACTGTATCTCCCTTTAGTGCACACTCACCCATTTCAGTGTCTGTGAGATTCTAAACAAGTGAGGGAAAGCCCTTCATTTTCAGATCCCCACCCCCACTAGAGTTATGGTTTCACACCTACATCCCCAGCTTGTCTACATTTACAAACCGTATTAGGTCCAAGGAGGGGGACAGAGGGACTTCCTCAGAGATCAGGCAGCCTCTTAAGCCTGGCCTAAACACTTTGGCATTTCTCCACTTTCAGTTTCTGCTGGACCACCATCCTCTATCATCCATCACTTCCCCCTCAATCCTGTGTTCTCTCTGCTCCAGGATCTCTCTGTGGTCAGTTCCAGAATACAGCATCTTGGGATAAACTTGTTTTTTTCTCTCCCTCTCAATAAAACAATGCTTTTCAAGTGAAATGTGCTTGCTTTCAAGATCTCTTACTGTGAATTTAGAAATCTGCTTGTGGAACTCAAAACTAAGCAAAGACTTCTCTTCCACAGTGTTCTCCCTATTCCTGAAATAAAGAAGAGCTGCCAGGCAAATAGAGATTTTCAGTAAGAAAGGTTCATTTTCAGAAACCTTATCTTTCCCTCGTGTCTCCCATATTATACATGTATATACACATTCCCACAATTTATTATTTTTTTTTAAGAATCCAATTTTAGTTCAGGGACTGTGAGTATGTGTGGCAGCACATTCATTTCTCAAAAAGGGACAGTGAGCATATGATGTCATCCAGTAATCCGACTGATAACATTTCTCTTTTATTTGCTTTACCAGGGAAAGCCTGGCACCCCAGGCCCTCCAGGAGTCCCCGGGGAACCAGTAAGTTGTCACTTAATAATTTGCTTCCTTGAAATTTCTTAACAGTTGTACTTGCATGTACTTGGTTACCCACAGAGTCTCAAATGGACTCAAAGGATCCTGGCCTTTTATTCTAGAACAAAAGTTACTTAGAACAGGTGTATAGATGAGAAAACTTTCTTTTTACTTGAATTACATTAAGTAAAATGAAGACTAAGGCTAACTCTGTGGGGGGAAAAGCCATTGCAGAGATGGGAAGTTTTGAGGAAGTATTTGTAGGTTAGGTTAAGAATGTGGGGAAAGACTTACATTTATTTAGCACTTTCAGGAGGGAAAGCAGATTACCTGAGAAAAAGTGGTTTTATGGATTTATCAAGCAAGTCAGGAGGTACACACAGCTGATTTTCAAGATGGAATCTGTCTAGTTAGGTGCTTGTCATCAGGTGCTGTATGCTGCTCTTTTCCTCTTTGTAGCTACTGTCTCTGGAAGGTCATGTGTGGGTCACTCTTTTTGCTTCTAGGCATGCATGGTACCTGAAAGCTCTGATATACTTTTTTTTAATTATTATTCAATTTTATTAATTTTAATGAACATTTACAGGGATTTTGGGTCTTCACTCCTTCACTGCTGCACCATTTTCTCTACCCTCCTCCCCAGTTTGTTCTTCTTCCCCCGCCATCCGAATGTCTGTTTTAATTGGCCAATTGCCACAGTGCTTGTCAAAGTCAGTTCTGATTAATCTCCTTTGTCATTGTGTCCCTTGCCATTCCCTATCACTCCTCCCTGAGAGAGACTTCACCCTGATTCATAAAGAAAAGGGGATGGTGTATTCTCTTAGCTACTTCCTGCTGAAAAGGGACGCTGTGGGTTTCAGGGTGAAGATCTTCTCTCACTACTCTAAAGGGCCCCTTTGGCAGTAGGAAACACATAGACTATTATGGAGATTGATTTTGGAATTTAGATGCATTGTTGTTAATTGTGCTTAGCCGTACATGTTCATATCCTTGAAGATGTATCATGGGGGGGTTGCAACCTAGAAGACACAAATTTAACTAACAAGTTATAAGTACATGAGTCAAAAATTATGGAAAAGTAAAAGAAAAGATTCTTTCATTGTTTTACAAACCCTCCCCCAGGTCCCCTCCACCATGGAGCCATCGCTCTAGACTCCTGTGATGACAGAAATACCTAGTCACATATCTTTTTTAAACAGTTTTCTCCCTCCTCTGTTTCAGTGCAATATACATTATTGAACCCATCTTACTCAGTCTCTCCCCAACCCCAAGGTTAGTCCCATTCTACAACAGTGGCATCATGTAATATTTGTCTCCACAACCTCGCCAGCATTTGTTGCTTGCTGTTCGGTTAAATTTTGCTATTTTGACTGGGGTGAGATGATATCTCATAGTTGTTTTAATTTGCATCTCTCTTAGGGCTAGGGATTTTGAGCATTTCTTCATGTGCTTGTTAGCCATCTGAATGTCGTCTTCGGTGAAGTGCCTGTTCATATCCTGTGCCCATTTTTCTATTGGATTATTTACCTTTATCTTGTTGTGGTGCTCAAGTATTTCATAAATTCTGGATATAAGTCCCTTATCTGATATGTTATTACCGAATACTTTTTCCCAGTCAGTGGCTTCCCTTTTTACCCTACTGGAGAAGTTTTTGGATGTGCATAGGGATTTGAGTCTTAGAAGATCCCATTCATCTACGTTATCTTCTCCTGGTTGTAGGTTTTCCAGGATACTGGGAAGACTGTTATGTTGTGGATTAGGACTTCTAGTGCTGTTCCTAGCTTTTCTGTAATGAAGTTTATAGTCCTTGGTTTTAGTCCTAGGTCCATGATCCACCTTGAGTTGGTTTTTTTGTCTATGGAGTGAGGTGTGGGTCTTGCTTGAGTCTTTTGCAGATATTTTCCCAATTTTGCCAACCCCATTTGTTAAAAAGGCTGTCATTTCCCCACTTCACTGATTTCATCTCCTTGTCAAAAATCAGTTGACCATAGATAGATGGGTTGATCTCTGGATTCTCAATTCTATTCCATTGATCTATGTGTCTGTCATTGTACCAGTACCATGCTGTCTTTATCACCAGGGCAGTGTAGTAGGATTTGAAATCAGGGAGTGAGATACCTCCTACCGTTCTTCTATTCTTAAGGAGTGCTTTGCTTATTCGGGGCTTTTTTCCATTCCATACAAAATTGGAGATTGCCTTTTCCATCTCGTTGAAGAATGGGATTGGTATTTGTATTGGGATTGCATTAAATGTGTAAATTGCTTTTGGCAGTATTGCCATTTTGAAAGCTCTGATATACTTAATACAGAAATTGTTAAGAAGATTTTTAGGAAGAAACACTATAGACTGGTTGAATTCTAGTGTAATTTATTCAAAATATGCCTGGACCCTGTGATAAACAATTTACGGCAGGCCTCCTTGATCTCAACTGTCTTAAGAGGATGATTACTTGGTTATAATGTAAGAAAAGAATAAAGGTAGTTTCGTGCATAGTTGAAAATCAAGAAAGGTGTACACCAGGGGTTATCTTTTCTTCATGTGTAGTTGATCTGCATGCTGAGAAAATCATCCAGGGAGCTTGACCTTATGAAGAGGGTTGCAGCATCAGGATCAGAGCAGATTCATCAATAACCTGCATTGTGCCCATGACACAGCCTTGCTTGCTTAAGGTGAGGAGGACTTGAAACACTCACTGCAGAAGATCAAAGCCTTCAATTTTGGTTCTATTTCAGCAATCAAGAAAACAAAAGTCCTCATCATGATAGTTGGAAAAAAAGACAAAAGGTTGGAATTGTAAATTATTTCATCTTACTTGGGATCCACAATCAACACCCTTGCTAATCACAGTCAAGAAATCAAGACATGTTGCATTGTGAAAGTCTGCTGTCAAGGATCTCCCCAAAATACTAAAGAGTGATGAAGTCACTTTGAAGACCAGAATGCACCTGATTCAGACAATGGTCTTTGCAGTCAGTTGCTGTGCATCTGAGAGCGAAGCAAGTAATAAGGATGACAGAAGAAAAACTGATGCCTTTGAGTCGTAGTATTGGAAAAGCAAGCATATTGACTATAACGTGCACTGCAGAAAGAATGAACGTATATGTCTTGGAGAAAGTGCAGCCGAAATGCTTCTTGGAGGAAAAGATGCGGAAGCTTCATCTCATATACTTTGGGCATGTTGTTAGGAGAAGCTATTCCTTGGAAAGGAACATCAAGCTTAGAAAGGTGGAGTCAGTGAAAGAGAAGACCCTCAATGAGATGGATTGACACAATGACTGCAGCAATGGGCTAAAGAGATGATGAGGATGACACAGGATAGGATAGGATTTAAATCTGCTGTTTATGGGATGTTGTAAATTGTGCTTGACTCCATAGCAGCCAATAACAATGACACAAAGAGGGAAAGAAGATGGAAAACCAGGAAGGTTTGTTGTCAGAGCAAACTTAGCAATATCCAGTTAATATTCTTCCTTTCCATTTACTACTAGAAACTATTTATTACTTACTTGAGTTTGGGGGATTTTGTTTGGTTGGTTGTTTTTGTTGGTTGTTTTGTTTAAAAAAAAAAGTAAAAGCTTTTTCCAACAACAAATGGATGATAGAAAAATATACTACACTTACACAATGGAATATTATGTAGCATTGAAAAACAGTGAACTCATAAAGCAGTACACAACATGAGAAGTCTGGAGGACACTATGCTGAGTGAACTATCTTAGTCACAAAAAGACAAATACTAACACCACTGTTATAAAATAGGACAGAAGCTAGGAGTGGGGTGGGCAGAGAATGTGAAAAAAGTGGATAGATAATGAACACCGCAGTAGAAAAGGTGAAGGGTAGTACTCTCCAAAAGGAATATATTTATGACAACAATTAGGAACAAAGTGTGCATTGCTGGATGTGCTGGGGATGGGGCGAAAGGAGAAGAAGGAAAATGTGCAACAAAATGAAAATATTAGGTTTTTTAAAAAATCTCTATATTACAAGATCTTATAGCTGTGTAGGAGTTTTTGTAAGTGGATGCAACAAGAGATGCAAACTTCTGGGAAGAGTTTTGGTGTGGTTTTGTTTTATTTCTTTTATTTTCTTTTGCTGTGCTTTTATCAATACAAGGTGGTCTGTGAGTCAGCAGAGAAAATTCTTCCTAGCAGGAGGCACCAGGCAAGGTTGAGGTATTTATTATATTACTGAAATGGTACTGGTGTTATTGGCCCTGTTATTCTAAAAACAGATTTCTTTGAAATTCTGTCTAGTGAAGATGTTGGACAAACTTAGTGAAATAACTGTTTGGGCAGTTTAAAGGCTAGAGAAAAGCTAGAAAATTTTAAGATGGCATCTGAATTTGTCCAACAAAAATTAAAAGTGACAGTGCAGTTTCTACAAATCATGTAGACTGGGCTTGTCTCACATGTAAATAATTTCTTGAGTACTGACTGTCTGTAAACATGTTTTTAGGGTGAGAGAGGACCTGTTGGAGATATAGGTTTCCCTGGACCGGAAGGACCCGCAGGAAAACCAGTGAGTACTTCTTACCTACTGAAGTTTGCCCATTTGAAAAGCACTTTGGTCATTACCTCTTCGCGTGTCTCCTCAGAAAATTAAAACTTTGAATTGGTAATTTGTAGACAGCAGATGTTTCAGATGAGTATTTTGCAGAGGTCAAACGGTGGTTCTCATTAAGTATCCTACCTCCTTATATTACATGTTTATGTCTGAACCAGTGATCAAAACGATGGCATCGTGGTTTAAATACCAGGAAATGAGACTTATTCTTTTTAAGTCTAACGTGCTTGACAATTAAAAAAAAAAAAAAGCATGTCATATCCTAAGATATGAAGAAATCAAGGACTCACAGACATAATGTTTTTGTTGTTGTTAAGTGCTGTTGAGTCACAGGAAACTCATAGAAACCCTATGAAGGAGAGTCCTCGACGCTTGGCTGCCTTTCATCCTCTCTCCAGGTTCATAGGGTTTCTGGTAGCAAGCTATTATGGAAGTGGATGACACTCCTCCTTCCAAGCTTGTTTTCATTGGGGAGTTCCACCCCACTCCCTGTCTGCATTGGGTAACAAGCCATTAACACATTTGACACATCAGTGTCACAGTGTTCAGCCGCACAGCAACCACAAGTGACCGCAGGACAGCAGCTTGTACACCAGGGCTATATGACCTAGAGGAATGCACAGACATAATACCTGTATGTTAAGCCAAAGAGTAAAGCAGAAGCTCTTTTCTCAGGTTCTTCATCTTTCTCTGGGCCTTACTTTCACACTTTCATAAATCATTGCTGCCAAATATATCAGGCGCTGTGTCCTAAAGGAGCTGTTGATTACTGATATATTGCATCAATGTGGCATAGTAACAATCATTCCTACTAATTCAATTCAACATATATCCACCATGCTGTTTGCCAAAGATGTGCAAAGCCCTGAGGGAGAAGATATAAAGATAAATAAGACATGCCTATACTCTCAGGTTCATTCTTTATTGAAGAGTAAGGCATTTACTCTTGCTTATTTGCTGTGTTGCATATAGGAAACATCATGATCAACAGAGAAGAGATTGAAACTGTCAATGACGTCATCTTACTTGGACCCATAATCAGCACACTTGGTACCAGCAGTCAGGATATCAGGAGAGAGACATATTGTATTGGAAAAGTCTGCAGCCAAGCACCTCTTTAAATTACTGAGGAGCAGTTATGTCAGTTGAGGATTAAGGTGCATCTGATTCAGGCCATGGTCTTTTGAATCACTTCTTATAGTGACTGTGGTGATGGGGACAGATGTGTCCAAGACAGTGAGTGAGACTGGCTCACGATAGGGCAGGGTTCAGAATTATTGCTCATAGTGTCACTGGGTCATATACAACTCAAGTATACATACAACAGCATACTGCTGAGAGCTGGAGTAAAGATGACAGCAGCTTTTTTGAGTTTTGGTATTTTAGAAGGACACAGGCTATCTCATGGACTGCCAAAAGAATAAACAGATATGTCTTGGAGAAGGTACATCTGGAGTGTTCCTGGGGGTGCAAAGATGATAAAGCTTTACCTCACGTACTTTGGGCATGTTTTTAGAAAGGGTTACTCCTTGAAGAGAGACAAAATACTTTAAAATGTGGCAAGTCAGAGAAAGAGAGGAAGACCCTCAACCCCACTGACACAGTGACTGCTGCAGTGGGTTTAAGGATAGCACAGGATAGGACAGGGTTCAGATCAATTGTTCATAGGGTCACTGTGAGTTGTACTTTACTCAATGACACTAACAACAATGACAATAATACAGGAAGAGGGTATTTTTTAGGAAGAAGACTGAAGGTAAACAAACCACACAGAGTTCAGGAGATTGGTTTAGGACCTCTGGGAAACTTTGAGGAGCTTAGAGGCATAACAAGCTAGGTTTAAATTGTAACTCAGATAGGTTTTTGTGCTTAAGTGACATGAGATATGGAAAAACACTTCAAGTGCCTGGCTGTGGGAGTTGCTCAATAAATAAATACTGGTTTTGTTATTGGATCTCACAGTCTAGGTTCTTGCCTGCACTAGAGAAAGAATTCCACCAGGAGATTAGGGCTAAATTAAAAGAGACTGTCAAAGCCGTCTTTGTTGGGGAGATGCTGGACAGCAGGCCCACTGCAGAGTCACTTGGCACTCTATGTAAGGCCAGTGTTACTTGTCTTTTAGTACACGGTAAAATGTAGAATAAACTAGGTGTCCAATCAGGTAGCAGGACTCAGCTTATTATTTGGAACTTAAGGAGTATGTAAGCATGCTATTGGCTCCTCACGATGGAGCTGGTGTAGAGGATTCTGGGATGCACACCACCACATATGTCTGGTGCACATGTTCAGTATAGCCAGGTCTTCTGGTTTGGTTTCTCTGCCTGGTAGCTTTACATCCTATTTGAGAAGGTCACCTCTCAATGAGGAATGGTATCTCTGCCCATGCTGCAGGAACTGATTCAAATTAGCATCACTTCATACCAGGGTTTCAGGAAATTAATCTGTAAGGAAAATTGTCTATGACAAGGGGAGGTTAGCAAGCACCTGATGTTAATGGATAGCATGGTTTAAGACAATTACAAGAGATCCAGAGGGTCTGGGGTGAAGTTCCTAGAGGGGATGCATAGGTCATCACCAAGGGCTGTAGGCACTGATGCCTTCATAAACACATATGTGTCAGATATTGTTCTGGGTGCTGGAACCACACCAAGTTTGTGTTTGAGTATGGGGGACACGGACAACAATCAACAGATAACTACATGCACATTTCAAAGAGAAAAAAATCTAAGCAAAGTAAAAAAGTAAAGCATCATTGAAATGGGAATGAAAAAGCACTTAAATAGGAACAAAATAACTCAGTCACAGAACAAATACTGTTTAAAGTCACTCCCATAAAAAGGTAAGGAGAGATTTACACACTGAAACAAAGATTCTGTGATGGTTACCATGGATTGGAAGGAAAGATAGAGGAGGGAAAAACCAGTAAATAGTTAATAGAGACATATTAAGTTCAGTGAAAAGAAAGAATATATACATTAAACGGTGATACACACAATAAAGCTTAAAAAAATGAGAGACACAGAGAAGTACTACAAGAAATGCAGACAACAGAGGTAAACATTATTACAAAAACAACCCTGCCTTACTTAGTAAGAACAAACAGAAAGCTTACAAGACAGGGAAGACAAACTAGGATTACACCCAGGAGCATATATACCTTTCGCAGACAGTACTTTACATTCATATTTGTGTTTGTTAGAAATATATCCATAACTGTAATAAGGATCCAAAGTTGCATGTATTGCTTAATCATAACCAAACACCCTGAGGAAATGAGTTGCCAATCTTAAGACATCAGGACCATTGTCTGGAGCATCAAGGTCAGTCAGCATAACAAAGTCCACAAAGACAATGGTCTATAGCTCACATTGTTTAGTAGCATCTGGAGTTGGAGTTTTTTGTTTTTTGGTTTTTTGGTTTTTTTATTAATTGCAATGAACAAACATCTACAGAGATTTTGGACTTCCATTCATTCACTGTTGCACTTTTCTCCCGCCCACACCCCCACACCCCCAGTTCGCTCCTCTCCTTGAAAAGCAAAAGAAAAACTCCTTCATTTGTACACAATGCCCCCCTCCCCTGCACACCCCCACCCCCACCCCGAGTATACTCCACTCTGCAACCCTCATTCCGGACTCTTATGATAATCATAATGCCCTAAAATATATTAATTTTAAACTGTTTTCTCCCTCATCAGCTTCAATGCAGTAAACATAATTTATCCAGTTTTTCTCAGTGTTACCCCCACCCTGATGTGAGCCTCATTCTATAACAGTGGCATCTGGAGTTTTTAAGGCTTCTAAGTGGCCATCTTTGGAAGCAGGAGTGGCATCAATTTCTGTAATAGCTTGCCTCTGGAAACCCTATGAACCTGGAGAAAGGATGAAAATCACACAGTTGTTGAGGACTTTTGTTCATAGGGTCTCTATGAGTCGTCTACAACTCGACTGCACTTAACAACAACAAAACCACCAAAAGTGGCCATCTAAAGTGCGACTATTGGTCTCATCCTGTCTGGAACAAAGTGTGACAAAAGTTAAACATGCACAAAGACCATTAGTCCAAACATTTAGTGGGTCATGAGAATCTCAACCTTCACAACTCTGAGGCGGGAAAAACTAGGTGGTGCCTGGCCACTCTCAAAGGCATTACAGTAGAACAACTTGGGTGAGTGGAAGAAAAAGGAGGAACAAAACTCAAAATCATAAAATTGGCCATACTACTGGTCTGATAGAGACTGAGAGAGTATCATCAGACTATGGCCCTTAGCTGTTCTTCAAGCCTGGAAATAAACTCATCCCCATGGCCCAACTTTTATTCAAAAAATAAACAATTCTATAAGGTAAACAAAGACACCAGGAAGATACTCACTCATCAACAATACAAGATTAAAAAGGTAGCATCTTCCTAAGGATAAAACTCAGAAGATAGGAGAGGATAGAACAGACAGTAATAAAAACAAAGTTATATAGAGAGCCACAGCACCAGGTTCAGATTACTAGCAGTCTTGGACCAAAACTGTCTCAACTTCTCTTTTCAAACTTGAAATACATAAGAAGCCAGGCTCTCTGATATGGATCCATGTGTGAAATGCAAGTAGGCTACTGTCTGTAAGCATAATAAAGCAAGAGTGTGGTTACATGTGGGTATTATAATTAATGTCATAAAATATGAATAGTTGACTGAAAAGACAATTTATGCTGTAAACTTTAATTTGAATCCAAATTTAAAAAACCAATATATAACAAATAATTAATATAGTTAAAAATCTGCCATTTGAGCTGAAACTTGACGTGAGTGAAAGCTAATGTTCATTCTATTGTGTGGAAAATAGATTGTAGGGAGAAGGGCTAGAAAACTTAAGGGAAGAAATTGCCAATCTTTCTTCAGAAAAAGAATAAAGTATTGGAGCAACGTGGATTAACCTTGAAAAAATAATGACAAATGAAAGAAGATTGTCCAAAAAAGGCAAGAAATTGCATTATTCCACTTACCTAAAATGACTGGAACAGGCTGATCTGTAGTCGGGGGATTCCTGGTGTGGCAGTGGGGAAGTGATTGGCTGCTAAACAGAAGATTACTAGTTCTAACCTTACTCCTGGTTTGTGAGAGAAAAATGAGGTAAAGTCTTTCCTTAAAGACACATAATCTTGTAAACTCTATGAAAGTGTTCTACACTCTTACACAGGTCACTATGAGTCAGAACCCACTCCATTAAAACAGATAGAAAGACACAAAATGAATTCTTCGTTGCCCAGGTGCTTTGAATGAGAAACAACTACTAAGAGACAAAGGATTTCTTTGGAGAATAATAAGAATAATCTAAATTTAGATTGTGGTGATAATTGTACAACTCTGTGAACAGACTGGGGGGCGGGGAAACCATTAAATCATACAGTTTAATAAGTAAGAAAGAAAAGAAAACCAGGAGAATAGGGTTTCCTGCAAGTCAATGGAAGGAAGCATTTAAGGAAGAGTCATAAACACAGATAAGTTGCTTTGGGTCTAATAATGCTTCATGGAATTTAGACATCTAGAGATCGTTGATGAGAATGATGGTAGCTTGGTGGTATTCTGATAATAACTATCTATCTGAAATCTGATGGTGCAAGAAAATGAAAATTTTGAGGTAGAAATGGGGATGGATGGAAATTGGTCTTACCCAGGAGCAGTGGCAGGTTATCCTTTCTACTTACAGGAAGGAAGCTAGAAATCAGAATAGTTGTTGTTGTTGTTGTTGATATGTGCTGTTGATTCACTTGCAACTCATAATGGCATTATGTACCACAGCTCTGAACCCTGCTCTATACTGATCCAGCCTTACTGTCTCTGACACACCTGCCCCCATTACCCTAGTCCAGTCACTGAGTCAATCTCATACAGTCTTCTTCTCCTACGCTGTCCCTCTACCCTCCGAAGCCTGACATCCCTCTCCAAGGACTGGTCCCTCCTTGAAACTTGTCCAAAATATGTCAGACAAAGCTTCAGAATCCTTCCCTCCAAGAAACAATCTGGTTTCACCCTCTCCAGGACGAACCTGTTTTGTTTCCCTGGCACTCAATGGTATATTTAATAGTCTTCTCCAGCATCACAGCTCAAAGGTATCAATTCTCCTTCTATCATCCCTAGTCATTGTCCAGCTTTCTAATGAGAACTTGTAGAGAGAAAATGAGGTAGGTCCTGGTTCTATTTATTTCTTCTTGTTAGTCAAGCATTGCAACCCTATGAACAACAGATCTGAATTTTGTCATGTTCAGATTTAGTGCCATCCTCACAGTCTCTGACAATTTTGATCCTATTGTTGCAATCATTGTGCCAATTCACTTGGTTCAGGATCTTCCTTTCTTTGTCCATCCCTCCACCTTCCAAAACATGATATTCTCTCCTAGCAATATGCCCAAAGTAAAGGAGACAAAGCTTTATCATTTTTACCTCCAAGAAGTACTTCGGCTTCACCTTCTTCAAGACATATCTGTTCTTTTGGTTGTTGTTGTTGTTGTTGTTGTTATGTGCCGTCGAGTCGCTGTGTACAACAGCCCTAAACTCTGCCCTGTCCTGTGCCAATTGCACTGTCTCCAATACACCCATCCCGATTACCCCCGTCACTGAAGCAATCCACCTCATAGAGGGCCTTCCCCTCCTGCACTGTCTGTCCACTCTACCAAGTATGATGTCCCTCTCCAAGAACTGATCCCTCCTTACAACATGTCCAAAGTATGTCAGACGAAGCCTCACATACTTGTCTCCAAGGAGCCACCCAGTTTAACCCTCTCCAGGATGAATCTGTTTGTTTTCCTAACAGTCCTCAATATTCTTCTCTAGCACACAGCTCAAAGGCATCAATTCTCCTTCTATGCTCCCTAGTCATTGTTTAACTCTCTGATGCATAACAAGTGATTGCAAAGACCATGGTCTGTATCAGACACACCTTAGTCTCCAGAGAGACACCATTGCTCTTCAGTACTTTGGAAAGGTCCCTAACAGCAGACTTTCCCATCGCAATATGTCTTTTAATTTTCTGGCTACTGGTGCAATGACTGTTGACTGGGGAGCCAAGCAAACTAAAGATGTGAACAATCTCAATCTCTTCACCATCCATCCTGATGACTCCAGTTGACCCAGTGGTGAGAATCTTTGTCTTCTTGACATTGAACCTCAATCCATACTGAAGCCTGCAGTCTTTGACCCTCTGCAGCAAGCGCTTCAGGTCCTCCTCAGTTTCAGCATGCAGGGTTGTCTCATCTGCATAACGCAGATTGGTGATAGATCTTCCACCAATCCTGACCCCACTTTTCTCCTCATGGAGCCCATTCTCTTGGATAATCTGCTCTGCATACAGGTTGAAAAGGTATGGAGACAGGACTCATCCCTGGCGTACACATTCTTTTGTCAGTCCATGAAATATTCAGTACTCTTCTCCAATACTAAAGTTCAAAGTCATCAATTCTGCCATACTTATTCATTGTTTAACTCTTAGCAGCATAACAAGTGATTGAAAAGATCATGGTCTGAATCAGGTACACCTTAGTCCTAAAACTAATATCATTGCTCCTCAATAATTTGGAGAGGTCTCTGACTACACAGTTTTTCAGTAAAATATGTCCTCTAAATCCTGACTGCTAGTGTTAACTGTATTATTTGTGGATCCAAGGTAAGATGAACTTGTTGACAGTTTCAATCTTTTCTCCATCTATCATGACGTTGCATATTGGTCAAGTGGTGAGTCTTTTTATTTTCTTGACATATAAATGCAATCAAGTTTGCAATCTTCATCTTCTGCAGCAAGTTCTTCATTCCTCCTCACTCAGTTTCAACAAGCAATGTTGTGCCTGATGAGTCTTCCTCCAATCCTGATACTACATTCTTCTTCATAGAGTCTGGCTTCTCAAATAATTTGTTCAGCATACAGATTGGTAGGTATGAAGAAAGGATACAACACTGACCCTCATGTTTCTTAATTTTAAACCATGTAGTGTTCCCTTGCTCTGTCCATGCAATGGTCTCTTCATCTAGGTATAGATTTCACATGAGCACAGTTAAGTGTCTGAGATTCCCGTTCTTCTGAATGTAAGCCATAATTTGTTATGATCTGCATAGTCAAATGTCTTTGTCTAGTCAATAAAGCACAAATAGACACTCTTTTAGCATACCTTACTTTCAGCCAGGATTCATCTGGCATAAGCAATGATATCCCTAGTGCCATGTTAGTTGTTGTTTTTAGATGCCATCGAGTCAAGTATAACCCATAGAGACCCTATGAGCAACAGATCTGAACCCTGTCCTCTATGCCATGTCCTCCTCACACTTCCCAACACAGGGTAGCCCATTGTGGCCATCACCATAGCAGTCCACCTGGTTGAGGGTCTTCGTCCCCTTCAATGTAATAATTGAAGGTTTGAAGAGACTAAAAATATGTGAGAGACTAGTTTGGAAAAGAAGGAAAGGGCATTAACTAGGGAAATAAAGTTGTCTGAGTAACGTGAAGGATTGCTTTCAATCTGCACTCAGATATTTAAATTAGAGCAAGTGCGAAAGGATTCTTCTTTTTCCACAGCCACAGACAGCTGCCCAGATAGAGACATAAGATAGACAGAAAGCTGCTTTTACCTGAGGTTGAGGTTCTACTAGAAAATTGAGATTAGGAGAGAGGGAAGAAAATTCTCTACAGATGTAGAATTAGTAACACCCTCATGTGTAAAACAGAAGCATGCATGGTAATGCTTGATGAATTCTAAGACACAGGGGTAAAAAGTTACACCATTATTTCTTTTCTTATATTGTTACCAAAAACATGAATAACGTTTTTGCACTAGATTTATCTTCTTTTATTCAAGTGGCACAGTTTGCTTCTTTCACATCCTCTCCCTCATCAGCTTTATCTTTGTTGCATGTGTTCCTGGATGTAATAAATTCTCTGAACCATGCACTTCAGGTAACCTGTTCTTCGTTAAAGGACCCTGGATAATTCCCAGGATGCTTCAGAGAGGCTAGGGGACTTTAGTTGGGTTATCAACTGTGACAGCTTTTAGTGTAATTTACAGGGGTGAAAACATGCGGCTGTCTGCAGTTGCATCCTCGTAGAATCCATTCCAGCACGATAGAAGTCTCCTAGGCTTTGCAGGGGAGCATGTGCAATGCAATTGCCTGCTGGCTAGAAATCATTTTCCTCACCTTGATCTCCCTCTTCAAATCAAATCTCAAAAACACATCTGCTGCTGGACTCTAGGTATTTGTTTTGACCCCAAGTGTTTTTCCTTCTTACATCTCCCAGCTAGGAGTTCTCCTAGTCTTATAAATCTCTAAGCAGTACTAGGCTTTATTACCACCTTCAGTACTGCCTTGTAAAGTTCAGGAAAATACCAGTTTTCTAATAAAAAGTCACTACTTAATACTCTCAAAAGCCGTCATTACAGATTTCTTGCTTTTCTTTGGTATTTTTTTCCAGCTGAAAAATAACTATCATTCTCTGGCTGACAGTTTATTTCATAGAAGGATCATGCTCTGGCCGTGAAATTAAATTCCCCCAGAATCAACTGAGACCATTTACAGAGAATGATTCTTTGTACCAGAAAACTTGTTAGAAGGTAAAAGTGAAGGCTGTATACTAGCTACCAGCACCATGAGGCACTTATTTCTCAGAATGTATCTATTAGGAGAATAAGGAAAATAATCTTTGTTGACTTCACAGTGTTACAGGTTATGTTTTATTTCATTTAATCCTTAGTTTTGAGGCTATTGTTTTTATTATCCTTGTGTATACTTTAAGCAGCTCATACTATAGAAGTTAAGTAAATTGTGTAAAGTTACTGAAATGTTGTTATTAGATGCTATGGTCAGGGTTTCTGACTCCATGGCGTCTAAAAACAGTTCAAAACCCTGAACAGTTCTGCATCATTCTCACAGTTGTTATGTGTGAGCCCCAAGTATCACAGTCACTCTGTCAATCCATCTCTTTGGGAATCCTCCTCTCTTCCACTGACCTACTACTTTCCCCAACAAAATATCCTTCCACAGAGACTGGTTCTTTCTGACCATGCACAAAGTAACTGAGTCAAAGTTTTACCATCCTCACATTCTTCCTTCAAAGACTGATTCCTTTTCTAATAGCCTGTTAAGTGTCCAACTTTCAGAAAAAGCAATTGAAAATGCAAGACTTGTATCACTATACCTTGGTCTTTAAACTGCTCTTTAGAACTTTGAGTGGGTTCTTGATGACATATTTTTCCAAAGAATCACATTCTTTGGTTTCTTGACTGCTGCTACCAATGATGTTGATTGTGGATCCAAATTAAATAAAATTATTGACAACTCAATCTCCAATCATCATGTTACCTATTGATGCACAAATGAGGGTTTTTGTCGTCTAGATGTTAAAATCTACATTGAAGGCTGTAGTCGCTGATATTTTGCAATAAGTGCTCTTCTCTTTTTGAAAGCAAGTTGTGTCATCTGCCTAGTTCAGCTTGTTGATGAGTCCTCCTTCAATCTTGATGTCACATTCTTTTTTTTATTTAATTTCTTTATTTTTCATTTCAATGAACATCTACAGAGATTTTGGAATTCCATTCATTCACTGTTGC
>NW_006400008.1:3608230-3624044 GCF_000299155.1 Elephantulus edwardii
CATCCAGAAACTTCTCTAACAGGGTAAAAAGGGAAGCCACAGACTGGGAAAAAGTGTTTGGTAATGACATGTCAGATAAGGGACTTATATCTAGAATTTATAAAATACTTGAGCACCACAACAAGATAAAGGTGAATAATCCAATTGATGTCACATTCTTTTCATAAAACTTCACCTTTTCGAATGATTTGTTCAACATACAAATTGAACAGGGATGAAGAAAGATATGACCCTGATGCACACCTTTCATGATTTTAAACCATGCAGTGTTCACTTGTGTTGTTCAGACAACGGCTTTCTGGTCTATGTATAGATTCCACATGAGCACACTTACGTGTTCTGAGATTCCCATTCTTCTCAAGGTTAGCTAGGATTTGTTAGAATCCACATAGTCAAGTGTGTTTGCACATTCAGTAAAACACATCATCTTTCTGGTAATCTCTGCCTTCAGCTAAGATCCATCTGGCAGCAGCAGTTATATCTCTTGTGCCATGAATTCTTCTGAATCCAGCCTGAATTTCTGATAATTTCCTGTTGATGTACCAAGTTTTCCTCAAAGTCAAGTAATGTTTATTAAGATCCATTTGTATGATAAATTCAATCATTTTGTTATCCAACATAGAATGTGCTTTTTACTTTGTAGAGGAAGCAATATATAGTGGGTTTTGAACTCAGGTTTTAGAGTCAGAGAGGTTCAATTTGACTACACAGATTCCCTTACAGCCTCATTGTCCTGTATGTGGTGGAACTGACCTCTAGCTGGTTTCCAAAGGCTACAAATCACATAGAAAATTGCCCGTCTTTCTCCTGAGAAGCAGTCACTTTCTAATAATTGCCAGCAAGATTTTACTTGCATGTGATACTAATGATATTGTATGATAATTTCCACATTCTTTTGTATCACCATTCAGGAACAAATATAGATCTCTTCCAGTTGATTTCCAGGGCTTCCATATTTGTTGTCAGAGATCAGTGAGCATGAACATGGGTGCATCTGGTTGTTGGAACACATTGGTATTCCATCAATTGCTAGGGCCTTATTTTTGCCGATTTCTTTAGTGCAGCTTGAACTTCTTCCTTCAGTGTTAATTGGTTCTGACCATGTGATACTTCCTGGAATGAATCAATGTCAACTAAATCTTTTTGGTACAATGACTTTGCATTTCTTCCATCTTTTTTTAGTGCTTCCTACATCATTCAAGATTTTGTCCATAGAATCCTTCAGTGTTACAATTCAAGGCTTAAATTTGTTTTAGGTTATTTAACTTGAAACATTGAAAATTTTCTTCCTTTTTGGTTTTCTAATTCTAGCTCTGTGCACATTTCATTATAATACTTTGTGTGTCTTTTAATATTTTTTAGCTTTTTAAATTTTTTATTGGTATTTTAATTAGTTTACACAAAACTTGGGTTTCCATTCATTCATTGTTGGACATTTTCGTCCCTATCTACCTCTGCCCCAGTTTGCTTTTCTCTTTAAAAAGATTCTTTCATTTTTGCACAATTTCCTCCTTCCCTCTGCTCCCCCACTCCACTATATTATGCAGCTCTTATTCTGGACTGCTGTCATGCAAATAATACCTAATCATGTATTTCTTTTAGACAGTTCTTTCCCTCATCTGTTTCAATGCAGTGCTCATTATTTATCACCTCTTTTCTTAGTTTCCCCCCAAGCACCATGTCAATCCTGTTTTATAACAGTGGCATTATGCAGTATTTGTCCTTTTGTGACTGAGATATTTCACTCAGTGTAAATTCCTGGGGGGTGGTGGGGAGTTAGCCATTTTGTATACTATTTTATTAGTTGCTTATTTTTCAGTGCCACATAGTATCCTATTTTGTGAATATACCACAGCTTCTCCATTAATTTATTGATGGGCACTTAGGTTGCTTCCATCTCTGTGCATATGTCTATTTGGGTGGTAGTTCTGGTTTCTTTAGGGTATATTCCTAGTAGTGAAATTGTTGGGTCAAATGGTAATTTTATTTCCAACTTTTTTAGAAAGCACCATACTGGATTGAACTATTTTACACTCTGTGTAAATAGAGTCAGTCTGTGACCAACAGTGAATACAGGTTCCAAATTCTCCATAATGTTGACAGAATTCGTTATTTGTTATTTGCTGTTCTGTTGAACTTTGCTATTGTTACTGGGGTGAGATGATATCTCATCGTTGTTTTGATTTGCATCTCTCTGAGAGCTAGGATTTGTTCACAATTGGAATGTCTTTTTTGGTGACGTGTCTGTTCATACCCTGTGCCTATTAGGTTATTTACTTTTATCTTGTTGAGGTGCTGGAATATTCTATACAATCTAAGTCCCTTATCAGACATGTCATTCATTATGAAATATCTTTTCCCATTCTGTGGCTTTCCTTTTTACCCTGTTGGAGAATTTTTTTTTTTTAATGTGCATAGGGATTTGATTCTTAAAGGTTCCATTCATCTATTTTATCCTCTCCTGGTTGTAGGTTTTTCAAGATGCTTGGAAGACTGTTCATGTTGTGGGTTAGGGCTTCTGGAGTTCTTCCAAGCTTTTTTCTGATGAAGTTTATAGTCCTTTGTTTTACTCCTAGGCCCTTGATCCACTTTGAATTGGTTTTTGTGTATGGTGTGAGGTCTTGCTTGAGTTTTCTGCAGTTAGTTTTCCAATTTTGCCAACACCATTTCTTAAAGAGACTGTCATTTCTCCACTTACCTGATTTCATCTCCTTGTCAAAAATCAGTTGACCATACGTAGATGAGCTGAGTTCTGGGTTCTCAGTTCTATTCAATTGATCTGTGTACCTGTCTTTGTACCAGTACCATAACATTTTGACCACCACGGCTATGAAGTAGGATTTAAAATCAGGGAGTGAGATGCCTCCTACCTTGTTTCTCTTTTTAAGGAGTATTTTGTTTATTCAGGGTCTCCTTCAATTACAAGTGAAATTTAAAATATCCTTTTCCATCTCATTGAAGAATGGAATTGGTATTTGTATTGGGTTTGCATTGAACTTGTAGATTTCCTTTGGTAGAATTGTCATTTTCACAATATTGAGTCTTCTTATCCAAGAGCATTTTTCCAGGTCCCTTTTTGTTTCTGGTAATGTTTTGTAATTTTCTTTGAATAGGTCCTTTGTGTTTCTTGTTAGGTTTATTCCCAATATTTAATCTTGGGATTAGCTATTGTGATGGGTATTGTTTTTCTTAGCTCCAGTTCTATATTCTCTTTGTCACCGTAGAAAACTCCAATTTATTTTTGTATGTTGATCTTGTATCCTACCATTTTGCTGAATTGGTTTACTATGTCTAATAATAGTTTTCTCACTGAGTCATTAGGGTTTTCTAAGTATACTACCATATGATCTGCAGATAAAGATAATTTTACCTCCCCTTTACTAATTTGACTACCTCTTATTTCCTTCTCTTGTTTTATTGCTATTGCTAAGACTTCCAATACAATATTGAATAGGAGAGGTGATAGTGGGCATCCTTGCCTAGTTCCTGTTTTCAAAGGGAATGCCTTTACTCTCTTTCCACTGAAAGTAATGTTGACTCTTGGATTTGCATATATACTCTTTACTATGTTGAGAAAATTCCCCTCTATTCCTATTTTGTTTAGTGTTTTTATCAGGAAAGTGTGTTGGATTTTGTCAAAGGCCTTTTCTGTATCAATTGATAAGATCATGTTGTTGTTGTTTTTTTCTTATGTTGAACTATCCTTGCATACCTGTTATGAATCCCACTAGGTCATTGTGAATTTTTTTTATGTACTATTGGATTCTATTGGCCAGGATTTTATTTAAGATTTTTTTCATTGATGTTCATGAGAGATATTGGCCTATAGTTTTCTATTTTGGTGATGTCTTTACCTGGCTTTGATATCAAGGATATTTTTGCTTCATAGAATGAATCTGGGAGACTTCCATCTTTTTCTGAAATACTTTGTGTAGAGTTGGTGACAATTCTTCTTTGAATGTTTGATAAAATTCACTTACTTGCAAAGCCATTGGTCCAGGGCTTTTGTTGTTGTTGTTGTTGGAAGTTGTTTTATTATCTGTTCAATGTCTTCTTTTTCTGTTCACATGTTTAATTTCATTCTGTGTCAGTTTAGGTAGTTATGAGTTTCTAAGTATTTGTCCATTTCTTCTAGGTTTTCATACTTGTTTTGCTATAGTTTTTATAATATTCCATTGCTAACCTTTTATTATTTTAGTTTGTTCTGTTGTGTCATTACCCCTTTCATCTCTTATTCATATTAATTGTGTCTTTTCTTCTTTTCCTTTGTTAGTTTTGCTAGTGGTTTGTCAATTTTATTGACCTTAAGATTTTATTTCTGCCTTAATTTTTATAATTTCAAGTTTTTTAGAAAGTGTTGAGTTTTCTTGTTCTATTTCAACTTGTTAGAGATGTTGCACTAGAGAGGCAGTTATCTTTTTTTCTTGCCTTTTAATATGTTTGCTTATTGCTATAAATTGACCTCTAATTACTGCATTGACTATTTCCCAGAGGTTTTGGTAAGTTGTGTTTTCATTGTCATTTGTTTCAAGAAACTTCTAAATATTTTTTAAAATTTCTTCTATTATACCCTCATGTTCAAGCAAAGTGTTGTTCAGCTTTCAATGTATGGATTTTTCTCCTTTATCTTCTTGTTAGTAATTTCTAATTTTGTAGCATTGTGGTCTGAGAAGATGCTTTGTATCATATCTATGTTTTTAATTTATTGATGCACCTTGTGAACTAAAATGTGATCTATTCTGGAGAACGTTCCATGCACATTGGAGAAGAAGGTATATTGTACTTTTTAGGGGATACATTAGCCTGTGTATGTCTATGAGATTGACTTGGTTTTTGTGTGATTTAATTCTTAAACATCTTTGTTGAGTTTCTTTCTGGTCATTCTATCTTTTCTTAAGAGTGGTGTGTTGCATTTTTTTTCTACTGATTTATTTACAAAATTCCAATGCACAATTTTCAAGAACAAATTCTTTCAATTTCCCTCACCCTCCACACCCATCAAATTGTACAAGCCCATGATTAATCCTCCCATCACCTTTCACATCCTCATCCCTCTGCTTTCAACCTCTCCCACCCCTCTTGGATTTTTATATTCATTCTACAATAATGATTTTATACAATATTTATCCTTGTGGGGCTGAGTTAGTTCACTCAGCATAATGCTCTCCACACCTTCCCAAGTTAGGTAATAATTTACAAAATCATTGCTCCTGTGTGCTGCATAGTGTATTGAAGTCTCCTACTACTATAGTGGTGTTGTCTCTTTCTTTTTCCAGTTCTGTTATTGTTTGCTTTGTATATTTTGCAGTTCTGTCATTTGGTGAATTTATCACATTTGACATATCAGTGTTTAGCATCACAGTTTGACCAAAAAACAATTAAAACCAGGCCTGAGGGCCGCAGAGTAAAATCACCCATCTTCGGCTTGGGAGTATAACTTTCTATCCACTAGGCCAATAGAGCTCTTTTGTAGTTATTGTTGTTAAGTGTTATCGACTCGTAAACAACTCATAGTGATCCTATGAACAAAAGATCTGAACACTTATATAACTTTCATCATTTCTCAAAGTTCATAGAGTTGTAGACAGTGTTTGGTGGAGCTCTCTGATTAAAACAAGGTTGAAAACAGGACTGGCATCCATTTCTGAATTAGCTTGCCTCTGGAAACTCTATGAACTTGGAGAAATAGTTAAATCTATACAAGTGTTCAGGTCTTTAATTCATAGGGTCTCTATGAGTTGTTTACGACTCTACAACACTTAACATCATTTGGTGCATTTATTATTGTTATGTCCTTTTGTTCTATTGATATTATATAGCGATCTTCCTTCCATGTCCTCTGTGATGGTTTTTGCATTGAAATTTATTTTATCAAAGATTAATATCGCTACTCCTGATTGTTTCTGATTGCCATTTGCTTGGTATTTTTTCCCACACTTTTATTTTTAGTCTTTTTTTATCTTCACTATTCAGGTGTGTCTCTTGTAGACAGAAAAAAATATTGATGGACTTTGGGGTTTTATCCAATCTGCTACTCTTTTTCTTTTCAGTGAGACACTTAAAGCATTCACACTTATAGTAATAATTAAAAGGCAAGATTTTACTCCCATCATTTTATTGAGTTGTTTTTGGTATTGGTGCTGCTCACTTTGGTCTATCTTGCTTTCTGTGGCATGTCTGTCGGAAGAAATTCTCTCAGTGTTTCCTGCAATGCTACTCTTGTTTATACAAACTCCCTTAAGTTCTGCTTTTCTGAGAATATCTTGAGCTCTCCTTCATATTTGATGGGCAGTTTTGTTGGGTACATTATTCTTGGTTGACCGTTGTATTCTTCCAGTGTTCAGTATATGTCATTATACTGTCTTCTTGTTCGCATGGTTTCTGTTGAGAAATCAGCACTTAATCTTATTTGCTCTTCCTTATAAATTACTCTTTGTTTCTCCCTAGCTGCTTTCAGAATTCTCTCCTTATCTTTGGTTCTGGCAAATTCAACTATAATATGCCTTGGTGTTTTCTTTTAGGGTCTATCCTATATGGTGTTCACTCAACTTTTTGAATATATATTCTCTGATTCTCATTATGTCTAGAAAAAACGTTATTTCTAGAAAGCTTTCTTCTAGTAACTCTTCCACAACTTTCTCAGTGTTTTTACATGCTTCTTTCTGTTCTGGGATTCCAATTATGCACATGTTATTCCTCTTGATGGTGTCCCACATTATTCTTAGGCTTTCTTCTTTTTCCTCTTTTTGATTCTGCTTTTTGTTCTAGCAGATCATTGGTGACAATTTTATCTTCTGTTTTGTTAGTTCTGTGTTCCATCTCTTCAACTCTGTACATATGTCCCTCCATGACAGCATCTGAAGCATTGGTCTTCATATTTGAGATTGAGGTTTCTTGTTTTCCAGAGCCTTTAATGTCTCATTTGTTTTACCTGCATTGTCTTGGAATGTTTTGGGGTTTTTTTAAGTTCTTCTTGGTTTTTCCTGAATTCTTTGAGTTTATCTTTTATCCATTGTAAAATAATTTTGTTCTTTTGAATTCTATGTCAAAAAGTTCTATCAGACCTTCTGGCTTCAGGAAATCCATTGATACTGTGTCACTTTTTGGGAGGGAGGGGGATGATATCTTGTTTTGGATTTGTGTACGGTGTGAATAGTCATCTTCTTCGATGACATTGCTGTGGTAGAGTTTTTCATGCCTAAGGCCATAGCAGGCTCTTGGTCTGAAAGTCAGGAAGCCGCTGCTCTAGAGGAGTACAGGGTAGTTACCCAACTGAGTTCTCTCTGTACTTTTGACTCAAAGGAAGACTTGCTTCTGTTGGAAGAGATATAACCTGTGAATTAGCAGCCTTCTCTGTTAGGCAACTGCTGTACCTAGGCTAGGTGGGTTCAAGGTGCCCAGGGCTAAAGTCAGCTGAAGCTCTGGGAGGGGGTAGGAAATGGGTTCACCTGTGATATTGCTGTCCCCAGCACAGTTCAGAGGTGCTGTGCAGGTTGTTCTCTAGGTGGCGAGACATCCAGGTGGCAGGGCCAGGTCCTCCTCCAGACAGTGGGCCTGAGCATCTAGGCAGTGGGGCCAGATCCTCCAAGTGGCAGGTTCAGAGGTACAGGTGGCAGAGCCAGGGCCACCAGTGGACAGGCCAAGGCCTCCAGGCAGAGAGGCCAGGAAGCTCCAGGCAGCAGGGCCTCAGTCTAGTGCTTCAGGCAGGAGAGCAGTCCAGGCTATACTAAGAACTTTTTAAGACAGGTACCTAGTTAATCGATTAGAACAGATCCATGGCTGCTGACGACATGGTGCTCTTTGTTGTCTTTTTGAGCTGTCTTTTGAAATCTTCTGTCTATCTCTCTTACATTCAGAACATTCCTTCCCCTTGTTTTGGCTTCTTTTCATTCATGCAAGTTTCAAAGTTTCTTCTGACACCCATTTTCATCTTTTCTTTCATCCCTGCCTTTGTAATTACCTTTTGCTTTCTTCATAGATGGTGTCCTTGATTTCTTTCCAAATCTCATCTGGTCATTAGTATTTGATATACCAAATCTAGTCTTAAGATGATTTTCAGATTCAGTTGTGATACACTCCAAGTTATAATTTGGGTCTCATGAACTTGTTTTCATTTTGTTCACCTTCAACTTGAACCTGCATCTGACTGTACCACAGTCTGTACCATAGTAAGCCCATGACTTACTTTGGGCTCTTGATACTGAATTTTCCCAACATTTCCTTCCACACATGTAGTAAGTCTGATTCCTATGTATCCCATCAAGTGAATTCCATAGATATAGTCATTGTTTCTATTTTTTTAAGTACTTGCAATTAATAAATCATTCATTATACAAAATTCTTTCAGTCTTTAATCTCATTTCTGTCACCATTGCCATATTTTTCAACGACTAGTCCCTCTTCTTTGTTTCCAACTTTTGTATTCCAGTCACCAATTATTAATAATGCATCTTGAAAGAATGTTCAATCAATTTTAGAAGGCAATAGATGGTGGTGATGGTGGTTGTTGTTGTTGTTCTTGTTAGATGTTGTCTATCACAATGCATGATGATCCTATGAATAACAGATCTGAACACTTTCCTATCCTGTGTCATCCTGACAATCTCTGACACACTTGAGACCATTGCTTCAGTTACAGTGTCAATCTACTAGTTGAGAATCTTCTTCTCTTTTGCCTTCCCTCCACCTTCCTGGGGAATAACCTCTCCTAACAACTTGCCCAAAATATGTGAGACAAAGTTTCAACATCTTTACCTCCAAGGAGCACTCTAGCTGCACCTTCTCCAAGATATATCTGTTTGTTCTTTCATAACATATATCTATTAACCGTGGGATAGTCAGTAACCTTCTCTAATACCAAAGTTCAAAAGTGTCAATTCTTCTGTCATTCTTATCCATTGTCCAGCTCTCAAATGCATAGCAAGTGATTGAAAAGACTATGGTCCGAATCAGGTGCACTTTAGTCCTCAAACTTACATCCCTACTCCTCAATAATTTGGAGAAGTCCCTGACTGCAGACTTTCCCAGTGCAGTGTGTCTTTTGATTCCATAATGGCTGGTAGAAAGTGTCTTGCTTATGGATGCAAATAAGATGAAGTCATTGACACATTCAATCTTCTTTATCTATCATGATATTATCTATAGGTCTAGTAGTGAGAATTTTTGTTTTCTTGATGTTGAGATGCAATCCACATTAAAGGTTATAGTGTTTAATATTCTGTATCAACCACTTCAAATCTTCCTCACTTTCAGCAAGGCTGTATCATCTGCATAATGCAGGTGGTTGATAAGTCTTCCTCCAACCCTGATGCCACATTCTTTTTCATAGAGCCCAGCATCTTAAATGATTAAATAGGTGTGGAGAAAGGATACAACCTTGATACACACCTTTCTTAATTTTAAATCACATAATGTTTCCCTGATATATACCTTTTTAAATTTTACATCATATAATGTTTCCTAGATCTGTTCACACAAGAGCCTTTTCATCTAGGTTTCACATGAGCACAATTAATTCTTCTGGGATTCCCATTCTTCTCAATGTTAGCCATAGTTTGTTATGATGTTCACAGTTAAATGCTTTTACAATAATCCATAAAGCCCAAATACTCTATTCTGGTATTTACTTTCCACCAGGATCCAAATGACATTAGCAATAACACCCCTGGTGCCACAGCCTTTTCTGAATCCAGATTGAGCTGCTGAAAGTTTTCTGTCTCTAGCCATCTTTTTAATGATCTTCAGCAGTATTTTGCTTGCATGTAACATTAATGATATTGTTCAATAATTTCCACATTCTGTTGGAGCACTTTTCCAACAGAATAGTAACAAATGTGGTAAAAGTCTTCAATTTCTTTATCTTTTACTTTAGAAGTTGGTGTGTATATTTAAATAATAGTTGTATTATAGGTCTTCCTTGTATGTGTAGGAATAGTATCCTATCACAACTGTACCTCAAGAAGGATCTTGAAATTCTCTTTTTCACTATGAATATCACACTATTCCTCTTCAATTTGTCATTTCTGGCATGGTTGATCATGCAATTATCTAAGTCAAAGCAGTAATGCCTAGGATGTCAATCGTTATGGCAATTCTCAGTTTTCCTAGATTCATACTTTATGCAGTCCATGTCCCAATTATCAATAGATGTTTCTGACTGTTTCTCCCCATTTTGAGTCTTGCCACGTCAGCTAATGATGTCCTTCATTGAGTAAAAGCTGTATTCTGTCTGTCATTAAGGCAAACTCTATTTTAAGGAGGCAACTCTTCCCCAGTCACATTGTTAGTGCCTTCTACCCTTTGGGGCTCATCTTCTGGCACTATATGTAACAACGTTCTTCTGTTGCCCATAGGGTTTTCAAAAGCCTGTTATTTCAGAAGTGGATGAGTACTCCTGATTTTTAGTCTGTCTTAGTCTGAAAGCTTTGTTGAAACATGTCCATCATGGATAACTCTGTTGGTATTTTACATCGTATGGCAGTTTGAGAAATAAGTGATCCATGAGGCAATTGAAAATGTTACGGCTTAGGTCAAATATTCCTTTGATCTCAAAGTGACAGCTTTCCTTTTGAACACTTTAAAGAAGTATTTTGCAGTTGATTTACCAGTTGCATTAAGTTGCTTGACTTCTTGGCAGCTCCTTCCATGATCATTGATGATGAATCCAAGCAAAATGAAAATGTTGACAACTTAATCTTTTATCCGTTAATCATAAGGTTGCTTATTAGATAAATTGTGAGGATTTTTGTTTGGGGTGGAAATGTAATCCATACTGAAAGCCATGGTCTCTAATCTTCCTCAGTAAGAACATCATGTCCTCTTAGCTTTCAGCAAGCAAGGTCATGCCATTTGCAGACTGAAGGTTGTTATGAGACTTCTTCCAATTCTGATAGTTTGTTCATTCATCTAGTTCAGCTTCTTGGGTTATTTGCTCAGCATATAGATTGACTATTAGGATGAAAGTATACCACCTCAATGCACACTTTCCTGATTCTAAACCATGTAGAATTCCTTACTGTTTTGAATGGTTACCTCTTGGTCTATTTACAGGTTTAACATGGAAAAAAATTTTGTTGTTATGTGCCATTGAGTGGTCTGCGACTCATAGCAACCCTATGTACAACAGCCCTAAACCCTGCTCTATCCTGTACCAATCTTATTGTCTCTGACACATCTACTCCATTACCCCAGTCACTGAATTAGTTCATCTCATCGAAGGTCTTCCTTTCCTGCACTGACCTTCCAAACTCCCAAACATGACATTCCTCCCCAAAGACTGGTCCCTCATTGCAACATGTCCAAAATATGTCAGACGAAACTTCAGAATCCTTACCTCCAAGGAGCAGCCTGGTTTAACCCTCTCTGGGATGAACCTGTTCATTCTCTTAGCAGTCAATGGTTATTCAATACTCTTCTCCAACACCACAGTGCAAAGGCATCAATTCTCCTTCTATTATCCCTAGTCATTGTCCAGCTCTCTGATGCATAACAAGTGATTGCAAAGACCATGGCCTGTATCAGGTGCACCTAAGTCTCCAGACTGACATCATTGCTCTTCAGTACTTTGGAGAGGTCTCTGACAACAGACATTCCCAACACAATACATCTTATAATTTCCTGGCTGCTAGTGCCAAGAGTGTTGATTGTGGAGCCAAGCAAACTAAAGCTGTTTACAATCTCTGTCTTTTCATCATCCATCATGATGCTGCCAGTTGGCCCAGTGGTGAGAATCTTTGTTTTATTGATATTGAGCTTCAATCCATAATGAAGGCTGCAGTTCTTACCTTCTGCAGCAAGCGCTTCAGGTCCTCTTCAGTTTCATCAAGCAAGGTTGTGTCATCTACATAACACAGATTGTTGATGAGTCTTCCTCCAATCTTGATGCCACATTTCTCCCTATAGAGCCCATCCTCCCAGATAATCTGTTCTGCATATAGACTGAAAAAGTATGGAGATAGGACATATCCCTGGTGTACACCCTTCCCAATTTTGAACCATGCAGTTTTCCCTTGCTCTGTTCTGATGACTGCCTCTGGTCCAAGTATAGGTTTCTCATAAGCATGATCAAGTGTTTTGGGATTCCCATTCTTCTCAGAGTTAGCCACAGTTTGTTGTGGTCCACACAGTCCCGTGCCTTTGCATAGTCAATGAAACACAGACATTCCTCAGATAATCCCTGCTTTCAGCCAAGATCCATCTGACATTAGTTACAATATCACTAGTACCATGACCTCTTCTAAACCCAGCCTGCATTTCAGGTAGTTCTCTGTTGATGTGGTGTGCCAGTCATTTTTTGATAATTTTCAACAGAATCTTCTTGCATGTGATATCAATGATACTGTTCAATAATTTCGCACTGTTGGATCACTTTTCTTTAGAATGGAAATAAATATAGATCTCTTCCAGTCAGTTGGCCAGGTGGTTGTTCTCCAGATTTCTTGGCACAGTGTGGTGAACACATCTAAGGCAGCATCTGTTTGTTGAAATACATCTGTCGGTATACCGTCAATCGCTGGGGCCTTGTGTTTTGCCAGTTCTTTCAGAGCAGCTTGAACTTCTTCCATCACCACAGACTCTTGCTCATATGTTGTTTCTTTAAATTCTTCTGTGTCCGCCAATTCCTTCCCCCCCCCCCAATGAATTAATCCATTTATTCACCTTTCCTGAGTGGAGGACCTTGTTGAGATGGAGTGTCATGGGAGCCCTAAAGGGAGAAAGGGCTGGGCTGGGGACGTGCGTAGTCATGGAGGCTAGGCTCTATTTTAAGAGTTGAGTAAGGGCAGCTACTGAAGGTTTTGCAGCAGGACATAATTTGCTGGAACTTGTACAAAATCTTGGGGGCGAGAATGCAGGTGGGAACCAGTCTGGCTGGTGGTGATGCATGTGAGTATTTGGGGTGGGGGTGGTACTAGCGATCTAGATTTGAATGGATATAGGTTTGAGTTAGGGAAATTGGTGGCACTTTTTCCAGTTAAGACTGAGTAGAAGGGCAGAAGATCACCTCTCAGGCATGAAAGAAATGATCTAACGAGTATGTGAGAAGTGGGGTACTCAGCTTTTGAATCATTCTTGGGATAGGTGAGCAGAGAATGGCCCATTACTTCCTATTCATCCTCAGCACCTTTCATAAGGAGGTACCTCCACCACCTTCCAATGTTTTTAGTCTTAAGTCCAGGTTGAAGCCAGAGAGAAACAAGTTGGAAAAAAAGAGGAATGAAAATGAAACCAAGTCCATGAGGTAGGGGCAAGGGAGCTAGAAGGCCCCCTTCAAGTAGCTCAGGCCTGGACAGCTTGTGCCAGGTTGTGGAAGAGTCTCTTTTACCGGGGCGGGATATCCTGGGAGACAAGCCCCAGCACGAGTTGGGCTTGTGGGTCTGCGGGGCTGGGCCACATGTCTTCACCCACCATCTCTACCCCAATCACACTGCGGGACAGGAGGGGCATGGACTGGGTTTTCCTAAGTTGTCTGCTCAGGCACAGATCCAAACCAGTCCAGTGCAGATGTGTGCAGCCCGGGTAGGGCCAAGTGAAACTGTTCAGGTTTCCATCACTCCTCCCAAGGGCTCATATCCATGTCAATGTCAACACAGTTGTAGGTAGCATAATGCAGTTTCTCTTCACACACCTTAGCCCTGGCATAGTGTGGTAGAAAGAGGGTGGTGGAGCAGGTGGAAGACTCTGGTAGTGCATCTGTGGTTTCATACCCCAGCTTGTCTGGGTAGATGTAGATCCACGCTGGCAGACTGTTCCAGCCTGTGACAAAGCGCAAGAAGCGGCTCCGGTCCTCATTGGTGAAGTTGTTCAGTGCCTCCCAGAAATACTGCACCCTCGTGTCAGACTGCTCGAAGTCTTTGAACCGGGTGAGCTTGCGCAGAGCATCCACAGTGACCCCAGGGTCACCGCGCACCTTCTTTTCCAGCTCCTGCCAGGTCAGCAAGTCCAGCACGGCCTGTGGCACCACCTTCAGCAGACCAGCCTGCGTGGCTACCACCTTGCTCTCCTCAAGCCGTGTCTTCTGTACCAGCTGCATGAAACGCAAACGGTCCTCATATCCCACCACAATGCCCGAGCCCCCAGGGATCAGCTCCACCGCCTGCTGGTCACTCAGTACTGTGGTGAAGGTTAGCTCTTTGCCAAACTTGAACTCGAACGTCTCCTTATCCATTCCTTCCATCACTTCCAGCAGCTTCACCAGTACAGAATCCACGGTGGGGAAGACCTTGTTCCAGCTCACCTCCTCACCGGAGAGCTGCTTCCAGACAAAGCCAGGCAGAGCCAAGACCAGGAACTCCTTACCCCGAAGGGCAGCCCCATCAGCTGTCCGATCCACTCATACTTTGCAAAGTCTTGACAGGAGGGGTTGGACACATACGTGTCCCAAGCCTCACCAGTACCATTCCCCTGATTGGCTGTGTGCACAAAGAAAGGAAGAGGCACAGGAATGTCTGCCGAGCTGGGGCACAGCTCTTCTGACATGTGGGCTAGGCTGTCCCGGAAACCACCTCCTTGGTCAACGATGCCTTCGGCAATGAATTTACATTCCCACCACTGGTCGTAGCGCATGGGCCACCTGTAGTCTAGGGGTTTCTGGAACTTGTCGGAAGGCTTGAGGCCTTCGTAAACCTGGGTAAAGACTGCATTCTTGCCGACAGGGTTTTTTGAGGGGCAGGCACAGTGCTGCATGGCAAGACGTCGGTTAATGGACAGGCGTGGCATGAAGCTGGGCTTGCTGATTTCTGGGTCACGAAGGCACTGGGCTACCAGGCTGGGCCGCTGACGTGACAGCAGTAGGAACTGCTTCACTTGCTTAATCTCATTGAAGGTGCCCGGAGTGTGGTCCCAGGCAGGTACCAGGTAGTGCAGGACACTATCCAGGATCTTTATGAATCTCTGCAGGAGAACAGCTCTGCGATACAGTACTTCAGGGTCAGTGCCTTCCAGGCATGGATATCGCATCAGACTGGTCGGTTGGAACAGGTCTGCATTCAGTCCCAGTTCTCGCTGCCTAGATGACTTGATCTTGACCCCTCGAAGACAAACGTCAATCCCATCATCTCGGCACTCAACCATGCCGATTTCAATGATTGGGAGGTAGACGGTCATGTCCTCCAGGACACAGACATCTCCAATCGGGGTCTCATCAATGTTTACATCACTCAGCTTCTTCAGGTTGTCCCCTTCACCCCATAGACCACCACACGCTTAGGCATAAAATTGTCATCTTTGGTATCCACTGTGAGCAGTAGCTTCTTGACAATGGTGCCTTTCTTCATGATAAGCCGCACCCAGTGCTGGCACTGGGACCCGTCACTCTCCCAGTAGGTGTCTGCATTGCTATCTGTCAGACAAGAAACACTGAACTCCTCCGTGTAGGAGGAAACGTCTATGCTTTCCACATACTGCTTCACGCTACCAAGATTCTCATCCTCTGCCCAGGTGGTCATACAAGAAGTGGATCAGGTCCTCAGCGCACTCATAGGTCCATGTTGGAAGCACATAGAGCAGCCTTTGTAGTGCTTTGGTTTAAGCCTCCACCCCTGAGGTTTGGAACCAAGGCAGTTTGTGAACCTCAGGTCCACTACTTGCTCCCATTTGAGCACCGGCCGAAGAGTTGCTGTTGTGGCTGGAGGTGGTCGGGAGTGTCGATGGGCACGAGGTGGGCGGCACACTAGCAACCAGCCTTCCTCCAGCCCGCCCGCAGTCTCCCAGGTGCTCTGCCAGTTGCTCCTTGGTCAGCTGCATCCAGAGTCCGTGGCTGTTGCACAGCTCCTCTCCGGTTGTGCGTACTCAGGCACCGCGCTGGAGTCCTTGTAGA
>NW_006400008.1:3624144-3643024 GCF_000299155.1 Elephantulus edwardii
GGGGGGAGACAGGAAAGCCAGAGCATCAGCCAATGGCCATCCAGAAAGCGCACGCGACCCAGCAGCTGCCCTGGGGACTCCAGCGCCAGCAGTGGTGAAATGGAAGCAGAGACTCCAGATGGCCACCAATTCCTTTTGTTACAATGACTCTGTGTACTCTTTCCATCTTCTTTTAATACTTTCTGGATCATTCACTATTCTGTCCAAAGCATCCTTAAGGATTGCAACTTGAGGCTTGAATTTGTTCTTCAGTTCCTTGAGCTTAAGAAACGCTGAATGAGTTTGGCCCTTTTGATTTTCTGTCTCCAGCTCCTTGCACATTTCATTATAATACTTTACTTTGTATTCCTGTGCTGCCCTTTGAAATCTTCTGTTCAGCTCCTTAATATCTTGATTTTTTCCCCCCTCTGCTTTGGCTTCTCGGTGCTCTAGTGTAATATTCAGAGTTTGTTCTGACATACATTTTGGGTTTTTCTTCCTCCTCTGTCTTTGTAATGACCTTTTCTTCCTGGATTATATTCTTGATATCTTCCCATAACTCATCTGGTCTTTGCTCATTAGTATTCAAGGCCTCAAACCTGTTCCTGAGATGGTTTTGAAATTCGGGTGAGAGAGACGCTATCTATAATTTATTATATAAACACACAGTCCAATGTCTTTGCACAATCAGTGAAACACCAGTAAAGGTAAGGGCACTGGGGTAGCATAGCCCCTAGCAAGTTACACTACTAGCCCAATGGTTGCATGTCTCCCTTAGTTCAAATCCACTATCGGCTCCATAGGAGAAAAACAAGCAGTCTCCTCCTTTTGTAATTTACAGTCTTAGAAACCTGATAGAGGGTCACTATTAAGTCAAGGTCAACTCAGTGGCAGTGAGCTTGAAGAGTCTATTGTTTGTTTTGTTTTATAAACACCTTTGTAGTATCTTCTGCTTTCAGCTAAGATCCATCTGATATATCTACAGCAATAACCCTTCATTTCATATTCTCTTCTGAATCTAGACTGACTTTCCATCAGTTCTCTATCTGTATACTGCTTCCACCAATTTTTATTCAACAAAAGTGTACTTGCATTATATATAGATATAGATATAGAGATAGAGATATCTAGATAGATAGAGAGATCTCTATATATGTGCATATATATTGTTTAATAATTTCTGGTTAGCAGTGCAACACTTTGGACTCTTCTGCCAGAATTCATCATTGGTTGATAATTTTTGAGTTCTGGTAAATCACCCTTCTCTGGAATGTACACAAATGAAGCTTTGTTTCCCCCCCTCCCCCCAATTGATTGGCTAGGTACTTATCTTTCAAATTTCTTGGTCTAGCCTAGAAGGTGTTCCCAGAATTCTGTTTCAATTGGTAGTTTGTCAGTTCCTAAAGTTTAGGGGTTTTGTCAATGCCTTCAGAACAGTTTGAACTCATCTCTTCAGTAACATCAATTCTTAATCATATGGTAGTTTTTGAAAGGACCGTCAAGCAGTTCTTTTTGGTTCAGTGGCTGTATTTCTTCTGTTTGTTTTTCATGTTTCCTATATCATTCAGATCTTTTACACATAGAATCCTTCAATATTGCATGTCAAGATTTGATTTTTTTTTTCTCCCTTCAGTGGTTTGAACTTGACAAATGTCAATCATTTTCTTCTTGGTGTTCTTGTTCTAGGTCTTTGCACATTTAATACTTTGTTTTCAAGAACTACGCGTTATAATCTTCTGTTCTGATTTTTTTCTTCATTTCTTCTATTCACTTCAGCTAAAATATAACAAACTGACAAGTGACAAAGAATGAATTTTAATTCAGCCTATTTAATTTTATCAATTTTAATTTCCCTTTTATCACATTGCCTCATCATGTTTCAAGAATTTGTCTGTGTTGATCATAACAAACTATGACTAACATTGAGAAGAATGGAAATTTCAGAAGATTTAGTTGTGCTCATGAGAAACCTATAGCTAGACTAAGAGGCCATTGTGTGAACATAATGAGGAACACTATATGATTTTAAATTAAGAAAGATGTGGGTCAGAGTTGTATCCTTTCTCAATACCAATTCAATCTGTATTCTGAGCAAACTATTTGAGAAGCTGGACTTCTTCATTCTTCATGCAAAGGAATGTGGCATCAGGATTGGAGGTATCCCATAGATTGCCAAAAGAAAAGAAAGAGAAAAAAAAAAAAACAACAAAAAAGCAAATACATCTTGGAGAAAGTGCAGGTGAAAAGCTCCATGGAGGCAAAGATAATGAAACTGTCTCATATGCTTTGGACATGTTGTTAGGAGAGGCTATTTCTTGGAAAGGAACATAGTTTTTAATAAGGTAGAGGAACCGCAAAAGAGAGGAAGACTCTCAACAGATTGATTGACACAGTGAATGAAGCAATGGGCTCACATGTTTCAGAGACTGTGAGGATGGCACAGCAAAGGACAGGGTTCAGATTTATTGTTCACAGAGTCACTGTGAGTCATACTTGACTCAGTGACCCTGACATAACACTAGATATCACTGGAAATATGCAAAAGAAACTCTTCTTGAAAGTTCACCCACTTGTTGGTTTTAACTAAGCCTATTAATAATTTGGAAGCAGGAGTGGTATCCACTTTCTAAATAGCATGGCTTTCCAGAAGCCCTACGAACTTTGATAAATGTCGATAGTTGTAGAGGGGCTTCAAGACTTTTGTTCATAGGGTTGCTATGAGTCATGCTCAATTCGAAGGCAATCAGCAAAAACAACATTAACATAAAATTAGGAACATTCATCCTATTTTCTTCTTTATAGGGCATAAATGGAAAAGATGGATTACCAGGTGCTCAGGTATGAAAATACTATTTAAGATAAAAATTCAAATGCATAACTGCCTCTAGAATACTTGTCAACATTTAGATCAATTGAATCGATACAAAATCTTGACAAGCAGTGATATTTAGTGTTGACATATGTTTTTCAGGGCATCATGGGTAAGCCTGGAGATCGAGGCCCCAAAGGAGAACGTGTAAGTATATTACTCTTGTCACCATTTTAAAGTCTGTCTGTTACAACCATGGGGCTGCACAAATTATGTGTAGAAACTCTATAAATCTTGCAATAGGAAAATACCTAGGGTATGTAGTATTCAAAAGCTCTGCTAAACGATACTTTGCTGTTATAAAATATGACAGTTGAAGAACTAGAGGAGTACAATATAGCAGGTGTGCCTATGCAGTGTATTCTTTTACAAAGTTAAGTCTGATTTGCTTTTCCACACTGGAGAGCTTTGATCATTGTCCTGTGTCAGACACATGCTCTACTATAATTAAACATCCTTTCTCTCTTATCTAGAGCAGATTTCTCAATCCTGGCACTATTAAAATTTAATATTGGATAATTTGTTGTTGTGAAGTGTTACCTTTTACGTTGGAGAATATTAACACATCCTTACTTACTAGATACCAAAAGCGTTACTCTTGACATATCTCTGTTGTGACAGCTGAAAATGTCAAATGCATCACCACTTTCTTTTTAGAGAGCAAAATTTCCCCAGTTGAGAATCACCTAACAATATATAATGACCATCGTTCCATGTCAGTAAATACAGATATGCATCTATCATTTACTGAATATCTGTTTTCTATTTTTTTAGTATACTTTATTTTACTTACCTAGTTGTCATTTTCTTGTCATTTAGGTCTTTTTTAAATTTAATAATAAATATCATTTTAATAATACCCTTACACCTAAATTTTGAAATAATTTTAAAATATTAAGAATAGGTTTGTGTGTGGTTGCTATTAATTATGCTTTTAGCTGTCTCAAATATATCCCAGATATAAACTAGCTTTATATACCTGTATGAAGATAAATGTTTGTAACTAGGACATTAGTATTAATACTTTAGTCTATCCGTTTTTCTTTTTTTTACATAGAAGAAAATGCATTCTCTCCATTCTGTGATCACATACCTCTATGTAAAATTTGTTTTCGCTAATTTTTTATTATTATTTTTTAAATTAGTGTGTGTGTGTACCATCCAATCAGATCTGACAGGTACAGGAGGAGATTGTACCTCCTTCTCCGACAGAGCATCTGGTGGATTTGAACTGTGCACCTCTTGCATTGCAATAAAGCTTCTTGCCACTAGGCCACCTGAGCTCCCCTAGCTAATTTTTTTTTTAATCAAGAAAAGTGAAGTATTGACCTTTTACTTAAAAATCACAAGTTGTACAAATAAAAGCATATATAATGAAACACAGGGCATTCTCATCTTCTTCAGGGTAAAAATATCACCTCCTGGAGTTGTGGAATTAAATACTTTAAAAGGTATAGCTGAAATTCCTGCTAAATTCCATTTCTTTCTATTTTTTTTCTAAGTTGTAAACCAATCAGAATTGAAAGCCTTTGCTCTTAAATCACAGTTATCATAGCTGTAGAAGAAACCATTCCTTATTGTCGTTATCTTTCTTCACAGGGTGATCAAGGAATTCCAGGAGACAGAGGCCCACAAGGGGAACAGGGAAAACCCGGCCTTCCAGGCTTGAAGGGAGCCATCGGTCCTGTGGGGCCCCCAGGAATCAAAGGCTCCGTGGGTTCCCCTGGCCACCAAGGCCCTCCAGGTTCTCCAGGCATCCCTGGCACTTCGGTAAGTGCTTAGACTTCCAGAAAATCCTTACCTGTAGCAATTATGTATCACTTTTATAATAAAATCATAATCTTAAAATCAAGAAAATGAACCTAAATTGGAACCTTTGTGGGGGTAAAAATAGATATCATTTATTTAATATTCTATACTGAGCCCTCTGCTAAGCATTTATGTTGTTGTTGTTGTTGTTGTTATGTGCCATTGAGTCGACTACAATTCATAATCAATCTCTGAACAATACAGCTCTGAGCCGTGTCCTATCCTGAACTAACCTCTATGTCTCTGGTATACCTGGCCCCATTGCCACAGTCACTGTGTCAATCCATTTCATTCAGGATCTTCTTCTTCTGTGCTGACCCTCTACCCTTCCAAGCATGATGTCCTTCTCCAAGGACTGGTGCCTCCTGGCAACATACCTTATCTTATCCTCAGAACTCATCTGAGAGGATAGATGGTCCTCTATCTCACATATACAGACACAGAAAAAGAAATTGACTTGTTCCTCTAAAATATAGTAACAAGGGATTAAAATATAATCCCTGGGGCTCAACATTTAAATACAAGAGCCCTCCAGGAGGTCTTGTTAACTCTAAACAAGAAGCTTAAATAAAATATAACCAATATAATCCACACTGACCCTCAACTAAAATAAGAGAGTCAATGTTACAGAGTCCAGCTGCTTCATCAAGTCTCCAAAATGGAGACAAGGGCTTGGCTTTATATACAAGTGTCCTCCAGGAGGTCTGGTTGACTCTAAACAAGAGGCTTAAATAAAAACAACCAAACAATCTACACAAATCCTCAACCAATATCGAGGTACTATAGCAAAATGTTTCTGTTGAAAATTCTAGATCTTTGGTCAAGTGCATATAGATTGATCAGTCAAGAGGTTTAAAATTCAACTGACACCATTTTAAAGACTTCCATTTATCAGACTCATAAGCATTTTCTCCTCAAAATAAAGAAAATTGCTTAATGCTAATATACTTGCAGTAAGTGGTTAAAGAGTAAGCTTTCAATGTCAGTAGTTGTAGAGAGGTTGTAGAGTAGTTGCTTGAAGGGTCACAGGGTCACTATGAGTCATGCTCGACTTGAAGGCTATCAACAACAACAACATAAACTGTATCATGAAACAGCCAATATTTATTCCATGAATAAAACAACACTTAAACTTGAACTCTAGCATGCTTGGAGTTCTCTTTCAGGATGTTCCTTAAAGACATCTAACAGCAGTTGAGACATTGGCCTATCCAGTGTCAAGTGACTGGACAAAAGTTAAAATATCACTTGTATACTAACACCCTGACAACACTGTTGAAGTTCTATAACTTCAGAAAATTAATTCCTAGAGGTTTTTCATAACTGTGCAAAGCCATGCCTCTCCATTTAATAGGAAACCTGCTCATATCACTGATTATAATTCCAGCCCACAGCTTTTTTTTAAATATACATTTTTTTAAATTTTACATTGCTTTGAAGGTTTGAATACAATATTCATATATATTGTGTTTCACACTATCCTTCATTCATATTGTGTTTCATACCATCGTTCTCATTCATTATGTTTTATAAAATTAATCATCATCAAGCAATGCCCAAGATGATTGCACTGGAATGCTGGGAAGCCAAATCTAAAGGAAAACATAAAGAAGTGAAAGAGCTGAACAGATGGTTTCAAAGGGCAGCTCAGGAGGACAAGGCAAAATATTATACTGGAATGTGCAAAGAACTGAAATTAGAGAATAAAAAGATAAACGCTCGCTCTGCATTTCTCAAGCTGAAGGAACTGAAAAACAAAACTCGCATCACAATGTTGAAAGATGCTATGGGCAATGTATTGAATGACCCAGAAATTATTAAAAGAAGGTGGAGGGAATATACAGAGTCATTGTACCAGAAAGAATTGGTTGACACTGAAAATTTTCAGGAAGTACCATATGAATAGGAGCCAATGTTAATGAAAGAGGAAATGGAAGCTGCCTTGAAGGCATTGGCAAAAAATAAGGCCCCAGGAATCAATGGGGTACCAATTGACTTATTCCAATTAACAGAGGCCTAGAATGCACTCACCAGTCTATGTCAGAAAAGTTGGAGGGCATCTTTCTGGCCAATGTATTAGAAGATGCCTGTATCTATTCCCATTCGCAAGAAAGGTGATCCAACTGAATATGGAAATTATCAAACAATATGATATCACATGCTAGCAAAATACTGCTGAAGATCATTAAAAAATGGCTGGACCAGCACATAGGTAGGGAATTGCAGAAGTTCAAGAAGGATTTAGAAGAGACCGTGACAGTACAGACATCATTGCTGATGTCAGATGGATCCTGGCTGAAAGTAAGGAATATCAGAAAAATATCTATTTGTGCTTTATTGGCTATGCAAAGGCATTTAACTATGTGGATCATGATAAGTTGTGGCTGACATTGAGAAGAATGAGAATCCCAGAGCACTTGATTGGGCTCGTGAGGAACCTATACCTGGACCAGGAGGCTATTGTGTGAATGGAGCAAGGGAGTACTGCATGGTTTTGAACTGGAAAGGAAGTGCATCAGAGATGATACTGTCTCCATACCTAGACAAATTATCCTAGATGCTGGACTCTATGAAGAGTAGTAGTGTGGCATCAGAATTGAAGGGAGACTCAACAATAACCTGCGCTATGCAGATGACACAATCTTGCTTGCTGAAAGTGAGGATTTGATCCACTTGTTGCAGAAGATCTAGGAATGTAGCCTTCAGTATGGATTGTATCTCAATATCAAGAAAACAAATATTCTTACTACTGGATCAATAGGCAGTGTCATGATGGATGAAGAGGAGATTGCATCTTGCTTGTATCAACCATTAACACCCTTGGTATGAGCAGTCAGGAAATAAGAAAACACATTGCAATGGGATAATCTGCAGTCAGGGACCTTTCCAAATTGTTAAGGAGTAGTGATGCCAGTTTGACGACTAAGGTGCATCTGATTCAGGCCATGGTCTTTCCAATTACTAGCTATGCGTCTGAGACCTGGACAATGAATAAGGATGACAGAAAAAGAACTGATGCCTTTGGGCTGTGTAATTGGACAAGAACACTTAACATTCCATGGACAACCAAGAAAATGAATAAATAAATCTTGGACAGGGTGCAGCCAGAGTGCTCTTTGGAGGCAAGAAAGATGAGGCTTTGCCCCACATACTTTGGACATATTGCTACAGGTGCTATTCCTTGGAGAGAGACATGATGTTGGGAAGGGTGGAGGGCTGGTGAAGGAGAGGAAGACCCTCAGCTAGGTGGATTGAAATGGTGACTGCTGCAATGGCTTCTTGTATGTCAGGAAGTGTGAGGATGGCGCAGGACAGGACTGGTTTCAGATCTTTTGTTCATAGGGTCACTATGAATCCGACTTGACTTGATAGCATCTAACAACAACAAAAAAAAACCCACAACAACCAATGCCTGTCATTACCCTGTCTTTCCAGGTTTCTGCTGAATCTTTCCCATTTCCCCCACCCACCAAATTGTGTGACCCTGTGGTTCCCCTGGGGCCCACCCTCACCCCTCTGTTCCCACCACTTCCTCCCTTGGATCTCCATATGCATTTTACTAGTTATCCTTCTGTTTTTACAATAATGATTCTATGCAGTATGTATCCTTATGAGACTGCATTAGTTCACTCACAATGATGCCCTCCTGGCTCTCCAAAGTTATGTAACAATTTTCTATATTGATCCTGAGTGCTGCATAGTATTCCATTGTGTAATGTACCACAATTTCTCAGTCCATTCAACTGTAGTTGGACATTTGAGCTATTTCTGTTCCGGGGATTCAGCCCACAGCTTTTCTAGCAATTATACACCTCACCTTCTTCCTTGCATTTAATAAAACACATCTAGTTATGTGTTTTATTAATTTTTAATATTAAATTATTAATTCTGTGTGATTTTTTGTTTTCTAATATAGTCAGTGATCAAACACATTTTGCCTAATAAGTGCTTCAAGTATGCATACCCACAATGTATTTCTATGTTCATTTGTGTTGTTTCTTCTGTTCTATAGTTAAGAGACCACTTTTGTTTTCCTCTCTAGGTTGATGCTGTTTCATTTGAAGAAATAAAGAAGTATATTAACCAAGAAGTCTTGAGGATTTTTGAAGGTTAGATTTACTTAATAACAGTTTTTAATCTTTTACCTATCTCCATGCCCCATCATCTTATTTTTAAATTTTTTTTAGATGTTAATGAAAGTTTATATGGAACTTGGATTGTTGCACATTTTCTTCCCTGCCTCCCTCCCCAATTTGTTTTTTTCTTTGAGAAAAAAAAATATTTCATTGTTGTACAATTCTCCACCCCCAACCCACTCCACTTTACTATGCAGTTCTCATTATGGACCCTTGTCATGCAAATAATACCTAATCATATATTCCTTTTATATAGTTCTCTCCCTTATCTGTTTCAATGTCATGTACATTTGTGTGTTTGTGTGTGTTTTTAATAATTTTAATGAACATTTACAGAGAATTTGGATTTCCATTCATTCATTGCTGCACTTCTCTACCCGTCCAGCCCTCTCCCCCTGCCCCCCAGTTTGCTCCTCTCTTTCAAAAGTAAAAGAAAGACTCCCTCCCTGGTACACAATCCCCCTGCCCCCCTCCCACCACCCCAAGGACATTCCACTATGCAACCTTAATTGTGGACTCTTGTGATAACCATAATACCCTATCATACATCGCTTTTAAATTATTCTCTCCCTCATCTGTTTCAGGGCAGTATACACAATTTATCCAGTTTTTCTCAGTCTTACCCCCACCCTGATATCAGCCCCATTTTACAGCAGTGGCACCATGCAATATTTGTCCTTTTGCAACTGGGATATTTCACTCAGCATATTGTCCTCCAGGTTCACCCATTTTGAAGAATATTGCATAAGTTCCTTGTTTTTCAATGCAGCATAGAATTCCATTGTGTGAATATACCACAGCTTCTCTATCTATTCGTTTGTTGATGGGCACCTGGGTTGTTTCCAGCTCCTTGCTTTTGTGAACAGAGCTGCAATAAACATGTGTGTTTATCCAAGCATATATCTGCTTGGATGTCAGTTATGGTCTCTTTGGGATATATTCCCAGTAGTGGAATTGCTGGGTCAAATGGTATCTCTATTTGCAATTTTTTGAGAAAGCACCATACCACCTTCCACAGTGGTTGCACCAGCCATGTACATTTTTTATCCCCTCTTTTCTTAGTTTTCCCCCAACCCCCATGTCAGTTCATTTTTGTAACAGTGGTATTATGCAATAGTTGTCATTTTTTGCAGCTAAGATATTTCACTCAACGTAATGTCCTCCATGGTCACTCATTTTGTATAATAGTTCATGAGTTCTTTGTTTTTCAGTGCTGCATACTAGTCCATTGCATGACTTTACCATAGCTTCTCTATCCATTTATTTGTTGATGGGCACATGGGTTGTTTCCATCTCTTCACTATGGTGAACAATGCAACAATAAACATGGATGTGCATATATCTCCTTGGGTGACAGTTCTGGTTTCCTTAGGGTATATTCCCAGTAGTGGAATTGCTGGGTTAAATCATATTTCTATTTCCAACTTCTTGTGAAAGCTCCATACTGCCTTCCGTAGTGGTTGCACCATTTTACAATTCCACCAACAGTGAATAAGGGTCTCAGTTTCTCCACAACCTCGCCAGCATTTGTTGTTTGATGTTCTGCTGAATTTTGCTATTCTTACTTGGGTGAGATATCTCATAGTTGTTTTGATTTGCATCTCTCTTAGAGCTAGGATTTTTAACATTTCCTCACTTGTTTGTGTGCCAACTGAATGTCTTCTTTGTTGAAGTATCTGTTCATATCCTGTGCCCATTTTGCAATTGGGTTGTTTACTTTTATCTTGTTATGGTGCTCGAGTAGTCTATAAATTCTAAATATAAGTTCCTTATCAGACATGTCATTACCAAAATTTTTTCCCAGTCTGTAGCTTTCCTTTTTACCCTGGTTGAGAAGTTCTTGAATTTGCATAGGGATTTGATTCTTAGAAGGTTCCATTCATCTATTTTATAATCTCCTGGTGGTAAGTTTTTCAGAATGCTTGGAAGACTGTTCATGTTGTGGATTAGTGCTTCTAGAGTTCTTCAAGCTTTTCTCTAATGAAGTTTATAGACCTTGGTTTTAGTCCTAGGTAATGATCCAACATCCTTTCCTGATTAAAGCACTCAACAAAATAGGAATAGAGGGGAATTTCCTTAAATGATAAAAAGTAAAAATATATATGCAACCCCAAGAGCCAACATTGTTCTCAAAGGAGAGAGATTAAAGGCATTCCCTTTGAGAACAAGAACTAGCCAAGAATGCCAACTATCACTTCTCCTGTTCAGTATTGCATTGGAAGTCTTAGTGATAGCAATAAAACAAGAGAATGAAATAAGAGGTATCCAAATTGGCAAAGAGGAGGTAAAATTATCTCTATATGCCTATGATATGATAGTATACTTAGAAAAACCCTAATAATTCAGCAAGAAAACTACTGGGCATAGTCAACCATTTCAGCAAAGTGGCAGAATACAAGATCAACATACAAAAATCAGTTGGATTTCTCTACAGTGACAAAGAGAATACAGAAATGGGGCTAAAAAACACAATACCCTTCATAATAGCTAATCACAACATCAAATAATTGGGAATAAATTTAACTAGGAATAAAAGTACCTACTCAAAGAAAGTAACAAAATATTACTACAAGAAAACAAAAAGAGACTTGGAGAAATGGAAGAATATAACTTGCTCATGGATAGAAAGACTCCATATTATGAAAATGATTATCCTACCAAAGGTAATCTACATGTTCAATGCAATCCCAATTAAAATACCAATTCCAGTCTTCAATGAGATGAGAAAGACAATTTCCAATTTCATTTGGAATAGAAAGAGACTTAGAATAAGCATACATTGTGGAAAGCTTCCTTCTTTGAGGAGTTACACTAAAATTAATGTATTACCTGTATTATTCCCTATTTGCACTATTATTATTCATTACTGTAGGGAGCTCTGGTGGGCTAATGGTAAGAAGCTGTGCTGCAATCCCAACACCATGCAGTTCGACTCCACCAGCTGCTCCAGGGGAGAAGGATGGGCAAACTCCTCCTGTGCAATGACCTGCCTCTGAAAACCCATCGTGGGTCAGCTATGAGTGGACTCTGACTCACCAACACACAACAATTATTCAAACTGTAAACTAAAGGAAAGTTAACTCCTAGCCATAAATTGCTGAAGCAAACATGAAGAAGAAACAAACAAACAAAAAATTCCAAGACAAGTCTAAATGAATTTTAGTTTCATAAGAAAGCTATGATTAAGAGAAAGTTCTTTTTCTATCACTATAGAGTATTATAAAAATTTAATTTTCCATTAATGTATTCATCAAAAGGGGCCATGTTGACCTCCCCTGTACATTAAGCAGAGAAGACACTGCTACTTTCACCTGGGTAAAGCTCTATATGGTCCACCTTCAGGCCATTCTGTGGTTACACCCAAGAAGGGCTGTCAGCCTCCTGAGAAAGATGGAAGGAACTGGCTTGCTCTCCATTCATCTCAGGAAGGTTCTCTGGGCTTGCCCTTTCTGAGTTGCTTCTTCTGTAGGACTTTTACCTCTGAATTCCCACCCTCCTTCCTCTCTCAGGTTACCTGCCTAGAGACTGGGGGGGAATAGTATTTTCTGTCATCACCGTCAGCCTTCTGACTGCGTCTTCTCAGTCTGCTTAGCCTGGATAGATCCAGAGGGATGGCTGGATCTCCTTGAAAGCTGGCACATTAGAATTCACGGACATCATGGCCTCAGAAAATATTCTAAAGAAATCCAACAGGAAAACATTATTTACCAGTCTGTGAGTCTGTGAATGTTATCCTCTCTACTTTTATCTGCTGGCTCTGGACCAGTCAAGCTGTCTTCTCCCAAACAAAATTTTACTTGACATCCAAAATGAGTTATTTAGCACTTTAGTTCGTTTGTCCCTAGATAATTTACATTTCAGTACATTTAATTTCCCACTTAGATGCCACCTTTTCCTTGACTTTTGAAAACCATTTCTAAAGAAAAACTCAATTTTCACAAATCATAGAGTTTCAAGGTCACCATTCACTTATCCAGGAAAGCTTTTCCTGTAAAAGCACAAATCCATTTTCCCGTTAAAACGGCTGCAGCTAAGTAGCAGTAAACGTTAACTCTTTCTCATCCACCTTTTGTATTTTTTTTTAATCTAGTGTTTGCTCACTGCTCTATTTGCCGTCTTTACAGCCTCAGAGCGGAAAGCAATGTCTACCCTGTTCCTCCCACTTTGTCATTCCAGGTGTCGATATATTGAGGGCCTTCATTTGAAACCCTAGACAAGACTGCAAAATTAAGCTCTCTTCCTGGGGATTCTCAGCCCCTTTCAGGCTGTCCTCATGACTTCTCTAGTACATGAATGCCACATCCTGGGTTCTTCCGAAAGTCATCCACCGGCTTTTCCACTTCCTGACCCATTTTCTGCTAGCTGTAGTAGAAGAAGTTGATTTTTTACACCAGTCCCCAGTTTGGACTTCAGGGGGAATCACAAGGCACCATCACACAGCCATCCTAAGGTTGATTAAACTTCTAATTTGATTGACAAGCAAATGCTATGTGTTGCAACTTGGATTCTCCTGGCTTTGACAAGTTTGAAGTTGCCTCTGTTGCTGCTCATACAAATTAGGGACCTAGAAGAACAGATAAATTTAGTTCTTAAATGACAAGACCCAAATATGCTATTCACATCACCTTGTAGAAAGAACTTACTAATTTATGCAGAAAATATGTACAAACATCTGGTTCTCTTGTTCTTACTCTAAATTTGGGACCAATGAGGCCATACCATACCTGCAACTGTAGGAGAAAAGAAAGTCACAGCTACATATTTCCAAACAATGTTTCTGCCTCAGCATTTTCAGTGTGCAGAAAAGTCCCTTTTCCTATGCACACTCTCTTTTGTTGTGTGGGAGGGTATTCACCTTCTCTTCAAGGTTATATCATGATTCTTTAAGACAAGATGTTAATTGTTTGTGTGTGTAGTTGTATGTATTTATTTTCATGAATAAGCATCATTGTATAAACATGAAAACACATAGGGAGCTCTGATGGTCTAGTGGCAATAAACTGCACTGCAATCCTGAAGACACTTGGTTCAAATCCACCAGCTGCTCCTTGGGAGAAGGATGAGCAATCTCCTCCTGTGTGATTAACTCCCTCTGAAAACCCATTAAAAAGTCAGCTGTGGGTCAATTCTGACTCAGTGGTGCACAACAATACATCATTGGTAGACAGAGTTTTTTAAAATACTTTCTGTCATGGAGTATTGGGGTTTTTCCCATTTGCTTCTTTCTATTTTTTAGTTTATGTCCCTGTCATTTAGCTTATAGGAGTTCCTCAGTGTCTAATACTCCTTGGTGGTTTGCTTAATATGTAATAATGGGCTCCAAAAACAAATTAAAGGATGTAAATGCAAGGATTAATGCAGAACAGATTATCTGGGAGGCTGGGCTCTATGAGGAGAAATGTGGGGTCAAGATTGGTGGATGATTTATCAACAATCTGAGTTATGCAGATGACACAACCCTGCTGCTGAAACTGAAGAGGACCTGAAGCGCCTGCTGCAGAGTGTCAAGGACTGCAGCCTACAATATGGACTGAAGCTCAATGTTCAAAAGACAAAGATTCTCACCACTGGACCAATTGGCAGCATCAGGATGGATGGTGAAGAGATTGAGATTGTACACAGCTTTAGTTTGCTTGGCTCCACAGTCAACACTCTTGGCACCAGTAGCCAGGAAATTAAAAGGCACATTAACATGGGGAAGTCTGCTGTTCGGGACCTCTCCAAAGTACTGAAGAGCAATGGTGTCTCTCTGGAGACTAAGGTGCATTTGATACAGGCCATGGTCTTCACAATCACTTGTTATGCATCAGAGAGTTGGACAATGACCAAGGAGGATAGAAGGAGAATTGATGCCTTTGAGCTGTGGTGCTGGAGAAGAGTATTGAGAATACCATGGACTACTAGGAAAACAAACAGATTTGTCCTGGAAAGAGTTAAACCAGGTGGCTTCTTGGAGGCAAGGATTCTGATGCTCTGTCTAACATGCTTTGGACATGTTGTGAGGAGAGACCGGTCTTTAGAGAGGGACATCATGCTTGGGAGGGTGGAGGGACAGCGCAGGAGAGGAAGGCCCTCTATGAGGTGGATTGATTCAGTGACTGGGGTAATCAGAATGGGAGTGTCAGAGACAATGCGATTGGCACATGACAGAGCAGAGTTTAGGGCTATTGTACATAGGGTCGCTTTGAGTCGCAAGCAACTCGACGGCACATAACAACAACAACAACAAGAAGGACATTGTAACTTGCCAACCAGGACCTTCACCTTCAGTGTGATGTAGTCTGGCTGAGTTTTTAATTAAAGGGCTTCCCATTTCAGCATCTTTCTTTCTTTCTTTTCTTTCACTCTGATCAAATTCCCCAGAGGAGACACATCCATTCTTCCCTGTGTGACTGCCCGCATTGTTGGAAGTAAATGAGGCTGAGGCCTCAACATTAAACATATAATTGCTCACTTATTTTCCTGTTCAGTGGGGAAACCTCAGGCTCAAGAGTGTCTGGGGTCTCCCAAACAGAGAGACCCTTTCTCTACTGTCTTTAAATAATAAAGCATTAGTCTTTTTCTGAGCTTAAGGAGGAGAAATCGCCCAATTAGACAGAATAGAGAAAGAGATGTAGGAGTCAGACAACTCCTTAAACAGACTTTCATCCAATTCTCTTTATATTACTTCCTTCATCTTCACCCTCATTTCCAGAATTTTCTTTTCCTCCTAATTCTTTAATCTATTGAGTATTTTGTAGTGTATATTAGTTATTTCTCAGTCCCTGGGGAAGGGGTTTTGGTTTTGGATCCACAAAGACACGTATCACTAGTTATTTGGTTCACAGCTTCAAAAACAAATTTTTGCTGGTTTTTTTTTCCATATTCACCTCATTCTTGTGTTTTTCTAAAAAATACTTTACCATTGTTTTGCAGGAGGCAAAGTAGATTTATGGTTCAATACGTCATTCTCTGCCCATGGTAACATTGCAAAGCTTCATTCTCACAAATGTAGCAAAGTTGAAGCCATAGGCAAATGTAGCAGCAACAACTTTGGGTCGTGACAAACCACAAAATGAATATGATGCCCCTGAGTTAACAATTAAAATTAGACTGGAAAATAATTAGGTTATGGATGGCAAGTGATTACTCTTCTGATATTTTACCTCTAAGGAAAGAACTATATCTCATTTTCCACATTTAGGAGACATAAGAAAAAGTGAAGCCACAAGTCATTTACAAAAAATAAAATTATCAAGCTTGTGAATAAAACATTATTTAACTGAAGGCTAAGAGTTAGCAGTAGTATTATGAAGTGTCTGACCTATGTTCCAAAACCTAAACTAAACTCAGTGTCATCAGTGGCTTCCAACTTTGTTGACCCTCTAGGAGATTTCTGAAGCTGTAAATCTGAAGCTATAGATCTTTGTGGAAGGAAACTAACCATCTTTCTCCTACAAAGCAGCTGGTGGATGCAAACTACTGATCTTTTTGTTAGTAACTGGATGCATTATATACTAAACCACTAGGGCTTCTTGAGAAATACCTGCATTATTTCTGTAATGGGGTAACAAAATAAAGTAAGTTAAAGATATATCAAGAATATAGACAATCAGACATTTGAATGGCCTGGAAGAGAGAATTTTTGTATTGGGGGAAAAATTGTATAAGTTCTATCTGTGAAATTTAGATCTTCAAATACCTCTTAGATCAAGATAAATATAGACCAGATGACATCTAAATGTCTCTTCTTCCTCCATATGATACAATTCATCATCATCTTGATGTTTTCATTTCATTCTCTAAGGAAGCTAAACCAGTGATATAATTTATTAGAATGACTTCTATGGCTTTGTTTTGGCAGATGAAATATATATATATATGGCTTATGTGGGTCTCATTCTAAACTCTAATTTTATGCCTCATTAGAAGCACAGACAAACTATTTGACCAAAGATTCCTCAAAATAGAGGAAAGGCAATTAAGAACAGGAATCTTTACATTTATTTCAACGATCAAAAGTATATTCTTTTAAATTATCAAGCATTTGGGTAGGACTCAGGAAAAGCAATTACCTTTATGTTAGGTTACTATTTCTGAATGTACCTTAAAACTAGATCATTTACATCTAGAAATACTAATTTAAAAGAATTTTCTGTTTTTCTAAGAAAATATTTTAAAAGCACCCAAAGCAAAGTACTTTAGAAATTTGATTCGTGCAAGGAAATTTAGTACTCTGAATGGTTATATTTAAATATTCAAAGCAATATGTCTCAATTAAGAAAACTAATACTTTTAGCATAAAGCAGCAAATAATATGGAAACTTTAAAACTATGATCATTGAATTTCAAATTTGCTTAAATTATGTCTGCTTCATAACTCGAAATAATATTATATTTGCATTCAATATGACTTGCAAAGACATAACTTTTTATTACATGTTTGTTTACTAGTGAAAGTTTTGCTCTTGTTGACCGCTATCACATCGAGCACAACTCATAGTGACTCTATGTACAAAAGACCTGAAGCGTTTCTGTAACTATCATCATTTCTCCAAGTCCATAGAGTTTCCAAAGGTTTAGGAAGTGGATGCCACTCTTGGTTCCAAACCTGTCTTAAGCTGGGTGCTCCATCAAACACTGATAAAATTCACTTGTAAAACCATCTGGTCCAATGGTTTGTTTTTTGGGGTTTTTTTGCCAGAAGTTGTTGTATTACCTTTTCAGTTTCTTCCTTTGTAATGGTTCTGTTCAGGTGATCAATTTCAGTTGGTGTCAGTTTAGGTAGATTGTGAATTTCTAAGTATTTGTCCATTTCCTCTAGGTTTTCACATTTGTTTGAGTATAGTTTTTCATAATATTCCATTGTTAGTCTTCTTGTTTTGCTTGGTTCTGTTGTGATGTTGCCCGTTTCACCTTTTATTTGAATTATTTGTGTCTTTTCCTTTGTTAGTTGTCTTAATGGTTTGCCAATTATATTGACCTTTTCAAAGAACAAAATCCTAGTTTTGTTGATGGTTTCAATTTTTTTTCTATTTCACTTATTTCTGCCTTAATTTTTATAATTTTGGATTTTCAAAAGGATGTCTGGTTTTCTTGCTCTTATTTTTCAATTTGTTAGAGATGTTGGATTAGAGAGTCAATGGTCCTTTTTTCCTGTCTTTTGATGTCTTTGCTTATTGCTATAAATTGACCTCTGGTTACAGCTTTTTCTCTTTCCCAGAGGTTTTGGTAAGTTGTGTTTTCATTGTCATTTCTTTCAAGAAACTTTTTTATTTCATTTTTTTTCTTTCTTCTTGTACACAGTCATATTCAAGCAAGGTGTTGTTCAACTTCCAAGTGTATGTCTTTTTCTCCTTTTCCCTCTCAGTATTAATTTCTAATTTTGTAGCATTGTGATCTGAGAAGATGCACTGTATTATTTCTATGTTTTTTAATTTTTTATTTCATTGATTCTTGCCTTGTGGCCTAAGATGTGATCTCTTCTGGAGAAAGTTCCATGCACACTGGAAAAAAAGCTATATCGTGCTTTTTTGGGGTTCATTAGCCTATAAATATTTTTGAGATCAAGTTGGTTTATTGTGTGGTTTAATTCTTCAGAATCTCTGTTGAGTTTCTTTTTGGTGATTCTATCTTCTCTTGAGAGTGGTGTATTAATGTCTCCAACTACTATAGTAGTGTTGTATATTTCCTTTTTCAATTTTGTTAATGTTTATTTTATATATTTGGCAGGTCTATCATTTGATGGATAGATATTTATTATTGTTAAGTCCATATGTTCTGCTGACCCTTTAAGCATTATGTAGTGACCTTCCTTTCCTTTGTGACGGTTTTTGCATTGAAATTTCTTTTATCAGAGATTAATATTGCTACTCTTGCTTTTTTCTGGTTGCCATTTGCTTGGTATATCTTTTTCCCCACCCTTTTATTTTTAGTCTATATGGAACGCATAAATATTGACATATTAGGCATTGGAGAGATGAGATGGACTGGCATGGGGCATTTTGAGTCAGATGAACATATGATATATTACTCTGGAGATGAAAAGACAAGGAAAAATGGGGTTGCCTTCATAGTGAAAAAAGTAATTTCTAGATCCATCTTGAAG
>NW_006400008.1:3645404-3689400 GCF_000299155.1 Elephantulus edwardii
TTGGAGAGGATTAAACCAAGCTACTCTTTGGAGGCAAGGATTCTGGGGCTTCGTCTGACATACTTTGGACATGTTGCCAGGAGGGACGGGTCCTCGGAGAGGGACAACATGTTTGGGAGGATGGAAGGACAGCGCAGGAGGGGAAGACCTTCTATGAGATGGATTGATTCGGTGACTGGGATAATCGGAATGGGTGCGTCAGAGACAGTGCGGTTGGTGCAGGATAAAGCAGGGTTTAGGGCTGTTGTGCATAGGGTCGCTATGAGTCGCAAACGACTCAACGGCACATAACAACAACAACAACATTCACTTTTCAGGTGTGTCTCTTGTGAACAGCATATTGATGGATTTGCGGTTTTTACCCAATCTACTACTCCTTTTCCTCTTCAGTGGTTCATTTAAACTATTCACATTCAGTGTGATTATTGAAAGTCAGGGTTTTATTGCTATCATTGTGTTAGTTCTTTTCGGTGTTGTTCTTGCTACTTTGCTCCATTCTGCTTTCTGTGGCACCTCTGTAAGAAGGTCGTCTCTCAGTGTTTCCTGAAATACTGGTCTTGTTTTTGCAAACTCCCTTATGTTCTGTTTTTCTGGGAATATCTTGATCTCCATATTTGATAGACAATTTCGCTGGGAACAATATTCTTGGTTGACCGGTCTGTTCTTTAAGTGTTTGACATATGTCTTTCCACTGTCTTCTAGCACTCATGGTTTCTGCTTAGAAATCAGCAATTAATCTTATCTAATCTCCCTTACAGGTTACTCTTTGTTCCTCCCTCGCTGCTTTCAGAATTCTCTCATCTTTGGTACTAGCAAATTTGACTATGATATGCCTTTCTGTTTTTCTTTTGAGGTCTATTCTATATAGTGTTCTCTCAGCTTCTTGAATATATATTCTCTCATTCTTCATTATGCCTGGGAAGTTTTCTTCCAGTAATTCTTCTACAACTTTTTCAGTGCCTTTACTTGCTTCTTCCTGTTCTGGGATTCCAATGATGTGCATGTTATTTCTATTTATGGTGTCACACATTATTCTTAGGTTTTCTTCTTTTTCCTTCTTTTATGATTCTTCTTTTTGCTCTAGCAAATTAGTGGTGATAATTCTATCTTCTCTTTCACTGGTTGTGTGTTCCATCTCTTCAACTCTGTTCATATGTCCCTCCATCATGTTGACACCTCTGAAACATTGGACCTCATATTTAGGATCACAAGTTCTTGTTTTTCCAGAGCCTCTAATGCCTTGTTTGTTTTATCTGCATTGTTTTGGATTGACCCTCCACCTTTCCAAGAATGATGACCTCTTCCAAGGAATAGCTTCTCCTGGTCACATGCCCAAAGTATGAAAGATAAAGCTTTGCCATCTTTGGCTCCAAGGAGCATTCTGGCTGCACTCTTCCAGGATGGATATGTTTACTCTTTGGCAATCCATGGGATATTCAGAACTCTTCTCCATCACCAGAGTTTAAAGACATCATTTCTTCTTTTATCATCCTTATTCACTGTTCAGCTCTCATATGTATAGCAAGTTCCAGATGGCATAAACAGGAATCAAGTTGACTACATCAATGGAAAGAGACATTGAAAAAGCTCAATATCATTAATTAAAACAAAGCTCAGCACTGACAGTTGGACAGACTATCAGTTGCTCATATGTAAGTTCAAACTAGAAATTCTTTTGACCTCGTGGTTAGGAATTGCATTGCCAACCCAAAAGCATGCAGTTGTAATATGCCAGCTGTTCAAAGGGAGAAAGATGAGCAATCTCCTTCTGTGTGATTTACGGCTTCTGAAAACTAGCTTGAATATCATCTATAAGTTAATTCCACCTCAACAGTACATAACAACAAGTTCAAGCTGAGACTGAATAAAATTGAAATTAAGTCCATGAGAGCTAAAATACAACCTTAAGTTTATCCCACTTATATTTAAAAACCACCTCTGGTATAGATTGAAGAGTAAATGATTTATAGGTTGACATCAGTCACACCATGCATGAAAAAAGCAAAAGATGATTTAAAAGACAGAAAAGAATGGAAAAAAAACCCAAAACCATATGACAGAAGAGACTCTGAAACTTGCTTTGGAGAGTATTGTTGTTGTTGTTAAGCGCCTTCGAGTTGCAGGCGACTCATAGCGACCCTATGAAGGAGAGTCCCCGACGCTTGGGTGCCTTTCATCCTCTCTCCAGGTTCATAGGGTTTCCGGAGGCAAGCTGTTATGGAAGTGGATGCTACTCCTCCTTCCACGCTTGTTTAATCGGGAGCTCCACCCCACTCTCAGTCGGCATTGGATAGCCAACCATTAACGCATTTGACACATCAGTGTCACAGTGTTCAGCCTCACAATAACCACAAGTGACCGTGGCATGGCAACTTGTACACCAGGGATATACGACCTAGAGATAGAGAAGCTAAAATGAAAGGGGGGAAAAAGAAGAAAGCTGAATGGAAGATTTTTTTAATGCAATTTAGAAAGACACAGTAAAAGATGATTGCAAAATGTGGAAAAATCTGGAGTTTGAAAACCAAAGAAGAGCATGGGCAGCATTTCTCAAGCTGAAAGAACTGAAGAACAATGTTGACCCTCTAGTTGCAATGCTGAAGGAGTCTATGGGGGAAATTTTGAATGACCTAGCCATGAAAAATTATGAAAGTAATGCATAAGTCACTGTACCAAAAACAATTGGTTGACACTGAATCATTACATGGACCACTGCATTGCAATATCAAGAACCCATGATACTATACACACAATGGAATACTATGCCACACTTAGGAGAATGATTTTGTAAAGTAACATGGTAGCCTATAGAGAGCATTACAAATCCTGTATATCGTTATTGTTATATAGATGGATAACTAGTAAAATGTAAATACAAAATAAGAGTATCAGGAAAGTGGTACATGATTGGGTAAGGTTTCAATCCACACTTGTTTACTAGGAGTCAGAGTGAACTCAAAGGCACCTTATAAAAACAATATTACTAATGTCATTTTCCTTAAGAATCCAATGTTTCACATGCTCTATGAATCATAAGAAATGCTGTATAAGAAATTTCCTGGAAGCAGAGGAGTGAAGGTGGGCAAAGGGGAAATCATAGCTTCACACAATTTGATGGGTGGAGGGAGGGAGTGAGGGAAATGAGAAAGATTGTGGTGAGGACCTGAAAAGATGGAATAATGGTGGGCATGGTTCCTTGGCGATTAATTTCATAAAACACAATGTATGGGTATGACTGGATGAAACACAATGTCAATGAATGAAAATGTGAAGCACAAAGTATATCAATTTTTATGCAAAACAATATAAAAATATTTTTAAAAAAACTTCAGTGGTTGAAAATAAGAAATATTTGTTATCATAAATTTTCTATAAATCAGGGACTTGAAGAGTAGTCTAGGGGAATGGTTCTGGGTAAATCAGTATGGGATTATGTAATGACTTAAGTGGGGCTAGAAAAGTCACTTCCAAGTTCATTCGCATAGTTGTTGGCAGGTGATCTCAGGTCTTTGTATCAGCCTCGCCACAGGATTTCTTGAGTGTCCTTCCTATAGGATAGCTGGCTTTTCCAGAGCTGGCAGTCCAAAAGGGAACAAATATGAAGCCACAGTACCTTACATGACCTAGTCTCTCAATTCACATATTGTCAATTATACCTGAATCTATAATCAAACAATTTTATACGTTAAATCCTTTCTGACCAATCAAGAACCCTCTCGGTAGTCAAACTAATGGGTACATTACAAATGTTTTAAATGTAAATTAAATAGTTTTTAATTAATTGAATTTCATGTTAAAATAAAAAAAATTGGTAAATGTTCACACTCACATACAAATGTATGTTACTTTTTTTATCTTTTCTAAATAAAGAGAGGATGGCTGTGTTTCTATCCCAACTCAAGCTGCCAGCTGCAATGTTGGCTGCTCAGGGTCACGGGAGGCCTGGTCCACCAGGAAAGGATGGATTACCTGGGCCCCCAGGAGACCCTGGACCTCAAGGTAAGTCTTCAAGTATTATATTTGCTTACCACTGTTTCACATCTCCATTTTTATAATATGCTAATCACATTTGAAGATATACACACATGCATATAAAGTCTATTTTATGTAAATGCCATATATACATATATTTTTTTATTATTTTAAGAGTCTTAGTGGAATGGCAGTTAAATGCTGGCTGCTAACCAAAAGGTATGTGCTTCAAACTCACCTAGTCACTTCACGGGAGAAAGACTTGGCAATCTCCATCCAAAAGGATTACACCCAACAGGAGCCATTCTCATTCTGTTAGAGGGATAACTATGAGGGAGAATGGACCAAACAACAGCATTATTGATATAATATCTTAAGGTTTTACATCCCAGAAGTATATTTTTAACTCATACTACTTCAAAGTTAAAAGTGACTTACAATGGTGCAAACCAAAATATTTTATTAATAATATTTATTATACCCAAACCCACAAAAATATATACATAAATGTCATTAGTGCCTGGGAATTTCCATTATTATCTGGTATTAACATTGACCACACTCGTGGATGTTAATTCCAACAGAAAGAATTTAATAACTTGAAGAAATTAAGTAATAAATATTAAAAGTTATTTTGGTCTAAAATATATTTTGGAGAAATTGTAGGCTATTTCTTCTTCTCATGGGCTTTATGGCTGATAATTTTAAAGACTTTTCCTTTGTTCTTCTTAAAATGTTAGCTAAAATTTACTTGAATTGGCAAAATTCTGCCCCACTTAAAAGAATTTGATGAGAGACATGCTCTTGAATCTAGCTTTACAAAATTAAGCTGTTGAACTATTTTCTTAAAGAATGTTCAGCATTAGCAAAGTGGCCAAATAGATCTTGGTTTAGAAGCTTCAGAACTCTTATCAGAAAAGTTAGATCAAATGAATAGATACCAGGAAAGGTAAGACCGGGAAACTTGCTTTTCTTATAATATCATAGAGGAGCTCAGGGTACATCATGGAAAAAAATCAGAAACAGTTTACGTAAAGGAAAAACTAAGACGTTAGAGCTAAAGTTATATAGAAATGAAGCCAAAAATAGATTCAAAGGGATTCTTTTTTTCTTCCTTCCATCCACTAGTTCCCTCTTTCGTCTACGTCTCTATAACCTAGAATCTCATTTTCTATAGGAATTACCCACCCCCACCACCATGCCTTCCCTCCCCGGAAGGAGCAAAAATGTCTTAGTCCCTGGTTAGAATGCCCAGTAAGATCACAACTGACAATTGTGTAGTTTGTAAACAAAAGTGAATTCACTATCATTTACCTAATCAGTAGATTCTATAGGTGTCTTAAATCTTAGAATTTTGGGGCATAGTTGGAAGGAAAAGCAAAGTGTCAAATCGGGTGTATCCTTTGTGTATATGTGTTGTCACATGCTATCTTTCGCTAGCTGAGTCTGTTCTGATGTCAGAGTGTATGAGCCTGGAGTGAAGTAATTGAAAGTCTAACCGAAGATGCATGATGCCTCAAAGCATGTGAAGAACAAAAACTCTGAACACCACTACCAGAAAAGCTTTCTACAGCTGCACCCTAAAAAGACAAAGAATAATGGTGAATGAGGATTATCGAGAAAATTCTGAAACTGGAATCACACAGATGGAGCCTATCAAGTTTGTGTTTTCCACACAAAGGCCTATCTCCATATTCCCTTTTAAGGATATCCCCTCTGGGAGGTTCTCAGTCAGAGGCAATTCTAAGTGTTAGGTGGTGACTAATGTTAATGGAGCCTTTAGAGAAATGGCTTGCATGTACCACTGGATTCTCATTATCAGCTGTTTAACTAAGAGATATTACTCTTTGAGCAACTGCAATTCTTGAATTTGAAAGATTTTTCCTTATATATTTTTTTTTATCATTAGTTACTTTTTAGCTCACCTTAGAGCGTCCCACAGTAGGTCTATCTTGAATATCATTTCTAGGTGCCTGCTGTATCTGCGTGTGGACTTATTTTTCAGAATTTGTTACATTTGTCAGGAACGCAGCAGAAAAACAAAACTTGCATAAAGATTTATTTGTTTAAGATATTTGCTGGCTGTCAGTCATCCTGTTCTGATAACCCTGGCTGTCTAAAGCCACATACATGTCTTACTGACAAAAACAAAACAAGAAGCAATTATGTTCTTTTTCAGGCATTTTTCCAAGAACACACAAAGAGTTGCAGGGTTTTGCTCCAAGAAATTTATAGATATGAAATGTTCATAAGATGAAATTATGAATGAAACATCAGAGATTCTCTCTATTTAAAATGTTTCTGTAACTACTTATTTGGTAGTGGAGCTCACACATTTTGCACCATGTAAAAATGTGTTCAAGAATATGGAATGAGTCCCCTATCACTTTACCATTGTCGGTCCCAGCTCACCAGGTTTCAGAGGTTTTAAGTCCTTATGGGATGAGACGACCTCATCTTTTTTTTTGGTAGAGCAGCTAGTGGATTTGAACTACCAACCTTTTGGTTAGCAGACTTATGCATAACACACTGCATTACCAAGTGTCCTTTTACTGTCTTCATGGAAGAACAAAAATAAAAAAGGGGATACCCTTTTTTATTTATTTTTTTAAGCACAATATCAGGTGCTTATTCTGAATAGCAGGAGATATAAAGAGGGCAGTAAAAAAAAAAAAAAGTGATGTGAGACAATCAACACATCTTCCAAACTGAAAGAGAGGTGTGTTCTCATCAAGATTCTGGTGATGAAAATGTGGGTGGGGGTCCTCTTTCCCTGATCTTCTGGAAGTGAGCGTAAAGACTAAGTATTCTTTTATCTTTGGGGGAAAAGTTCTTTCATTGGGGGAGGTGGGGCAGGGAAGAAAATGTACAACAATGAATAAATGGAAACCCAAGTTCTTCATAAATTTTCATTAAAAATCTCAATTAAAAAAAGAAATATAAAATAGTGCAAGTTATAATTAAAAATGTTGATCAACTTGAAAAATAAGACTAAGTTTTCTGAATAATATCATCATGTTTTCATTTTCATTTAAGTGTGTTTTTAAATTCAGAAGCATTTCCAGACAGGCTTGCAATTTGGGGTTCTGATTTTATATTCCCACTGAGTACCAGCAAGAGAATGTTCCATGGTGTTCCTTCTCTGTCTTTGGCCCACAGAGTATGGTATAGCCTGGCTGAGTGGAAATTTTCGGTTAAAGAGACTTCATGAATTAGCTAAGTACTAACTGGAAAACTATGAGAGGGACATTTTCCTGTCATCTTCTCGGATGAGTCTTATAAGGGACAAATTTATTTTACTATTTCCCACACATTCTGTAAACATTTTCCAAAATGTTTTAACTCCCATTAATATTTTAGAGAATAACTCGGACTCTTAAAAGCCCTATCCATTTCCGACAGAACCTCATTCAGTGAGTGGGTGTGGGCCCAGTAGAAAAACTGGGTAAATTCCGTATAATCTCCATCAGTTTTAAAAGGACAGTATTGGGAGTTCTTATTTTTAAACTTTCAAAGTTTAGCTATTATTATTGGTTTGTAGCAAGGGAAACAAGTCTGTTATTTGTAAACCCATGATGCAGAGTAATTTAGTTGGCTGGCATAGATTTGACATTTCAGATTTATTATCAGCAATGCCATTTGGAAATGTGAGGAAGTGTGAGTGTCAAAGTGACAGAAAGACATTGTTGTCAATTGGAGGGGGCCACAGCCAGGAGGCGGAACGAATTGCAGTTTGAGTGAGCCAGTCCACATGTGAAGAATTGTCCCTCCGCAAATGACAATAGCAGCGCCATCTAGTGTTCTTTGTCCAGGATGCATACAGATGCGTAGATTTAAAACTTTAGAAATAAATTCCTGGAGTTGAAACTGAAATATTCCTGCTAAGAATAAGGACTGGAAAAAAAAACAAACTACTCCAGCATCAAGGTCCATCAATGATTAGTACCTCTAGATGCTTTTCTTTGGACATTGTTAATGTTCTCTTTCTGTTTTCCAACATCAGGCAGAATGCTACCAAACTCTCATTCTTTTTACTACGGTCTGTGAAAATACGTGTGTTTACAAGCCATGTCCATTTGTAGGTAGACCAACCTTTACCAAATTGTAAGAGATCTACCCTAAAGGAATGAAAAGCTAAGTTCTACAAAATGGGAAAGCTATTTTCTTAGCATTCTTATCTGAAGCATTGTTATGAAACAATTATAAAATAAGACCCAAGGGCTTTGTGATAAACTTCATAATGAATGAGCTTAAATCTTTCTTAGTTTATTAAAGAGTAGAAAATTGTCCTGTGTCCGTTCAATTCAAAGGTCTTACCTAATAATAAGAAGTAATTATTAGAGTAATGAACTGAGAATTTTGTAAACATAAACTTGTATTTGATAAGCAGGGTAAAAAATGCTGTGCTATTTTACAAATTTCAAATCACTTCTTGTTTGATACACTTAAATTCATGTGAAATAATAATATTTTTTCTTATATTAAAATCTGGGACAGAATTTAAGTTCATTTCTAAGTTTTAGAAGATGTATTTTGTTTTCTGTTTGGAATTGTGTTAATCTTGTAAATCCTCTTGTTAACTAAAAAAAATCCTGGTACATCATTTGTTATTTTTCCTTTTTTTCCCCCTCATTTTTACTGCCTATGATCTTAATTTCCTAATCTTTCTGTTGTGTAACAGTGGAATCTGAGTTGAACAATCAAAGATATTTCATACAGCACTTACGGTTTTACTCTAGGAAACTTTAAAAAAGGTATTTAGAAAAGCACTTGTAAAAAACTTTCAACACAACATTTTTTAGTTGTTGTTTATGTATGTTAAGTAAAATTCACTTATATTTTAAAACTGTGAAAGCATATTACATTTGAACATAACTTGGGACATTACACTACATGTTCAAACCACTGTTTTTCCTAGGTTCAAGGACGGTGTGCATAGTTTTAATATATAAATATGTGAAGGTGCCCTGAAAGTATATCCTTATTTCCATTACTTTCATATACATGATCTGGACATACCTCCAAAGAAAACAAATAAGTATGTGGTGATTATATTTCTAATTTTACTTGTAGCAATAAGATGCCTATTCTAAGATCAAAACTGAGAGTTATAACCTAACCATAAAACAATTGCCTAATTTCGGAAGTTATGGGAAATAGTTTGTCATATACTGTTTGTAGGGAAAATTAATTTTTTTCTTCCTGTCATGTTCTGCTGTAATAACATATATTAACAAATATACACAATTTAAGAGCAAATGCTTCCTACTTTGAAGGTCACCTAGTTATATCCTTGCTCCATATCTGCATATTTCTGTATGACTGCTCTGTTTGTTTGGGGTGAGAAACAATCTTTAAGTATGAAAGAATTGAAAATGAAAACTACATAAACCATCACTGTGAAACTCTTCCCATCAAAGGACTCTTCCTTCCAATAGTCTTACACAGATCCTATCATAAAATGCTGATAAATTGTTTCATGCTTTTTTACACTATCTCTGAGAGGCAAGTTTCCCTATACCATTGTAGTTCATGAGATAACAAGCATATTTAATCAGAAGTGAATTCTGATTCTATTAGAATTTTACCTTGAAATATACCTAGATTTCAGACCTAGTTCATTTTGTTGACTTTGAGTAAGTTAATGATGAGGTGCTTTTTAAAGTTGTTGAGGTTTCTGATCCCTTGAAATTATGAACAATATGCTAAAACATGCTTTTACTTTTACTTTTCTTAAAAAGGGTATAATATGGTAGTTGATAATTTGATATGTGTCCTGACTTTTGAGCTTAGTGGACTTACATATACTCTTGCTATCTTTTATTAAAACTGTAAATTTTTGTTCCTTTCATTTTAAGACCAAGTTTCAGATTGTTGTTATCCTGTTATCTTTTCTGTGTATTAAAAAGAACTCTTTCAATATATTTCTTTGATTCAGTGGCTACCCACCCTCCACTCAATATTCTTACTGAAGAGGACATACACAACTTTTATTAGTCATTTGAAGGGGCATTTAAGTGATTGCTTTGAGTTGCTTAGGTTTCATTTTCAATGACAAAATCTTTTATAGTTGTTGCTTATTTCTAAGATGCTTGTTGCCTCATTGAACTTGAATTGCCTGATATGTAAATCTCTGTGATCAAAGCAAAATTTAACAACTTAAATGTACTACTTCTCGCTTATTGACTATCTTGTTCTCTAGCAGTTCAAATTTATCACAGTAGTGAAAAATCCACTATCCCACTATTTTGTACATTAACAATGCATGTATGGCAATAATAAATTCCAGGATGTGAAATGAGAGAACACTGGGTAAGATGATTAGAGTCATTCGTCGACTTGGCTGAGCCATGACTCTTAATGGCTCAGGTATGGCAGTTACATCATGATGTAATTTAACAGGTATGCAGTGATGTAATCATCCTCCATTATTTTATCATAACACAAATTTGCATGGTCTTTGAATCCTAACTATGTTTACAAATGAGGATTACGTTAAGCAAAAGAATTACATAAATAGACTAAGACAGCAGCTATAGACTGAGGAAGCAGTTTTTGTATGTTCTCTGTTCTCATAGAACACTCTTAGTTTTTGTGTTCCTATTTGTATACTTTACATCTAGGCTACCGAGGTCAGAAGGGAGAAAGAGGAGAACCTGGAATTGGACTACCAGGGAGTCCTGGTCTTCCTGGGACTTCAGGTAACAGTAATTATCTTTATCACACAAACTCCTAAAAATGGAAATTTCCACTCCTCCCCTTTGGTGCTTATGTGATGCTTCAAGTCAAGTTAAGAATGATTCATGCTGGTTGGAGTGAGAAAGTGAGGGTCATAGGTGATATGCTTCTGTTTGTGTTTAAGTTTTGTTACTGGTGGTGGTGGTTTGTTTGATTTTTTTTTTAATGCATGTTTACTTGCAGCTTTTAAGTACTAAAGTTTTACAGTTACTGAAGTTTGTATATATTGTTTTTCACACTGGTTCTGCCATATGCCTTGTGACGAGGTATTTTATTTCATTAGCCCCAGGTGCTCCAGGTCCTCAGGGCCCCCCAGGTCCTAGTGGAAGATGTAACCCAGAAGACTGCTTCTATCCTGTGTCCCACGCCCAGCAGCGGACAGGTGGGAAATGAACGACACACCTGAAGAAGACTTGATTCCTGGTGATACCACCTCGCTATTGGAGCTAATACTGGCAAACCTTTGTAATAGGTGGGACTTTTTATTTTCTTCAGTGGAGGCCCGACATGAAAAGCAACAGTAATAATTGCAATATCAACATCTTTTAAATGTTCCCAAATTCATTCCATGTTTTGTTTTATCATTGCTACAATTTTTACTCAGTTATTTTTTTTATGAAAGACATGAGCAAGTCTGACAGTTCTTCAAGAGGAAATTATATCTTACTACTTAAGAGAGTGATGATGTTGTACTTGTTAGTCTCATCATCATGTATTTGGATTTTAGTTTCTGAGTTTTAAAGTTTTGGATTTTTCTTGATTTTTTTTTATGTTTAAACTTCCTATCCTTACTAAAAATTTTGTGAACTTTTAAAAATAGTTCACTGCTCCTGTTGAATGTTTTGGCTACTTTTTGATAGTTTAAGAATTCTTACACCATCATGCATCCATCCTACTTGTGCGTCAAAACAAATAGGCAATAAGAGTTTCGTTTTACAACTTACGTTTTGGAAAAGCCGTATGATGCTGTGTTATTTGGGAGCCAAAATAATCTATTGCCACTACTGAAATGATGTTAGGTAGATATAGTGAGCTCAATTCAAAGCAATCACCAGTGGCATGAATATGCACTGGATGGAAAAGAAGAAACAAATTTGATTTGTATAAGCACAAGTTCCATAAGAAAAGGTTTAACACTCTCTGGCTCCTTCATAGAACTTCTTGTTTGAGAAACAGAAAGCTGTTTAGGTGTTCAGTGGTAAAAGGCACCAAGCTGTCATTGGTACTCTTGAAACTCCAATGACCTACCAAGGTCTTCGGATCCCAGTAAGCATGATCCTTCCGGCTTCATTAATCTCTGAATTTAAGACAAAAAATTATCATCAGAACAAAGAATGGTATTCATAGCAATTGGAAAAGAAGGACCCTTACCCTAGGAGATAAAAGTATGGTGTCAGTACATGCATACTGAGAAGGTGAAGCTCAGAAATTCTAAAGGAGAATGATCATGTCAAGGCTTCAAAGAAAAGCACAGGACTGAATATCCAACTAGCACTCACACCAAAGAGTCTACGCTAAGACTAGCAAAAGGTGCTGTAAAGATCGTCTTCACTGAAAGCGAAAGAAAACACGTTAACCACCAATCAAATTTCCAAGTGGTCTTTTTATTGCCTAGCTATCAATTATTTTGAGAAACTATTGGTTAGAAACAACTGGTTTTCTAGTACACTGGACACGAGGATGTTGCAGAAATCTAGATGGTGGTCCTAGGGATTCTGCATCCGGCCCTGCCGCTACAGAAATCAAGAGTTCACGCCTGCTCAAAGACCACTGCAGATCCCAATTTAGCTAAACCTGGATGAGATGATTACTCTTATCTGTTTTGTGGTGTTTTTTTTTTCTCTCTACTAGTTTATTTGCTCTTATCTGTTAATTGAAAAATGGTGTAGAAAGGCAATCCCACTGAAACTGAAAAAAAAACCAACCTGAATGGGGTTGTATCTGGAGAGCATGCCTATATTCAAACAGTGTTTGTTCAAAGGCACCCATGACTTGAATATTTTAGGTGAGGGAACTGCTGGTCAGAAGTAGTCTGTGTGGCTGTGCATACACAAATCTTTTAGTTGGTTCATATTAGTTTTTGCTGGGATTTTTTAATTCAATTCCATGTTTATTTATTTCATCTTCCATGTTTATTTATTTTAAGTGGTTTTAATTCTAAATCTATAATCTTCCTCTACTTTCCTGTGCAATACCTACAATGGTGCTGTGTTTTTAACTTATAAAATTGAAATACACACACATGCATATCTTAGTGTAATGATAGTTTATCCTCCAAAACAAGTGTACATAGATCTAAAATTTGGTGCTATGTGTATATCTTGATCTTTTAATTTGTTGAACTGTAATTCTGAAAGCTTACCATTCATCAGTAATATGCCACTCACATTAACTTACTTGAATTTGTCAGAAAGCTCCACATTTTGTTTTCAAAGATTATTTTTTTCATAGTAAGTTGAATATCCTTTTGACTCTTTGCTGTAAAAAATATTTTAGTATTTTACTATTTTCATGAACTTTGTTGATTATGAGCAATGTATTCTTTTTTTTTCTCTTTTGAGTTAATGCTTTTATATGCAAAGAACCCACCTTTCTTTTATGAATTCTGTTCATCCAATCCATGGGAATATGTATACTTTCTTACAAATTGTACATTTAGGAATCTTAATTTCTATAATTTTTATTAATGTTTGCTTTATTCCTGTTTCAAGGATTTGGATTTATTCATGGGAATTGTTATGTGGTGTCTATTGCAAAGTAAAACTCTCCAAATTACTAATGCTCATTTTTTTGTAACTTGGACACATACTAAATTTATCCTTTATAAAACTAGAGAAATGGAATTGCATCCACAAAGTACTCACTTCTCTTACACTATTGTGTTATTTATATTTACATACTTTCCCCTGCCTCTCTATGGCTATGATCCACAGTCGAAGGTAGAGAGAGGCTGAGACCAGCTAATGCAGCACTAACTGAAGGAGAGATTTGGCAGTCACCTAATTCCTAACTTAATAAGAAGCTAAGCAAAGAAGAGGGAGAATTTCTTCCCCTAAGTACGTTAGTGGTGGTCAAATATCTTATCGTTTTAGTCCATTCCAACACATTTGTTTACTTCTCCCTAAATGTCAGTCCACAGCAAGGAAGAAAAATGACCCAATTTCTTAAGTTATTTGCAATACCAAATAATTTTAAGCCTTGACAACCATTTTCTGAATGACTTCCCATACCAACTAATTATAGGCCTCGACTATCATTAATATAATTAAGATGATATTTGCTCAATACATGTATGTTTGAATTCCAGTCTTTCATGCCAAGATTAGTTAATGCTTTTCCCATGGAAATCATTCTAAGCAATTTCTTAGTAAAAGGTATAACTTGAATTAATATATATGGCCTTTGGAATCTAAAAATAAATCAATCATTTGTTCATTGTTCTTTCCAAGTGAAAATATTAACCATCACTTCTAGCCATAATAGACACACAGCAAGTCTCAATTGTGTAAATGTTTCACCTTGTGATTTAAGTAATAGAGTGACTTCTAGCAGCCCCATTCACTTATTTCTGTATTCCTTAACAATGTTGAAATTTAGTCACTTGTCATATCATAGAGCTTAAGTTGTTAGCTTGATATATATTTTCTATATATATTGTCATTTGGTGTTTTATTTCTAAAATAACTTTTTTTATTACTGTGTTATAAATTTATTATTGAGGTTAACTTTTCTTCAGTCTTTCTCATCTTTTGAGAACCGGTGATATACCTCCTTTTGTCCACAAGATGGTGTTGAAAGTAACTCGTTCAGAAGAACTGAACAGATTTACAGAACTACTAGTCAACTGAGTGGACAATAACTAAATCAGACCCTTGCCTTTGCACATTTTGTTTTTACTTTTGTAAATTATTTTGTTCTGCTAATTTATGTTTTGTTCATTTGTTTGCTAATTTGTGCTTTTCTTCACTTTAAGTATTTTTATGAAACAAGCACAGAAAAGCTTTTTGATTATATAGTTGTTTTGATGGGGATATATACATACATTTATATATTCCTAATTAACTTGCAGATTTACTACTTATATCTTTAGTTTTGTTTGCACACAACCTTAATATTTTTTAGTGATTTACATGAAGTAATGCTTCCCACCTTTTGGAAAAGACAGATATTCTCACTTGACAGACAAATAAAATTTAGCAGTTAGCATATCTCAAGGACTATACAATTTAGGAAATTATATAATATCAAAATATCAATATTATTCAAGGTACTTAAAATTTTTTTATTATATTTCTATGATGGTTTTTTTCCTAGAAATATATCATTATTTATAAAGATAAGAAAAACTGTTTTTCAAGACACCATTTTTCTTTCCCCAGTATTGGTAATATTTTAAAGCTGTCTGGTGACCAGTTAAACCTCTCAGCTGCTCACCTGTGTCAACAGTTCGAACCACCAGCAGAAGGGTGTGCCTGCCAGTCTGCTTCTGTAATGTTCACAGCCCTGGAAACACTGACACAGTTTTGCTCTGTCCTAGCAGGTTATTAGAGTCAGAATTGATTCTGGCAGAGAGCTTAGTGGTTGAAGTAGTATTTTGAGGTTTTGCTGAAGCTGTTTGTAATTCCTCAAAGTAGTTTTACAGACTTGGTCACATTCCTGTTAAATTCTTTTTCATACTTGTCTGCTTCCACCTACTTAATACACACAAATGTTGAGGGTCTTTATTTTCCAGTGTTCTTCTTTAATATAATTTAAAGTTCTACGTTAGAACTTTAAATTTAACTTTAGAGTTGAGGCACCTCATTCTCCTTTATACTGTATCCTCATAGAGCTCACACAGACCTCTAAGATGAGGGGCTATGTCAAAGAATTGAACTTGCACCTTTTATCCCTAAATACTCCAGAGACCTCGCCATTGACTCATATTCCTCATTCATTGATAAAGCCACTGTTAATTTAATTCCATTCATTTACTTACTAGGAGTCACAGGAAACAAGGCAAATTAGCATCTCCATTTTTATTTTAGGTGGATTTGGAGTTAATAACAGTATGCCAGAGTAAACTGGTCAGATTGGTTAAATTGGGTGAAATGCCAAGTGAACACAGAAAATTCACTGAGGCACGTAGACTCAGAACACAATTTGATGGATGGCTATAAGGTGAGGGAAATGGGAAGCATCTGGTGTGAAAAACAATGTATTTGAATTTTGTAAAGAAAATATTTTTTAAAAAACCCAACAAACTTCAAGATGAAACAGGCATGTAAGGCCAAAGCTAACTTTAAGAAAATCTCAGTAGAAAACAAAATTCAAGTTCATGTCCAAAAGTGAAATATGGTTCAACTGAAGCAGATTTGTCCATGGAGAATACTGATTAAGTGGGAGATTTCACTGAAAAGCAATTAAATAAGACAAGTTTAGCTGAAGTATGTGTGTTGTTTGGCCATAGTATACTTGTTGATATAAAGTGTTAGCTATTTTAAAACTTTCTTTTTTTTGTTCTATTATTTAAAGTGTATTTTAAGGTTAAATTTTTTCTATGCATTACTGTCTGTATTTAAATGCAAGTTGTATGATGACATATTTTATAACTATTTATTTTAAAAATAACTTTAAGGATGTGTGTTTTTTCTTCCATATTGTTTGTTCAATATCTTCATAATCAAGTTATTTAAGGGTTAATTCTGCCTCCTCATGTTAAGTGTAATGGCACTAATTTTACTCTAAATCCCCCTTGGATATGATGCTGTGAGGCCTTGGTTCCTTTGTTTGTTATGCATAATGAGTTTGTCACCTATCTCAGCAATAAAGGATTTGACCCTAAATCAGGAAATTCTGAACTGCTGTTATTATTTCCATGCGTACTCTTGGTCCTATTTTGTGACTGAAACTCCACAGTGGAGTTCATTCTGACAGATTTCAGCCACAAGGATGTTCCAAATGGACTCAGGTAGCCCAGGTGACTCCACACCGATGCGTATGCTACCTAACTGTAAATGCTTAATTTCTTGGTTTATGATTAGACTATCCAGGGTGGGGAGGAGGGAGTTGGATGAATAAATATTCTGCTCTTAAAATTCATTTCATAAGCCATCTCCCCAGCATCTCATTAAAGGACTAGGTTAATGATTCTGATGGTAATTTTAAGTAGACTAAGTCAGAGAGTAAGCCATCTTTTATTATTTCTGTCATGCAAAATTTTGTCATTGTTATGTGCTGTCAAGTTGCCTGTGACTCATAATGACCCTATGTACAGCAGCCCTGAATTCTGCTCTATCCCTTGCCAATTTTATTGTCTCCAAGATGCCTATCCCCATTACCCCAGTGATGGAATTAATCCATCCTATTAAAGGTCTTCCTCTCCTGTGCTGTCCCTCCACCCTCCCAAGCATGACATCCCTCTCCAAGGACTGGTCCCTCCTTGCAACATGTCCAAAGTATGCCAGATGAAGCTTCAGAATGCTTGCCTTCAAAGAGAATCCTGGCTTCACCCTCTCCGGGACGAACTTGTTTATTCTCCTAGCAATCCATGGTATATTCAATACTCTTCTCCACCACCAAAGCTCAAAGGCATCAATTTCCCTTCTATCCCCCCTAGTCATTGTCCATCTCTCTGATGCATAGCAAGTAATTCCAAAGAACATGGCCTGTATCAGGCACATCTTAGTCTCCAGACTGGCATTGTTGCTCTTTGGTACTTTGGAAAAGTCTCTGACAGCAGACTTTCCCAATGCAATTAATCTTTTAATTTCCTGGCTGCTGGTACTAAGAATGTTGACTATGGAGCCAAGCAACTGGAAGCTGTTAAACAATCTCTTCACCATCTATCCTGACACTACCAATTGGCCCAGTGGTGAGAATCTTTGTTTTCTTGATGTTGAGCTTTAATCCATATCAAAGGCTGCAGTCCATGACCTTCTGCAGCAAGAGCTTCAGGTCCTCCTCAGTTTCAGCAAGCAGAGTTGTGTCACTTGCATAACACAGATTGTTGATGAGTCTTCTTCCAATCCTGATGCCACACTTCTCATAGAGCCCAGCCTCCTGGATAACCTGTTCTGAATATAGATTGAAAAGATGTGGAGATAGGACACATCCTTGACTCACACTCTTTCCAATTTTGAACCATGCAGTGTTTTCTTGCTCTGTTCTGACGACTGCCTCCTGATTCAAGTATAGGTCTTGTATAAGCACAATCAAGTGTTCTGCGACTTTGACTCTTCTCGGAGTTAGCCACAGTGTGTTGTGATCCATACAGTCAAAAGTCTTTGCATAGTCAATGAAACGCAGACATTCCTCTGGTACTCTCTGTTTTCAGCCAAGATCCATCTCACATTAGCTATAATATCCCTAGTACCATAGCCTCTTCTAAACCCAGGCTGCACTTCAGGCAGTTCTCTGTTGATGTGCTGTTCCAGCTGTTTTTGGATAATCTTCAGCAGATTTTGCTTCCATGTGATATCAATGATACTATTCAATAATTCCTGCACTCTGTTGGGTCACCTTTCTTTGGAATGGGAACAAATATAGAACTATACCAGTCAATTGGCCAGGTGGTTGTCCTCTAGATTTCTTGGCACAACTCGGTGAACACATTCATATGTGAATTGGTATGCCATCTATTCCTGGGGCCTTGTTTTTTTACAAGTTCTTTCAGAGTAGCTTGAACTTCTTCCTTCTTCACTACAGGCTCTTGCTCATATGTTGTTTCTTGAAATTCTTCTGTGTCCACCAATTCCTTTTGGTTCTATGACTCTGTATATCCTTTCCATTTTCTTAAAATGCTTCCTGGATCACTTAATATTCTGCCCAAAACATCCTTAAGTATTATAATTTGAGTTTTGAATTTGTTCTTCAGTTCCTTCAGCTTAAGAAATGCTGAGTGAGTTTGGCCCTTTTGATTTTCTGACTCCAGCTCAAAAAATCATCACACTATATTTGAGACTAATTGCTAGAGAGGTCTGAGTAAAAGAAATGTCACAATTCACTCTTCTCATAAATATAAGTTCTCAAATCATTACTGATAAGACCAAAGATAAATAAGCTGCATGTTTTCTTAACAGAAATTAGTTACATCAAAACATGCCAGTAGATTTATACGTGTATATAGACTGGAAAATTACTGGCATGGTCCATAAGCATTCTCATCTGCAGATCCCCATATACAGCAGATTAAATAGTTGTTGCTCCCTAGGAATAATGTAAGTCTGTTCCACTTGCAAGGAGAAGAAAGAATCACAGAATTTAAAAGTTAGTTTTTGAAGCCAATAGCCCTTTCCTCATTTGTTTTCTCTCCCGATTATTACTGAAAATAGATCATTCACCATTGTTTTCTTGATAAAGCTAACAAGATTTTTACACTTTTCTCTGATATTCATTTGAATGTGCAGACTGATTGCCACATATAATCACTGATAACTAACTGATTTTGATATAATATTTACTGGGGCAGATTCATTTAATACTGTTGTGTCCTAGATCATAAGCTCAATAAAATAGTCTGCACAATTATAAAGTATTAATGTCACTGATGTTGTAGTTGTTGTTGTTATGTGCCGTCAAGTCGCTTGCGACTCATAGCGACCCTATGTACAACAGCCCTAAACTCTGCTTTGTCCTGTGCCAATCACACTGTCTCTGACAATCCCATCCCAATTATCCCAGTCACTGAATCAATCCACCTCATAGAGGGCCTTCCCCTCCTGCGCTGTCCCTCCACCCTCCCAAGCATGATGTCCTTCTCCAAGGACCGGTCCCTCCTCACAACATGTCCAAAGTATGTTAGACAGAGCCTCAGAATCCTTGCCTCCAAGGAGCCACCCAATTGAACCCTTTCCAGGACAAATCTGTTTGTTTTCCTAGCAGTCCATGGTATTCTCAATACTCTTCTCCAGCACCACAGCTCAAAGGCATCAATTCTCCTTCTATTCTCCTTGGTCATTGTCCAACTCTCTGATGCATAACAAGTGATTGCGAAGACCATGGCCTGTATCAGATGCACCTTAGTCTCCAGAGAGACACCATTGCTCTTCAGTACTTTGGAGAGGTCCCTAACAGCAGACTTCCCCATGGCAATGCGCCTTTTAATTTCCTGGCTGCTGGTGCCAAGACTGTTGACTGTGGACCTATGTTTGTGGAAATAAGGAATTTTTTTTAAATATTTAAAAGCATTTGTTTTAAAAAACATTTGTAAACAGCAAGGTTATCCATTTCTTGGTAATTTTTTCTCAATGTTGCTCTTTTTTAAATTTTCTTTTTTATTGATTTTAATGAAAGCTTACAGAGACTTGAGGTTTTCAGTCATTCATTGTTGCATTTTTCTCCCTGTCCACTCCCTGCCCCCCAGTTTACTCTTCTTAAAAAGTGAAAGAAAAACTCTTTCATTGCCATGTTTTCCCTCCCCCCAAGACCACTCCACTGTTCGGCCTTCATCCTGGACTCTTGTCATGACAATAATACCTAATCATATATCCCTTTTAAGCAGTTCTCTCCCTCATCTGTTTCAATGCACATTATTTATCCCCTCTTTGTCAACCTTCCCTCAACCCCGATATCAGCCCCGTTTTACAACAGTGGCCCTATGCAATATTTATCCTTTTGTGACTGAGATATTTCACTCAGCATAATGTCCACCAGGGTGATCCATTTTGCATAATATTTCATGAGTTCCTTGTTTTCAATGCTGCATAGTATTCCATTGTGTGAATATACCAGAGTATCTCTATCCATTCATTTGTTAATGGGCACTTGGGTTGTTTCCAGCTCTTTGCTATTGCAAACAAAGCTGCAATAAACATGGGTGTGCATATATCTGCTTGGGTGGCGGTTATGGTTTCTTTAGGGTAAATTCCTGGTAGTGGAATTGCTGGATCATATGGTATTTCTATTTGCAACTTTTTGAGAAATCGCCATACTGCCTTCCATTTTACACTCCCACCAACAGTGAATAAGGGTTCCAGTTTCTCCACAACCTCACCAGCATTTGTTGTTTGCTGTCCCGTTAAATTTTGCTATCCTTACTGGGGTGAGATGATATCTCATAGTTGTTTTTAAAATTTTTTACGAGGGATACCAACAGATATTTAGAAGTAATGCTCTTGATATGTGATTTTGTGTATTTCTTGTAATTTTACACCAATACTAGTTTGCATTTAAAAATTAAATATTTTTCCTCAAAGGCACTATAACAGCAGAGACATACAGGCAATAGACAAAAACAGAACCTCAGATTAGGGTTATTTTCCATTGTGAATAAGTCATATTTTATTAATTTTTAAGAACAACAGTCTATTGCTCCTCACTTACAGTCCTGTTAGCCAGAAGTCAGTTAACCCACATGATGCGAGTGGATTCATGTGGTCAGGCATTTGGGGACGTGACTTCTATAGTGCTTAACTAACCTGGAAGGTGTTTGGCATGAAAATCATACTACGATGCCATTCCATAGAAGCAGTGACTAGAAAGAAATCAGAAATCATTTATCCTTGATTAGCATCCCAGATTCCAACTAACGTTAATTATTCACACCTTCCTCTCTCAGCGAGTGCCCTGCCTGGCACTTCAGTCAGCTTTTTTAAACACATCTCTAGGAAGTTTTAGACTTCTATTTTGCTAAAGGGATGTAGGCTCTCCCTGAGTTACAAACGCCTCCTTGTAGACTCACACTTGCCCTTTAATGTAATGAAAATCAGTCCTCACTTTGAAACTATTGAACCAGTCCCCACTCGCGGCATGCTTCACCACAATCACCTTCACTCTGCTCCAAGTGCAGTGCAGCCTTTCCATAATTTGAGCTGCCTCATGTACTAAATAAGGCCGTATAATCCTGTTTCCATTTACCTACAAAGACAGCTTAAAGACACGGAGCTCATCCGGACCCCAGGAGAATGTGTAGGTGTTTGAACTATTCAATATTTATAAACTTCCTCTTTCAAAGAGAATTTGCTGGGCATTTGAAGTTGTTTTGCCCAGAGTCAGTATCTAGAACAATTTCATGTAACTGAAGTTTACCATGGGATAGTCCCTACAGTTAGAAATGTGCTGGTTTGCCTGTTTGTAGGTGGGTTTTTCCACTCTATCACTTACTATCTGTGGAGCTGCTTGGACTGCCTTTTGAAAGAGAGACTTGTAAACCAGCTGAATCAACTGTTCTTTCACATTTTATACTTTTATTATATTACACAACTCAGAAACATGTTTATTTGGTTATATATATATATATATATATATATATATATATAATTTATGTAGTTCCATTAAAATAAAATCTGGTGAAACAATGATGCCATTTCTTTATAGTTATTTGATTACATGTTATAGTACCTTAAAAATGGCCATTTAAAAAAAATGTTGTGTTGTGTTGTTGTTGTTATAGTTGTTGAGAGCCGTCAAGTCATAGGTGACTCATAGCGACCCTATGAATGAAAGACCTGGAAACCTGTGTGACTTTCATCCTTTCTCCAGGCTCATAGGGTTTCCTGAGGCAAGCTATTACAGAAGTGGATGCCACTCCTGCTTCCAAGCTTGTTTTAATCGGGGAACTCCACCAAACACTGTCCACCATGGGTAACCATTCTCGCATTTGACTCATCAGTGTCAGTGTTTGGCTTCATAGCAACCACGAGTTTTCTGTACAGCAAGTGGAAACACCAGGGTTATATGACCTAGAAGAATGTTTCACCAAAAACAGCTAAAGGCAGGCCTGAGGGCCACGGGTAGAGTCACCCACTGTTGGCTTGGGAGCATGACTTTCTGTCTGCTGGGCCAACTGATGTCTATGCTGTTGTTGTTGTTGAGTGCTGTCAAGTCTTAGGCGACTCATAGCTACCCTATGAAGGAACGTCTTGGACACCTGTATAACTTTTGTCCCTTTTCCAGATTCATAGGGTTTCCAGAGGCAAGTTACTACAGAAGTGGATGTTGTTTTAGATCATTAAAAAAAATGTCAGTAGTTCCAATAAAGCAGCTCTGGTGCTTAATGTGTTGGGCTAATAACATAAAGGTCAGTGGTTCTAACCTACGGGGCACTCCAAGGAAGACAAATGACACCTTCTACTCCCATTTAGATGTATAGCCTCCCAGTGAAGGCTCACCAAAAGTAAAAATTGACTTATTGGTTTGGGTTTGATCTGTTTGCAAAAGGTATGTGACATGGATGGAGAGAGAATTATTCTCTATTCACACCAATGATCTATGTAGAAGTGTGCATAGTTCATCTTAAGCGTAACCCATACCAATACCATAGGATTAGATGCTATAGGCAGTTTTAAAGAAACCCCCAAATAGAAATTACATAATGAATGACTCAAAAAAGCAAATAGAGTTAGTAGTTTAATAGTATAGAAAATAAAGATATGGGGTGGGGGTGAGGAGGGGAATGGTTATAAATTCTTAGTAGGGCTTCCCCTTATATTGAAAGAATTGAGTTCCATAAACTAACTGAAGATATTGACTAGTTTGAGCTCCTGTTGTGTGCCCAGGGACAGTCACTCATGTGCTGTGACACAAAAGGAATATATTAAGTCCGATCGATTGTTCCTATGGATGTTGGTGAAACAGCATACTGTGTAAACAGTAATAAAATGCTTAGGTCATCAAGCAATACCTATGTGGTGGGTTAAGATAGACAGTGTTTTACTTGAGCTGCCTTTATAAAATCTGTAAGAAAAATAGTGAAGCATAAATCATTTGTCCAGCTGTGAAGTTCTGAACATGAGGAAACTGACAAGCCATTGACATAAAAACAGTGGATCTTAACTCAGAAGATTAAAAAGTAGCTCAAAATTTCTGAAAGAGTGTGAAGACATGTATGACATAGGATTTGTGCAATTTTCTGGAGAATGAGTGTATAGTTTCTATTAGAATAAGAAAAAAAAGGCCACAATGCTCTCCCTCCTACACACACACACACACACACACACACACACACACACACACACTTTCAGTATTTCTCTCACAAGCTAACACCCACAGAAGGGACATTCAGGGCTCTGTAAATTCTCTGTGCAGAAGAAAAGCATTGATACTATAAACATACTGAAGGAAATATCAATAATCTTTTTACATTTTTAATGTATCTAAATAAGCTCAATGACTCCTTTTCTTTGGACATCATTATAAGGAAACATTTAAAAGATTAAGAAATCATATTTATTGCATCTTTGAAACAACCAGAGATGTTAACCTCAAACCTTTAAAATAAATAGTCTTATCAATAAAACTTATGAGTGCTATGACGTTAAAACGCCTCCTTTGCTTTCACAATTCAAAAATTAAATGGGATTAAACACAGTACAATTCTATAAAAAATCCAAATTGAATGTGAAAAACAGCAGGAAATGCTTTGGGCTGACAGGGCACCCTCTTACCACTCCCAGGAGAGCACATTGATCGGGATTTGAAGCACCATGGTGTGGAATTCTAGTGGGGTCTCTATAGAACTTGTTTGCAAGTGCTCTATACAGCTGACAGTATCTGAAAACAACATTTAGATAGAAAAGGGAAGCAACTACAGCAACTGAGGTAAGCCTAGCAGCTGGCTTTGTTTAGTGGCACAGAGGCCTAAGATATATCACATATATGTAGCACACTAGAAAAGTTAAGATCCTGGGAACAGGATTATAAATTTATTTAAAGAGAGGGGTTTTCTTCCCAGATGACTCTGCCATCTTCCCTCCAAGGAAAAGGAAAGAAGGCTTATTGCATAGCACCATTGTTCTAAGTCTGATAGTCAAGTAGGACATCTGAAATCGTGTTGAAGGTAAATACGTTGTCATCTTTTGCCCCAGCTTCCAGTGATGTTTCTCCTGCAAACTGCTTTGCCAGGCGTGGTTTATGCAGACCGTCAGCTCTAAGCCTGTCACTGATCTGGTCCTTTGCTAAATGCTCTTTGACCAGCCTGAACAGTGCAGGAGGCTGGCTCGCAGAATCCAGGGAGGCCAGGAGGTCCTGGAGGCCCAGGGACCCCAGGAATTCCCGCCACCCCTGGAGGACCTGGCTCACCATCCCGACCGTTCTTCCCGAAGCTGGCAGGGCCTGGGTCACCTAAAACAGAGGGTTGCACACGTGAGCAGAAGAGACCTCAGGACAGCAAAGGCTAGTATGACCCCCAACTGCACACTTTTTTTTTCCTATTGTTTTTATATTTTCTTTTTTAAATATGATTTTATTTTTTGTTTTGTTTTTAACTTTATTATTCATTTCAATTAAAATTTGCAGAATTTGGATTTCCATTCCTTCATTGTTGCACTTTTCTCTCCTCCCAACTGTCCCCCCAATACACTACCCTCTTCGAAAAGTAAAAGAAAAACTTTCTTTGTTTTACAATCCCTCCTCCCCAGGTCCACTCCACTACGCAGCCTTCGTTCTGGACTCCCATCATGACCAAAATACCTAATCACATATCCCTTTTAAACCATTTTCTCCCTCATCTATTGCAGTATACATTATTTAACCCATCTTTCTCAGTCTCCCCCCAACCCCGATGTCAGTCCTGTTTTACAACAGTGGCACCATAACTGTACATTTTTAAATGATAAATGATGATTATGAAATCTCTCCACTGAACTTGGACTTGACTGGGTGGGTTCTACATGCCAACTTTTCAGGTTAATAACTGAGTGCAGAACCATTGCACCACCAGGATAATAGTTCATTTTTAAACAAATGTTAATATTTCTATTTATCCTATGTAGAGCCACCCCTCTATCTAAAGCCTGAAATTAAAAAAAAATATTCTCTATTATACAAATTAAAAATCTAGAAGGTCTTTTTTTGTGCTTTTCAGTTTTTTGTTTTCCACCCTAACGCATTAAAAGAGAAGAGTTTCAACTCGCTGAACATTTTTAGGTTCATACTTATCTTTCGAGACTAGACTTGACAGAGTCATCCTGACCACTTCTGATTTACTCTATAAAAAGCACATCAGGTCCCATTTGCCCTTTGGCAAATGCATCTGTTGACCCTTCAGGCCCTGACTGACTGGATTGTCATCAGCATCATTGTTCATAAATCACTTTGTCTCTTCCCACATCTCTAGTTACAAAGCAGGCCCATGGTGTTGACCCCATTTGCCTATTGTGGAATTTGAGACTTAGAAAGGCTGAACAAATGTCCATGGAAATGTATGTAGAAAAGCCTTGGAGTTGAGAGTGAAAACCTTCACCCCCTACTCCTATATGTCCATGTCAGGTTTTACAAATCTGTCTATTTGCAAACTCTGTAGGCATCGCACAGACCATGCCTGGGTTGTATACCTTGTTATCATTTCTTTGTTGTCATTTAATTCATGCCATTGAATGTCATATAAGGAAGTATAAAAAGGCACAAGGGGAGCAAATGAATGTTAATTATCCAGAACTCTAAGTGTCATTACAAACTAACGTTATTTTCCTGTGTTTATGTCCTCCCACCTGTCCAGAGAACAAACCTACCTCACTACAAAAGTTTCTGAGACGCTCTGGATGGGGTATTTGCTCTCAGGGATTGTGTGCAAGCCTAGAGCTGGGGTAAAGCCATGTCATAGTTCAAGTTTTTCAAGTAGAAAAGGTAAGTCAACATGTCAGTTCACAAAATGGGCTTACATGTGTAGCCTGAGCAATGACATTAATGAAATTTCTGTAAGCTGCTTTGCAAATCTAAGGACATACAGCAAGGTTCTGATGTATTTTCATTTCACCTGCCTGCCTCATGGGTCAGTCAGAAAACAAACTTTCTCATAATTGCATGGTTTTCTGAAATTTCAAGGAACTCTAAAAATACTTTTCCCATATATTTTATGTGCTTTATTATGTCCTAGCAAATGGGTACTAATGAAGTTCAGTTCAAATAATTAAAAATCAGTGATTTTTGTTGCTATTTGTGAAAATACTTCTATCTACATTATTTCACTATTAATTTTAAACATGTACAATTGATAGATGAAATGGAAAAAATATTACTAAATATTTCATGATTTTAAAAAAGAAATGCTTATGTCACTTGGTAGCAACAGTCAGGAGGTGAAGAAGTGTGTTGCACTGGGAAAGTCTGCAGTCAGGGACCTCTCCAAATTTAGGAGCAACAATGTTGGGAACTAAGGTGTGCCTGATTCAGACCATGGTCTTTTCAAGCACTTGCTATGCTGCTGGGAGCTGGACAATAAATATGAGTGACAGAAGAAGAATTGATGCCTCCGAACTGTGATGCTAGAGAAGCACATTAATATCCAATGGACTACCAAAAGAACAGAGTGTCTTGGAGAAAGTGCAGCCAGAATGTTCCTTGGAGGCAAAGATAACAAAACTCTGTCAAAAGCTTACTTTGGACATGTTACTAGGAGAGGTGGGACGCGATGCTTGGGAAGGTGGAGGGGCAGCAAAAGAGGAACACCTTCAACCTGGTGGATTGACACAGTGGGTACAGCAGAGGGCTCACCTGTATCAGAGATTGCACAGGATAGGGAATGGTTCAGAACTGATTCACCTAACAACATGCCATTCTCTGTGAGAACACTAGAGGGCAGTAATGCTACACTGGTGGAGGCCAATCCCAGCTGGAATATTCTGGAATCTGCCTTTTCCTTAAAACAGTATGAATGAATAAGGCTGTATATGCAGGCTCTTGAAATAAAAAGTCTGTATGTAATTTGTACCACAAAATAGAGTATTTGGCTATTAATTTAATGGCTATATAAACTTTGTATATGTGTTTGGAACTTTCTCCAAATTTTCACCTTTTACTGAGATTAGTTGTGTGGCATTTGACAAAGCAGCCTGTGTTTAAGTATTGGTGTGAAATGGCTTCCATTAGACCTCACAAATAAAACAGTTTGAAGCAATGGAAATAAGAGAAAATAGTACTGCAAAATGTAAGCCTACACTAAGTATACCCTTTATTTTGCTTTGTTTATGTTCAAATAGAAAAGCTCATATCTGCAAACGTTACCAAAAAAATAGAATCTTTTATCACTGAGCTGACTGTAACATCCACATACAGGGTGGGAAAGCATCGCAGCTCACAAATCACATGTGTTCAACACATATCCCATTCTTCATTTAAATTACTGCTTCTCCTAGTGAGTTTGAATATACAAAAAGGAGGTCAAGATCTATTAGAGAATATTCTTCTTAAAATCTCAAATACCAAAGACCTAGTCTCCAAAATTGTGCATTAGGTGGCAACAGGGATAGAGCATTATTAGTCTTGATGTAACCGTGGGCCCTGGGTACTGGCCTCTTGTAAAAACTCAAGTATTTTGGGAAGAGGCAGGTATTGTCTAAAGTCAACAGGAAGGCAGGAAAAGAATCTTGATCAGAGGGGTTAGGGAACATGTCCCAAGTCACCCAGCTACGGTGGAATATACAACTCACCACAGAAAATGCTACAGAGTTTCCTGTAAGATAAATGATGATAATTACAGATCGACACTAAATCAATTCATGAGCTTTGAGAGTAAAACTGTGCTCCATTGGGCTTTAATGGCTGATTTTTTTTCAAAGTAGATTGCCAGGTCTTTCTTTCAAAGCACCTCTAGATAAACTTGAATTGACCACCTTACTTACTTAAAAAGTCAACTTTTAGATTATTGTTGTTGTTATGTGCCTTCGAGTCACTTGCGACTCATAGCGACCCTACAACAGCCCTAAACTCTGCTCTGTCCTGTGCCAATCGCACTGTCTCTGATAACTCCCATCTTGATTACCCCAGTCACTGAATCAATGCATCTCATAGAGGACCTTCCCCTCCTGCACTGTCCCTGGACCCTCCCAAGCATGATTTCCCTCTCCAAGGTCCCTCCTTACAACATGCCCATAGTACGTCAGACGAAGACTCAGAATCCTTGCCTCCAAGGAGCAGCCAGGTTTAACCCTCTCCAGGATGAATCTGTTTTCTTAGCAGTCCATGGTACTCTCAATACTCTTCTCCAACACCACAGCTCAAAGGTATCAATTCTCCTTCTATCCTCCCTAGTCATTGTCCAACTCTCTGACGCATAACAAGTGCTTGCAAAGACCATGGCCTGTATCAGGCGCACCTTAGTCTCCAGAGAGACACCAGCATTGCCATTGATTGAGTCCATTCCAATTCCTACTGACTCTCCAATCCAGTTTCCAAGTCTGTAAATCGTAACTGGAGATGATTTCCCATCTTTCTCCTGCAAAGTGGTTGCTGGATTAAAACCACCAACCTTTCAATCAGTAGCCCAACACACAGCACATTACACCACCAGGACTCCTCTCAGGTAAAAAGTGTATTTAAGCCAGAAGATTCTATACAAGCTCCTACATTGTTCTGGTCACTGATAGGTGCCATTAAGTACGACTCACAGAGACCCTATGAACAACAGACCTGAATAGTGTTCTAGTCTGTGCCACCTTCTTCATCTCTGTTATATTTGAGTTCACTGCTTCAGTCACCATTAAAAATCCATCTCATTGGGGGTCTTCCTCTCTACCGTTGACCTTTCCAAATATGATATCCCTTTCCAAGGTACAGCCTCTCCTCACATGTGGAAAATATGAGAGATGAAGCTTCATCATCCTTGCCTCCAAGGAGCACTCTGGCTACACCCTTTCCAAGACATACCTGTTTATTGGAGTCCATGGGATAGTCAGAACTCTTCTCCAACACTACAACTCAAAGCTCCTACAAAGAATCCTTCTAAAGGTTCCTTCAAGTCCTAAAATTCTGTTGCTATTATTATGTTTGTGAGAGATCAGAAAACACATTCTTTACCAGGGAAATAATGACCCAGCCCACCAAAGGCTTATCACAGTACAATGATTTCCAGACAGTCTTCAGATTACAAACAAGATCAGCTCCTAATCATTCAGATGAATTTGTAAGTAGGTCCAAGCAGGTGCACATAGTTCTTCTTTAGCCTTACTTTGATGCAGGGGGAAAAAAAACAACAAACTATCATGGCATAAATACAACACATCAGCTTGCTAACCTAAACGTTAGGAGTTTTAACCCACTAAGAGCGCCTTGGGAGAGAGATGAGTCATCTCCTGTACAGATTTGCAACATTGGAAGCCAGAGGGAGGGTGGCTATCTGTTGGAATGAACTCAACAGTGGTAAACCTGGGTGATCTGCTGGAGGAAGACGAGGCTATCTAGTGATGCCGTTTACAGCCTCTGGAATCCAGTGGAGCATCACAGTGAGCTAGTCAACTGAAGGCTGGCAGTTCTGGTTTTTGTTTGCGGTTTCTCTCTCTCTCTCTCATTATTATCGAGTCAAACATGCTTCAGCTGACCCTCCACTCGATTCACTGTGCAAGCCAAGGTTTGAAAACCTTCAATAATTTAAAAGTTGCACAGATAGCAAGCAAACGTGATTATGATAAAGAATTGGTTGCCAGTGAGGGTAAGAAGCTCTGGGGGCAGAAGTGTGTGGTGCTACTAGCCCAAATGGTACGATCTCTAGAGATTCGAATCTACCAGTGGCTCAAGGAAAAGATGAACAGTCTCCTGTTAAGATTTACAGCCTCAGAAACAAGCAGAGGATCCCCAGCCGTCAGAAGTGACTCGGGGACAGAATCTACAGGATTTTTTTTAAAGTGTTTGTTTAATCATTTCAAAGTGAGGGCAGATGTATAAATACTAAAGGATGAGTCTAAAGTAATGCCGTAATGGTTACCCATGATAGACTGTGTTTGGTGCAGCTCCCAGTTTAAGACAAGTTTGGAAGCAGGAGTGGCATCCACTCCCTGAACCACAGGCCTCTGGAAACTCTATGAACTTGGAGAAATGAAAATCGTTATAGAAAGGCTTCAGGCCTTCTGTTCATAGGATCGCTATGGGTCATGCTTGACTTGATGGCAATCAACAACAACAGCAATTATCTCTATGCCTGATGTTTATGTGCAGGGAGTGCCTGTACTGTGAGCCCAGCACTTTAGGGCTGTGATTTGAGCTGAGGCAGATTTCCATGAAGGGGAGCTCTGGTGTGCGGGAGTGGATCTAAATCCACTAAAGAGCTTCCAGGGCCTGACCGAGCCCAGCTCTGCCACCAGCTCTTCTTCATCTTCCCTAAAAAAAGCAGAAAAGTGAATGTGTTCTTATATTCACAGTACTCAGAGCCAACATTCTTTTTAACACTTTCAAAGTGCCAGAAACCCTCCTTACAATTAAGAATATCCTGGAGATATCATTAGTGTTTTACAGGAAGAGAAACACAGGCACAGAGAAATTAAGTAACTGGCCCAAATGCAAAGCTAGTTAATGGCAGTCATGCTTTGCCATGGGGACCGTCCTTCTCTGTCACAGAGTCACTTTCAGTTGAAATCCACCAGTAGGCACCCAACATGACCAGGAACAAAAGGGCAAGAAGGGAGAAGTGTCCTTTTCCAGGAAGGAAAAGGACATGTCTTAGGACTCCTGAAGGGGAGTTTAAAAAAAAATGTCTTCTTAATCAGATTTAGGTACTAAATTTAAAGCTAGATATAAAATGTTTACAATTTCTTTAAAAAGTGAAGTGAGATGAAGGCCACGTGTGGAGCCTTTTTTGCTTACAGGTGAATGTCTGATTAACTAAGGAGCCAGTCAGTGGTGGCCCTGTAGATGACATGAGGAGCCATGTTTGGGGAGCCCTGTCTCCCTCGCCCCATCTGAGGAGCTATCCCAGAAGGTTTACTGCCTGTGGGAAGTCACGTGTCCCTGGGTGACAGTCTGACTCAACACCAGCCGAAGGGCTTTCATCAAGTTTCCCCCTTCAAAGCTGAAAGATTGTCTTTCCATCAGATTTTCTGAAAAGACTCACTACAGACTATCATCTGTTTTCAGGAAAGATATTACCAGCAGGGCAAGGCACTGGTCCAATATGTGTTGAGAGTTTTCAACAAGATGGGCTCACTGACATGGACCTGAAGGATGCATTAGAACTCTTCCCCAGGGCTTCCTGAAGCTGGCTCAGCATCCCCCACAGAGCAGCTGGTAAACCACTCATCTTGTGATTAGCAGTTCAGTTTTTTAACTGCCATGCCACCACGGTTTCTTCAAAACTGGGAGGGGAAATTGTCTGATAATCCTATAAAGAAGTAGATAATTAAGTTGATTGTGCTAAAGATAGCCCATCAGCTTTAAAACTTGCTATGTCTACCACTGGTAAAGAAAAAAAAAAACCAAAAGTTCTTGGTAAGTTCCATTTTCTTTCCTCTCTCTTCTAAATAAACATCTATTAAGAAATTCAGACTTTGTTATAATCTACAATCTTCTTTTCTTGGTCTCATTTAGCTCCAATCTGATTTCCTCTTCCTCTCCAACTGTAAAAGCCTTTTATCAAATTGTGAAACTATATCGATAGAGTCATAAATCACACTTTTAAAAAGTCAGTGTTTGAACTATCTCTACATGTACTCATTTTTTAAAACTTTCTTTCAATGAGGAAGCAATTCCCCAAGAGCAATGAAATGGATAATTAGAAAACAATGATGGTTCTGGCTACAATTATTGCCTTGATTAAATATGTAAGCCTTTGGCAGAATTGGGAGGAAGTGATTCCTTTTTCTACATTTCTCTCAGCTAAGTTTGTTCAAATCCACAGCAGACACAGGTACACTTCTTTTTCCATTCAATCCCTCTCACTCATGTCTCTTCAACCCCAGGTATCTGCAGATTTGAGTGCCTTCCTGAGCCATTGCCTCTGCAGCTACAAGGTACTCTGTGGGGAGGGTGACTGCTTTCCTTCTCCAAGGCTGAGCTGGCTTTCAGCCCTGCCCTGTGCTCCTGTGCTGTGGGTCAGTTCCCAATGAACACATGTGTTCCAGCCTCATCAGTTCCCAGAGGTGACACGGCAGCCAGTGTGCAAAGCTGGAACAGACACCCACTGAGAAAACGCTGAGGTTTTCACACAGCGGCTGTTGTGTTACCTCAGTCGACTGGCACGGCAGTGACTCGTGGCTTGTGGCTTGCCTGTGGTTCTTTGTGGCTATTAGAAGGAAAGCTGGGGTTTATTTATTGGTTTACTCATACTGCTGGGTTTTATTCATGCCTGTATGAGTTGTTGGAAAGGTGAGCCTTCATCACAAAGGTTCAGTTATTCCCTGTGCAGCACGAGTAGCTGGAAACTTGGATTTGTTTTCCAACTGCTCTGGCTTTTGCTTAAAAGAAACAAAGGAAACTACCCACTGAACAAAACTAGAAAGGACCCTATTCATTCAGAATATTTATAACAAATGCATTGTGACTGGGCCTTGATGTGCTTTTTATTAAAATAGCTGTATAAGAAATTTCTTTCCGGCTCAGACACCTATTATTCTCCCTAAGAATCCTTTTGAGACTTTACAGGTCACATTTAACTCTTTACTAAAGCTGATCTTAAAAAGCTATGGCAGCATTAAGGAGTACCACTTGATTCAGCAAAGTAATCAAACAGCAAATCTTTTACAATATTCTCCAACTCAGATTCCCACTTAAGACCAGTTCCTCTGCCCGATCCTGACATCTGCCCACGTACCTGGGAGGCCTGTAGTTCCAGGCAAACCTTTGGGTCCTCTTCCTGGAGGGCCACGCTCCCCTTTTTCTCCCAGGTCACCTGCATTGCATAAAGAAATGTTACTTTCCAGTAAATTTATATAAAATTGAACTTCCTTATTTTTAAAACTTTATAAACAGCTAAATTCAGGAGTGAAAAAGATCATGAAATTGTCACAAATATACTGTAGACATAAAACTCTTCAAACGGATTGCCATTTAGTCAGAACCAACTGAGAGATGCTTTTCTGGCTTTTCAGAGGGAGCTATGGTGACCTATGGTGGTGGCCTAGTGGCAGGAATCCCAAAGTCACGCGCTTCAAACTGCCCCTGAAAGTCTGCCCAAGGGTCAGCCATGAGTCGGTTCCAATTTGACGGTACACAAAATCAAATCACTAATCTTTCTCCCAAGGAGGATTCAAACCACCTGCTTTGTGTCAGCAGCTAAAATTCAGCGGGCAGTGGCATCCATGAAGCAGTGTCCAGGAACAATGGGTAGTGCAGCTGGAGGTATCAGGAGGCAAAAATAGTGCCTTTGGATTTCTAAGTTGGAGACACCATCCAGGCATCTGGACAAGAGAGCCTGACCCTGGTACCTCAACGGTATGCCGGATTAAACACCTTCTTAAACATAAGCTTGAATATGAGGGTATGTAAGTTGTTCCAATCAGAGGTTGTATATTCTTATACTTAAGAATACATAAAGACAAGCAAGATCTGGTGGCCTAGAGGCAAGAAGCTGCACTGCAATCCAAGAGGTATGCAGTTCGAATTCACCAGATGTTCTGCTGGAGAAGGAAGGGCAATCTCCTTCTGACCAGTCAGATCTGATTTGATGATACAGACACACACAAAATTAAAAAAAAAAAAAAGAGTACATAAAGACAAAGGACTGTAATGAAGAAAGTGTTCAAGATGAGGTCGGTGTTCACAGAAAACAGAGCACAAGGAACCGATTCAGTTCAGTTCTGAACCGATATAGTTCAGAAATGAACTATATAGACAAAGACATAATTCAGTGAGAGGATGTTAAAATAACTCTGACATCAAAGGAACGTGTGGCTGAGGAGAAAGCTCTAATATCGGAAACCTCAGGCCTCTCTTCCAGCTATGAGTCCCAGAGATGCTCATGGAAACTTGGGTTTATGAAGGAAATCATGGACTCATAGTCTTAGATTCCCATTCACAGTGGCTGCCTAAGGACAAAAATGAAAGTAACCTATTTGAAAATAATAATTTAAAAATACATTCATTAATCATATGAGGAAGACCCTCAACAAGATGGATTGACACTGACTGCAACTTTGGGTTCAAGCATTTGAGAGCTCATGAGGACAGAGCAGGACAGGTCAGGGTTCTGTTTTGTTGCTTACACGGTTGCTATGAGTCATAATTGACTCCAGAGCACCTGCTGCAACTACAAGCGGGAGGGAAAATAAAATTATATACAGAGATACTAAGAAGACATCTAACAGCTTGGCTATGCATGCTTGATAAAGCAGTCAGTCAAAGAATGATCAATGGCTATTTCCTTAACATGACCAAACAGCAACCCCAAAGTTAAGTGGGAAACACAAGAAGCCATTGTGTTACAGGCAAGAAAACTACCCACTGCTTTAAATTTAGGGTTAGAGGAATTAAACCATTCCTATCTTCAATTGAAGTAAACAAACATCTAAAAACAATATCAAGTCAACTGGAAAAACTACCATAGCAGGGTACAAAATCAACATTCATTGCTATGTGCTGTGGAGTCAGAATCAATTCATAACTGCCCCTTCAGAGGGTTGTCAGAGGCAGTTGAACCTCATGAAAGGAGACTGTCCATCTTTCTCCTAAAGAGCAGCCAGTGGATTTGAACATGCCTTTGGGTTACAGTGTAACTCTTTAGCACTAAGTCAATATTTTTCATATATGCAAACAACACACAGTTACATGATAGACTAGAAAAATATCCTATTATAAGAGGAATGAAAATATTCCATAACTAGGAGAATGTTTGATCAGACTTGAACAATTTCAACATGAAAAAATTCTAAAAGATACAAGATCGGAAAATGATTTTGCATGCAAAAGGTATCATCATCAATTGGCATTAGTTTACCCCAAACTGTGTTGCTATCATGAACTCAATAAAAATACAAGTTATCACAATGAATTCAAATTTTGTAAGCAAATCACTATAAAAAAACGAAAAAAGAAAAAAAATGCAAGTTATTTTTTAACCAAATAAAAAATTATTCTAAAGTTTGTGCAGAAGAATATGTAAGTCAGAACAGCCACAAAATTTCAAATAATAATCAAAATAACATGAAAGGAATTTACCTGCCATTGAAAGTATGATACTGAAAGATAAACAAATTAGAAAGTCATATTTATGTGAATTTGGCTGTAGGAAAAGTCATCTTAGAATTGAAGGGGGAGCTGAACAATTCGATAACGTTGGGAAAAGTGGTAACCTTTTCCACTGGCAAGAAAGTTGGGTCCATATAATATACTTGTTTTCAAGATAAATCACAAATGGATCAAGTATTCCAGTATAATTTAAGAACCAGGAGAAAACAAAAGAAAATTAATTTTAAACCTCAGTTTTGTGTTGGAATTCAATTATGAGTCAAAATATGAAGCTTTCCCAAGATCAACAAAAAAGGCAAACATAATAGAAAATTAAGAAATTATATAAACAGGGTGGTTGCTTTTAAAAATGGTTCTTAGACATATAGAAATGTCCCTGGCTTCAATTCTTAACAAAAGAAATAGAAATTTAAAATAGCAAGTCTATAATGTTTAACCTATATGATAGACCATAATTCCAAACATAATTAAATGTATGCTGGTAAGTCTTTGAAGAAACACATGCCTGATAAGAATGTAAACTGATAAAATCTTATTGGTAGGGTAATTCGAAAGTATCAAAATTACACATGGAAGCACCATTTTTATCCACCAATATCACTTCTAGAAATTTATCCAAGAGATAGAGAGTATATTTATATTTTTAATGAAAAACTAAAATGCATGTAATGCTCACTGCAGCCTTGTTAAGCGGCACAAAACTGAAAACTTCAGTGACCAGTAAAAAGGTTAAATATGTTGGGTACTTCCACAGAACGGAACAGTAGGCAGCTGGAAAGACAGGTTAGACAACTTTTTATGTGCCGATTAGGAAAGACTTCCTGTAAAATGGAGAAAGTAAGGTTTAGATTATGCACCAGAATACTATTAGGAGATACAGTGACATTCTGTGACAAATTCTTTGCTTATTCCTTTTCCCCAAACATCTACTTTGGACTTTTAATCTTTTTTTTAATAGCTCTATTTCAGACTTAATCTTTTAGTATTGAGACAAGTTTGTACCATTTTAAAAAGGAAGATTATGCACACTATATGCATTTGCATATTAGTCAAATATTTTTTAAAAAATCTCTAATATGAAGTGACTATTTAGTCACCATAGTTTTGTGGGTTTTTTTTGGCTGTGAATGCCTTCATGTGAATGTAAGGGGTTTTTTTTGATGAATCAACTATAGTTCATATCCCTTTACATTTATATAAATGCCATGTAAGAATATGAACCTCAGGTGAGACTTGTGCTCATTTAAGCTCGTTATTTTATACTCATAATCAATATGGCTCTGCTGTATCAGGAAGAAATGACAATTATTATTTGAAAACTAACAGCTTAAGCACTCTTGTTAACTTAGCAATTTAAATGTCATATCGCTATAACTCTGGAGACTTGCAATGAGAAGAGAAATCTCTAAATGTGCCACATATTATGACGCTATGAAATGGAGATTATAAATTAAAATCTAGTTTTCACAGTGGTGGTGAAAGCTAAAGTTATTTACACATTCTGGCGTGAAATCACACCACCTGTACAATGTTAGGAAAAAGACTGCTGTCTCAGCTGTTGTGCTGCTTGTCTTTTGGTAATCAATTCTAGAAAAACAAATTTCAGATGGGCTTCAAGACAGAGCCTCCCTGTACAAACTCTTACTCCGCAGCAAACGATGCGTGCTGCTGGTTTCTGCTTATCACAGGGTTAATCGACTTCTTCAAGCCCTGGTCATGTCTCTGTCTAAGATGCACAAAATCTAACTCAGGAAATTAAAGAACTACTTTTTCTAGCCTGTCGTATCAAAAAATACACAGAACTTATAAAATAAATTTTACATGAAGGAAAATATGCTCTTTGAAGAGAAAAATAGCTCATACAAACAAGAGTCTCACCAACTGAGTTCTCACTGCTGCCTCTTATGTGCCGTCGAACCAATTCAGACTCATGGTGACCCTATAGGACAGGACAGACTGAGGCTGTAAGCTTAACAGGAGCAGATTGCCAGACCTCCTCTCCTGAGGAGCAGCTGGGGATGGGAATGCACTGAAACACCACCTTTTCAGTTAGCAGTCAAGAGCCTAACCATTGCTGCCTCGTTGCTATTTATTTCATTCAACTGCAAGCTGTAAATTGATGCTCCAACTCTGTGTGAGCATATTAATACTGAAAAGGGTGTTAGTCACAGTTATGACATGTATTTTCTCAAACCTTCATTTACATATCGACACATCTGTTGGACTCACACTAAAATGTCTAAAAATATACATCCTTACTCAATTGAGCTTAAAATTGATCCAAACCAGAAACATTTGAAAAGTTTCTTTGTAAGACTAGAAAACTGAATTTAAAGATGTGTTAGAAGTTGTTCATGTTTCTATGGAGTCTGTGTAAAAGCGACATGGGCAGGGGGATGGAGGAAAGTGTATGAATGAAAACGCAATATTTCTGTAAACTTTCACTATTTTTTTTAAAAAAGAGAAAAACAAAAGTTGCAAGTGTGATTGAACTTTATTGAGACTTTTTCCTACTAGTTTCTAATGAAAATGCTTAGGAAGAAAACAGTGATTACAACACAGCCTGGATTGTCAAAAGATTTGACAAAACATTATTTCTGTAGCAATTTCTCAGGAAAGAGACCCTGACTCTAAGTCCATTGTCTAGCGTGACTAATACTATCTCTTCTGTACCACACAAGGAAAAACAGGCAAGACGGAAATAAGTTCATCTCGTTTCCACTGTAACAGTGAACTCAAGCGTGTCAGAGAGCGTGAGGATAACACAAGACAGGATGAGGTTCAGAGCTGTTGCTCACAGGGATGTTGTGGTCAGCTCAATAACACCTACCAAGGCAGACCACAACACCAACTAACCAGAAACTTAAGCTTCAGAATGGTGGAGTATTTATACTCAGAACATGTAAGCAGCAAATTTTTGGAAATTAAGAAAACTGTGTTTTCTGCTAAATTCAACTGCAACTATACATGATGGAATAAGAATACAGAAGTAATCAAACATTTCTAAAACATGACAGATAAAAGAAAGAAAATAAAACTTCCCCTTTATCTACACAACCAGCTCTAAGGAGATGTCCCTTTAAGTGAATACAATCATGACAAAAGAGTAAAGGAGAAAAAGTCCTTTAAGTGCAGCAATGAATGAATAGAAATCCAAATTCTCTGTAAATGTTCATTAAAATTATTAAAAAAAGAAAACCATAAAATAAATGCTTACTTTGGCAGCATATATATTAAAATTGGAATGCTACAGAGAAAATTAGCACAGTCCCTGTGCAAGGCAGATATGCAAATTCATGAAGCATTCCATATTTGTAAAGAAATGATCCAATCACAAAATGGGCACAAGCTATGCATAGACACTTCAACAGAGGACATTCAGATGGCAAACAAGCACACAGAGATATGTTCAAAATCCCTAACTAAGAGAGATGCAAATCAAAACAACCATGATATATCATCTCACCCCAACAACAATAACAAAATTGAACAGGGCAACAAGCAACAAATGCTGGCATGGTTGTGGGTCTTTGGAACTCTTATTCACGGCTGGTGGGAATTTAAAATGGTACAACCACCGTGGAAGCAGTCTGGAGCTCTCTTAGAAAGTTGGAAATAGAAATATCATTTGACCCAACAATTGCATTGTAGGGAATATACCCTAAAGCAACCAGAGCCACATGTTTATTGCTTCATTATTCACAATATAAAAGAGATGGAAGCAACCCAAGTGTTCATCAATAAACGAATGAATAGATGAACTATGGTACATCCACAAAATGGAATACTATGCATCATTGAAAAATGATGACATTTTAAAACATTACACAACATGGGGGAGCCTTGGGGACATTATGCTAAGCGAAATATTTCAGTTACAAAGGATAAAAACTGCGTAACACTGCTGTTATAAAATAGGACAGACGTGGGGGGATTGAAGAAGGATTGGGGAAAGAGTGGACTTATAACACTGCATTAAAACAGGTGAGGGGAAGAACTGTTTGAAAGGAATACATGATAAAGCATTATATGTTTGAGAATACTCTAGAACAAGAGGTGCATTGCAGAATGGATTAGGGAGGAGGAGAAAAGGGGGGAGGAAATGTGCAACAATTAATAAAAAAAAAAACCCAACAGAAAAGGACACATGACTTTCAGATTATGAATGTGCCATTAATATTGAATATATTAAGGGAGATCCCTTATCTACTCCTGCTACAGTTGGCAAACTGATTGTTAGAGGCATTTTCCATTTTCCAGATATGAAAATCTACTTTTCTTCCATTAATTTGTTTTTTCTACTTGAGCCAACTAAGGCCAAGGTAACCACAATTCATTGCTGCTGAGAGCTTTTGGTTCTCAATTCTGGCTGCACATTAAAGTCTTATAGGGGGGAAAAGTCCTGATATTCAAATCTATGGATATCTACGATAATAGGATGCAGATATTGGTAATCTCCACAGCCTCCAGGTGATCTCAATGTCCTACTAAGGCTAACTCCTGGTACTCAAAGTTGAACTCTATACCCAGTATGAAGACTTCCTTTGGGCCTAACAAAATAGGAGTTTGATTGGCAGAGGACTTTGAAAGTCTGTAATTTTCACTAGAAAAATGGTAACAACTTAGACCAGGACATTCAGCTGCATCAGCATCCCCTGCAGGGCTGAGCCAGCTCCACTGACAGGCCTCCACGTCAGGCATTTTCATTCAAGGCCTCCTTGAGCGGGTTCTCAAATCTGCATTTCCAACAATCCCTGGGTGATTCTGGGGCTCCTAGGACCACTCTCTAGAAATCACTGCTCTAAACTGAACTCACAAAAGGCTGAGGAGTCTTTGCTGGGCTCAACAATTCAGTCACACAATTAGACCTTCAGAAACTGTTTTCAGCATGGATTAGGTTTAACCAGAGCAATACTGTCTGAAAGGTGATTTTCTGAGCTAGTAGCTAGAAACAGAACAAAGATCAATAGCTGCATGATTCTTTCAGAGAAAACACCCTATCCTCTTTAAGATGCACTCCGCTCGCTCTATATACTTGACTGCGCCCAGCCTCTGAAAGCTTTGAAAGTGTGCCAGACTTACAAGAGGCCCCAATTAGGGCTCATATTTTAACATGCAGCTCTGTATATGCCAAAAAAGAAAAAAAATTAAATGTAATTAACTAAATTGTTCCAGCTGAGAAAGTGTTTAGCCAACTGCATCAGCAATTCTTTACAGATCCAAAAAGGTAGCTTGCTTGTCCTCTGATCATTTGTGCCATAATACTTACCCACAACTTTGGGGTTTGGTTTTTGGTGATTTTTGGTTGTTGTTATTTATTTTAAAAATGGGGGGTCAACATTGATTTTGATGCCACATCTTTCTAAGTTCCCCAGTCACTCCTCGTGATATAGAAACTGTATTTTATTTTGTCTCTCTGTAAATCAGCCAGGCACATACAAGGTGAGCTGACAAACTGACCAACACAACTCCACTGTCTGAAAATACTGGAAGCAAGAGATTGGCACACGTTAATAATGTGGAAGAAACAGATGTTCTCAAGTTTAAACAATTTTCTTTGTTTAAGCAGCAGATACAAACATTCTAAGGATTTCTGCCATCTAAGAAGAGCTTTATCATCACTCTGTTTTCATTAATTAATTGCTGTCAGGTCAAGTCAGGCTCAAAACTCCTGTGTGTAGAGCAGAACGATTCTGCAGGGTTTCAATGACGTGAGCATTCAGAAGCATATCACCAGGTCTACCTTCCAAGGTGACTTTGAATGGTCTGAACTGCCAGTCTTTCAACTGATAGTATTTAACAGTCTGTGCCAGAGAGTTAAACACAGCCTAATGATTCTTTCCTAATTACTATAGCATATTTTTGTAATATAATTAAGGTAGAGTCTAATTGTAAAGAAGTCAGCTCTCAAAATCAGTTAAGTCACTGCCATTAATTCAGAACCTACTCTTAGCTGACCCTCCAGCATCTTGTCAGAGGCTGTAAATCTCATGGGAGGAGACTGCCCATCCTTCTCCCTCAGAGCAGCTGATGATTCGAACCATCTGCCTTTGGGTTGGCGTATAACTGCCTACCCATGAGGTCACTTAAAATCACATGGCTTTAGTTCTAGTATTTGGTCTCCTCTTAAGAAATAGCATGGTTGAGAAAATTTTATGTAAAGTTCTAATTTTCAGCATCACCATAGACAAGAAATGAGTCCGGTAGCATACTGTTGAATCCATCAGCTACTCGAAAGAAGATGGGAAATCTCCTCCTGTGAAAACTTAAAGCCTCAGAAACCAGAGGGCAGGTCCTCACAAGTCAGGCCTGATTCTATGGTAGCAGGTTCAGTTTTGGTTTTATAGTATAAGAGATTAATGCATCTACCTACCTCACAAAAACCTTTGAGTATAGTAAACTGTGTGAATTCTTTAAGCTTGGAAATGTATGGTGTACAGCTCAAAATAAGCAGACTTGCTTCCACATGGAGAAGGAGCTTACCTTTAGGCCCTTTGAGTCCAAGAGCACCAGGGGGTCCTTTGATACCTGGGAGACCACGCAACCCCATTTGGCCAGGGAAGCCATTCTGTCCGGGAGGCCCTGGGGCTCCAGGGGGTCCAGGTCTTCCAGGGAGGCCGGAAGCACCAGAATCTGGACGTTTGAGACTAGCAGCCATTTCTGCAAAATGCTCTAAGAAGCAATAAACAGAAGAACCCTGAGAAGTCAGACACATGAAATCATTTAAACTGAAATGAGAAGTATTTCAAGTGTTTCTCTTTTTTTCCTCCCCTCTCTAAATGTGTCACCAGAGCTTCAAAAACTGGTGGTGAGAAATGAGTAAAATTGGATAATTTTTCTTATGGGCTTTCTGCTAGGAAGTTTCATGGAGCATCACATCAGCTCTTCTGGATGTATCTGGTCCCTCTGGATTAGAAAGAGAGAAAGAAACCTTGAACTGTGGGGTGCTAGGCCAAAGGGTCTTCTGAGAGAAAATGTGCCCTCTGCCTCCCAGTGGGTTACCCTAAAAACACAGGGGGAGAAGGAAAATGTGTTTCGTGACAGAGGCAACAGCCTAGAGCTTTAAAAAAGCCAATGGCAAATGTCCAGAATTAGTACTAAGAGCTTATCTGAGACCAATCCTCATATTTTTCATTTGGAAATATTCAGCAACCTGAACTAATGGCTTCTTATAAATTCTTCCTTTCAAAGGGTGTGGGTTTTTTTTTCACACTTGAAATAGACAAGAGCACTTAAAAATAACTTATTTCTTAGGACTTGTCACAGTCTGTCTAAAAAAATCAGTCGCTGTGTGGGTTTTTTCAGGAATATTTCAACTGACTAAAAATCATCCTCCAGAATCACGGAGAACAGGGAAATTTCGCAAAAACCTGTGGGGGAAATTTTCTAGTCAAATTTAGTATAAGTTTTTTTAAAAGGTTTTGAAAAAACATATGAACTGGAGACTGGTTTCTAACCAGCATCTTAAAATTGCTTACATGTGAATATTCTAGGTTTGTCTTAAATCATTATCTTCTGGATATGTGATGCTTAAAATGGAAATTTTCTTTCCAGAGCAACATCTGCTGTGCGGAGATCTACATTGGTTTTTAAATATACAGGTGGTTCTGAAAAATTCTACACATCTGCAGACATACCAGACTGTCAAGAGAATTTACGACAGAACTGCTTCCAACTGGAATAAAAGAGTCGTTTGTTAGAGGATCCCATGTCATTGAATTTCCTCAGCCAGGGTGCTCTAACATCTTCATTTTCTGTATGGTTTCAGAGTGAAACCAATCTCACACTGATGTTGATAGGCAACAACAACCACAGCTACTGATGAGTTTGGACACAAGTTAGTAAAGTTAATAAATGTGAAAATACATCATTAGTTTTTGAAAATTATTGTTGAGTGCCAGATGAATCAGAACTGACCTATAGCTGACCCTCCAAGGAGGTTTACAATGGCAGTAAGTCACATGGGAGGAGACTGCTCATCTTTCTCCCTCAGAGCAACTGGTGGCTTCAAACTCTGTGCCTTTGTGTTGGCAGTACAATTCCTTACAATTAAGCCCCCAGAGCTACCTATTTTCTGTTATGTGGTACATAAATAGAGCATGTATGTTCTTGTAGCTCTCCTTAGCAGAGATGCGCATTTAGTTTTCACATGACCTATAGAGAGAGCTCTGAGTACAAACAGCATAAGGAGTTGGATCTTTCTACAGGAGGGCAAAGGCCTCTGAGAGTCTGTACTGCAAAAAGATTTGCTACCTAATGTGAAAAAGTTTCTCTCCTCTTGCCTGTCTCCCTCTTCTCTCTCTGTCTCTGTCTCTGTCTCTCTCTCTCTCTATATATATATATGAAGTATAAGCATATATATAAAGTATAAGCATATATATAAAGTATAAGCATACATATAAAGTATAACCATACATAAAGTATAAGCATATAGATAAAATATAAGCATATATATAAAGTATAAGCATATATATAAGTATAA
>NW_006400008.1:3689635-3693899 GCF_000299155.1 Elephantulus edwardii
TATATATAAGTATAAGCATATACATAAAGTATAAGCATATACACAAAGTATAAGCATATACACAAAGTATAAGCATATATATATATATTTATACTTTCATATGTCTCAACCTTCTCGTCATTCAGGCTAACCAAGGGAGGCATATTTTCTTTGCAACAAGAAGCTATTATATACGCAACACATTGGACAAAACAGAAGTGACATTAATTTTATTCAAACTCTTCCACCTTTAACACCTGCAACAAGTAAAAGCACTGTGATTTATTTACCTTGCATGACTCTCATGCAAACTTGCTTAATGTGCTGGTCTGTCGGTGCTCTACCCTGAAACAGAGAATGGAAAAGGCAGTTTAAACACAGAACTGTAAGGAGGGCAATATTAAGGTGTGGACTCACTGATTCTGCTATTAAATCCAGGTGGCTGGATTTCTAAGAGAACTTGTCCATGTTGCTGGGGGCGGCTGCCTACTCTAGCCCCACTGCCCACCCCCCATCCTGTACTGTGAGATGGAGTGTATAAAGGGAAGCCACGGGACTGGCTAGCACTCACCGCAGGGCCCTCGATTCCAGGCAGGCCTGTGGCACCCTGCTCTCCCTGCACACCTCGAGGTCCCGGTGGGCCACGTGGTCCTTCCACTCCAGGAAGCCCCCTGATTCCTTCAGGCCCTCTCAGCCCAGGCTCCCCAGGGTTACCCACCTGCAACAAAATAGCATGTTCTACAGCCAAGACTGAACACAAGCAATACTTTTGCTTAGTCTTACTACACACTTTTCTGAAATTTACATTGGGTTTCCTATATTCTACCCTCTCCTGAGGAAAGCCCCCTTACAGATCTTCAGAGCATCAGAGGTACATGCGCAACATCACACAATCCAGTGCTCTTTTAGTATTCCTGATCAAGTAAAATGTTCTAAATATTTTGAGAGTTTAGTTATATTTCAGAATGTCATGGGGGAAAATATTTGTAAAACCACATTCTAAAGATCTTTTAAGACACTTCCTAAGAGGAAGCTAGTTTTGAATAAGACACATAACTTCTGACCCCAGAAATCTCCCTGCTTTCTTCCAAGACATGTTACTTTGCATATCATCAATGCAATAAGCATAGGGGGGGGGAACAAAAACAAAAACAAAACCTTTTTAAAAGAATGTATTTTTGCCTCATAATATCTTTTGGAGAATCTGAAAATGCCAGATATATTTGAGTGTTCTCAAATATAAATCAATCAGTGCCATTAAAATACTGGACCAAAAAAAATCTTTGCAAGTCATTTAAGTATTCAAAATAAATCAAACCAGCCAAATAAACAAATTAAAAAACCAAACCCCGCTCTTATTTCCCTCAAGAAGAATTGACTCATAGCTGATTCTTCATTGGGTTTCCAATGTTATAACTTGAATGAGAAGATCCAACTTTCTCTCTCAGAGCCAAAGATGAGTGCAGGTCTCTGAAGACTATACCACCAGAACATCTAAATGTTCAAGATAATAAAAACAAATACCTTCTTTTCTTAGCACAAAAGTAAAAACAAGCAAAAAAACCTCAAAACACACATTTTATATTTTTGGGAAATGGAATGAAAAACTGATCACTAAAAGTTCTGGTTTGTTTGATTTTTATTTCATTTAGCAGGAGAAGGATCGGTAATCTCCTACCACGCAATTTACTGTCTCTGAAAATGCCCTGGAGGGTCAGCTATGTGTCAGTTCTGACTCGACAGAACACAATAACAACAGTATTTAACAGAATCTTTTCCTATAACTATTTTAAAAGATATTACATTTACTCATTCTTTGTATATGGCCTCTGCTGGCATTGGTGGCAAAGTAGTTACAATGCACCATTGTTACTAGAATAAGAATAAAATGATGAAAGGACAGGATGCAGCAAGGAAATTCCAGAACTCAAGATTTTTCACAATGAAACTTAATACATTTTAATGCAATTCTTAATTTTTAATGCAATTTTTATCTAAAAAAGCTCTTTCAAAAATACAAATGTTTAAAAACTAAGGGAAAGAAGATGATGGCAATACAGTCCACTTAGATATATCTAAATAAAGCTCAGCAAATGTACTTATATTTCCAATTTTGGTGGGAGGGAGAAAAAAACCTTGCAAAAATAGCTTTTGTGGAAAAAATTACAGTTTGAAAGATGGCCTGAAAGGGAGTACCAATAAAGAGAGTTAAGTCTATGCTACAAAGAACTTCCAGGTATCTAGAGTGCAAAACTATCACAACTTCTCAAACAACCCTGGAAAGCAAACCAAAATAAATTCCAAAATGCGTTCAAGAACTTGCAGAAAACAGGAGATACCAAAGTAAACTGGATTATCTTGCTGAGGCTGTCCAAAATATTGCTATAACCAGAGACAGGAAAGTTTTGATGAAGGAGACAGAGAGTTGTAAAACCAGAAGTTTGTGAGGACCTGGATCATGTAGGGAAAACTCCTCACTTGACAAATGGGACACTGATACTACTAGGAAACAGGGTACAGATATTTCTTCTTGACCATGTTTGTGTGTAATAAATGAGGAAGGTCTTTTTTAGTAGCCCTTTATTGATTCTGGGCCCTCACCTTCAATATCATCAAAGGAAGGAGGTATATACGAAACAATAATTGTCAGTAGAATAATCTTTCCATGGTGAAACTTCCAAATAAGATAAGTGATGTAGATATAGAATTTTCACATGGGTAGGAATTCAAAGCAAAAGTTAAAAAATAAAATATCATTTTATACTTGGAAAATAAATGTCAGAGTAACCACAAAGAAAATTAAGAACCCTACTTATCAAATAATTAGTTAGATCATAACAAATTATGGTTAACATTGAGAACAAGAATCCTAGATTTGCTCATCCAAAATCTACACCCAGACCAAGAATCGTTATGCAAAAAAGAGCAAGGGAATACGACATGATTTAAAATTAAGAAAGGCATGCCTCATAGTTATATCTTTTCACCTCACCTAGTCCATCTGTATGCCAAGCAAATTATTTGAGAAGATGGGCCCTATGAAAAATAATGTGGCATCAGAATTGGAGAAAGACTCCTCAACAACTTTTGGTATGCAGATGACAAAACCTTGCTTGCTAAAATGGAGGAGGACTTGAAACATTTACTGCAGAAGATAAAAAACTGCAGCCTTCAATATGGATTTCACCCTAACATCAAGGAAACAAAAATTCACACCACTGGATCAATAGGCAACATTGTGATATATGGGGAAAAGATTAAAACTGTCAACAACTTTATTTGGATACACAATCAATACTCTTGGTACCAGAAGTCAGGATATCAGGAAATGTAGTGCACTGGGAAAGTCTGAAGTCAGGGACCTCTCCAAATTACTGAGGAGCAATAATGTTAGTTTGAGGACTAAGGAGTGCCTGATTCAGATGATGGTCTTTTCAATCACTTGCTATGCATCTAAGAGCAGATGAAAATGAAAAACAGATGACAGAAGAAAATGTGATATCTTTGAACTGTGCTATTGGAGAAGAGTGCTGAATGTCCCATGGATACTGCCAAAAGAACAGATACGTCTTGGAGAAAGCAGAGCCAAAGTGCTCCTTGTAAACAAGGATGGTGGAGCTTCGTGTGGCATACTCTGGATATGTTGCTAGGAGAGGCTATTTCTCGAATAAAGAAATCACTCTTGAAAAGAGAAGGGGATGGAAAAAGAGAGGAAGACTCTGAACCAGGTGGATTAACACAGTGACTGCAGCAAGAGGCTTGAGTATGTCAGAGATTGTGAGATTAGCACAGGATGGGACAGGGTTCAAATCTGTTGTTCACAGGATCACTGAGTCATACTCAATGGCACCCAACAATCACAACAACTACTTATTAAAATCAACCACTCTCCCTAGTAGCAGCACTCAAGAAATCAAAAGATGTATTGCATTGAAGATATCCACTGTTGAGGCCCTCTCCAAAGTTCAAAAGTTAAAGAATTTCACTTTAAAGACCATGGTGGACTTGATTCAAGCCAAGCTCTTCTAATTATTTCCCATGCATCTGCAAGTTGGATAATGAATATAGAAGATCAAAGAATTGGCATTAAGATGTTGGTGAAAAGTATTGAATATCTCATTAACTGTTGTTGTCGTTGTTGTTGTTATGTGCCGTCGAGTCATTTGCGACTCATAGTGACCCTATGTACAACAGCCCTAAACCCTGCTCTATCCTGCGCCAACCGCACTGCCTCTGACACACCCATCCTGATTACCCCAGTTACCGAATCAATCCATCTCATAGA
>NW_006400008.1:3694474-3701459 GCF_000299155.1 Elephantulus edwardii
AGTCCTTGACCCTGTGCAGTAAGTGCATGAGGTCCTCCTCAGTTTCAGCAAGCAGGGTTGTGTCATCTGCATAACGCAGATTGTTGATTGATCTTCCATCAATCCTAACGCCACGCTTCTCCTCATAGAGCCCAGGCTCTCGAATAATCTGCTCTGCATATAGGTTGAAAAGGTATGGAGATAGGACACATCCCTGGCGTACACCAGTCTCAATTTTGAACCATGCAGTGTTGCCCTGCTCTGTTCTGACGACTCCCTCTTGGTCCAAGTATAGGTTTCACATTAGCACAATTAAATGTTCTGGGATTTCCATTCTTCTCAGAGTCAGCCACAGTTTATTATGATCCACACCATCAAATGCCTTTGCATAATCAATGAAACACAGATAGACATTCTTCTGGTATTCTCTGCTTTCAGCTAAGATCCATCTAAACATACCTGTCTTGAAATAAGTATAGCCAGATTCTTAGAGGCAAGGATGGTGAAACTTTGTCAAATTAACCTTTGGCATATTTTCTGTAGGAACTAGTCCTTGGGGAGAGACATTATGCTGGGAAAGGTGGAGGATCAGAGAAAGAGAGTAAGAGCCTCAACACGACGGATTGACACATGACAACCACAACGGACTTTAGCATGATAGGGATCTTGAGGCTGGTGACGACCACAATGGCCTTTAGCATGACAGGGACTGGGAGGCTGGTGCAGGATAGGGCAAGTCTCAGTACTGTCACTCATTCATAGGGTTGTTCTGAATCAAAGTTGACTTGATGGCACCAACAACAACTTGTCAAAATGAGAAAGAAAATAATAGAGACTGTATAAGACCAATAGTAACAAAGAAAACAAAATCCACAAACAAAAGGTGTTAGCCAATGCCACACATACACACACACACACACACCCCAAAAAAGCATAACAAAACAATAGCAGTAAATTCATACCTATCAGTAATCACACTCATTGAAAGTGGTTTCAATGTATCCGTCAAGAGAAAGAGTGGCAGAAAGGGTTTTAAACATTAATGTGTGGTCTAAAAATTAAATAAAAAAAAATTTTTTCCCTAAAATCAAAGGATAGGAAAAAATACATCAACTATAGCCACAAAGGAGAAGGAACAGCATATGAACCAGCTATTCCACTGCTAGGAATATATCCCCTTTCCCAAATTAGAACTGAGACACAAACAGAAATTTGCAGATGAATGTTCATAGCAGAGTTATTCACCATCACAAGAGTATGGACACAACCCAGATGTCTGACCACAATTGAATGGCTTGAGAAATTGTGGTACATTCACATGATAGAATACTACGCAGGACTCAGGAGCAACAGTTCTGAAAAATTGCTACATAACTTACGAGAGAATGGAGAGGATTATGCTGATTGAACGAACTCAGTCTCATAAGGACAAGTACTGCATAAAACCATTATTGTAAAATAGAAGGATAACTAGTAAAATGTATATGGGGTGCAAGGGGGAAGGAGTGGGATCAGAGAAGTGAGGATGGGCAGGGGGGAATTACATGGTCACACGATTTGATGGGTAGAGGGAGTAGGTAAAGGAAATTGAATAGATTCAGCCAAAATCTGAAAATATGGAGTAATGGTGCATGTAATTCAATGAGGATTAATTTTATAAAACACAATATATGGGAATAATTGTATGAACCACAAAACAAATGAAGAAAAGTATGAAATACAATGTATACAATTTTTATGCAAACCAATATAAAATTAGAATTTAAAAAAACAACTGATAAAAAAGAACAAGAGAAAGAATGGCAATATTAATCTCTGATAAAATATACCTTAGGGCAAAATTCATCACAAGAAACCAAAGATATTATTATTAAGGTGAAAATTTACCATAAGGAACCAACTATACTAAATATTCACTCATCTAATGACAGAGTTTAAAAGTACACAAAGCAAAAAAAAAAGTACACAAAGCAAACCATAATAAGATGGAAAAGAGAAGTAGACGTCTCCACAATAATAAAAGTAAACTTTAAGATAATATTTTCATTTTAAAACAGAAGAACTAGAAGAACTCATCAAAGCTACAGAAGTTATATAGCACAGTAAACCAACTCAGCCTATACAGCCTATGCAGACCACACAATCCAACAGCAGCACAATATACTTCCTTTTCCAATGCATACAGGTCATTCTGCAGGACAGACTCTGCTTTTGGCCATAAAGCAAACTTTAAAAAATTTAGAAACAATGAAATACAAAGCATATTCTCTGACCGCTCTTTTAAATTATGGTGATGGGAAGGCAATGTATACTATAGAGGTGGGGGAGTAGTTACACAATGTGATCAAGGTAAAGGAAGACAATAAGAAAGCAAAACTAAAGGGCAACCATGGAAAATGCTGTAACATACACAGTGCAGCAACAATAATGAATCGTGAACAGATACGTAGGTAAATATATGCACTAAATTGGTGAAGGAGGTCATAAGGAAGTACTCTCACATACATAGATATATATGGTTGAGGATATATTTCTACATACATATTTGTAAATGCTATATGTATGTGCATATATTTAACAGAGAATATAGAGGACTATAGAAATTACTTTGACATCAAGACTCAACTACAGGACTTGTAAGGTAAAGAACATAGTTGCAAGAGACATCTGTTGGCAGCACTCATTTCATAAAGATAATGTTTTATATCTGGTGAGTAGCATCTGGAGTATTAAAAGCTTTTAACAGCCACCTACAAAGTAATTATCGGTCTTTTCTTGCCTGGAGAAAAGAATGAAGATGTTTGAAAACTCAAAGAAACAAACAGTCCAAAGGACTTCATGATCCCACAGAGCCATACCTCATCTAACTTGAGACCAGAAGAATTAGTTGGTTCCTAGCTATTATCACTGTCTGTTCTAACCAGAACTACAATAGAAGGTCCTAGTTGGAACAGGTTCAAATGTAGGGAGAAAAGCGTGTCAACAGATCAGACTTTACTGGTCTGAAAGAAACTAGAGGGACCTTGAGATTACTGCTCTAAAATAATCTTCTAACTTGAGACTCAAGACTCTCCTGGAAGCCACTTTCCAGTTAATGACAGCCAGGCCGATAGAATACACAGTGACACCCATAAAGAATGTGCGCCCTGTAAGAGTCAACTGTGTGAAGCCAAAGGGAAAGTATGCACCCTAAAGCAAAGATAAAACGTCAGGGAGGGACAGGAAACCTGGATGAAGGGAAAGAGACGCTCAGGAAGGGAATGAAGAAAGAGTTGGTGCATTTGCAGGCATCATAACCAATGTCATTAAACAATCCATATATGAATTGTTGATTGGAAAACTATTTTTCTATGTAAACTATTACCCCAACACAATACAATATTTAAAAAAACTTAATAAAATGCATCCAACCCACTTAGGGAAGAAATTAGAGTATTCCTATGCAATATACATCAAGCCATTTATAATGTAAAAAAAACTTTCTTTAAAGTGATTAGTTCAAAAAGTAGATCTAGTTATACAATCCTTATGGGTTTGCCCATTAAATTAAACCATCTCCTGAGTAAATTTAGAAATCCATTTCCTTGACAATAAATTCTTAAGAATAAAATTTATAGAACAATTTCATAAAACAGAGCATTGTTTCTCTAACTTTATTGATATATTTTTTTAAATAGCATCACTGTTCATTATACTTACAGATCCCTTTGGGCCAGGTAATCCTATATCTCCCTAAAACAATAGAACAAAATTCAATTATTACAATGTATTCATATTTGGCATCATTTCTTACTCACATTAAAAAAGGTTACTGGGCTTCTGAAATCTATAGAAAGTGATGAATACATTAATCCTGGAATTGGAAAAACATTAGAGTCAAAATGTGTATTCTACCGGTTCTACTGCTCAATTTTGTGACAGGGCAGAGCTCAGTTACCTCCAAGTCTTTGTCTCACACATCTATCAACCAGCAGGGTTCAATCAGAGATCTCCAACCCTCCATCCAAACCTAAAATGCTAAGTATGGAGAATTAAAATGTTTACACCAAAAGATATTCTATTCTGCTACAAAACACAACATTGATGTTGTTATGTGCCATCGAGTTGCCTGCAGCTCATAGCAACCCTATGTACAACAGCTCTGAAGCCTGCTCTATACTGAGCCAGTCTCACTGACTGTGACATATCTACCCCCATTGCCCAGTTACTGTGTCAATTCATCTCATCGGTGTCTTCCTCTCCTGCACTGTCCCTCCACCCTTCCAAGCATGATGTCATTCTCCAAGGACTGATCTCTCCTAGCCACATGCCCAAAGTATGTGAAAAGGAACTTCAAAATCCTAGCCTCTAAAGAGAAACTTGGATTCATCCTCTCCAAGAGAGACCATTTTGTTTTCTTGGCAGTCCATAGTATGTTCAAGACTCTTTTCCAGCACCACAACTCAAAGGCATCAAAGAGGTGAGGGAGGTGCTGGACAGAGTAGGTGGGAGTGCAAAGGATGCTGATATAGCAGGGAATGGGAAGGGATAAGACACAAGGGAGGGTGGGAAGACACAAAACACATTGGTTATTTCTATAAGGGGAAGTGTTCTTCATCTGCTTCTTTCGGTCAAATGCTCGTCTGTCGGATACTGTCCTAAAGCTAAGCATCCAAATTAAGACAGACCAGGAAGAAACATTAGTCATCTATTTTAGAAATATAACAGGCCTTCGAAAACATAAATTATTAAAACATAATAAACATTTAAAATTTGACATCTTCATTTTTGAACCACTAACAGTAGTTTAAAATTCATTCAAAATAGCCATCATACCAAATATGCAAGCTTCTATGCTTTAAAGAGAGGAGGAGGGGGAAAGCTTTCTAAATTTCCACCACAAATTCTAGACATAAATCCAGTGGAAGCCTTGGCACATCAGTGAATCTCCACTATGACACAGTCAAATGATTTAAAACACCTTTAGTCCATCAGAAGAACAATTTCAACAGGAAATAAAATTTAAGTAATTCTCTTTAATTTGATTTAATAGTTGATGCGTTTTGGCTAATTTAGAGCTTAACTTTTTTAGTAGATCTGAATCCAAAAAATATTAATAAGAACTGTAGATTCTCTTCCTACACTAAAAGCTTTCCAAAACTCAGTTTAGGAAACATCTACTGCCCATACCCTGAAGGACCAAAGCATTAGTTATGTTACATTATGACAAAACAATAACAAAGAGGCAGCAGATCAGGAGTTTCCCCAGTAAAGATGCTTGTTCTCATTCTTCCGGCCTTCCAGGAGATCCAGCAGAGGCAGCCCCTGGAGATTCATGTCACTTCTTGGAAGAGTTATACACCACAGTGAATAGTTTCAGTCACATTACTGAATCACTGCTTTCTAACTATAATAAAATGTCAATTTTATTTCCAAGATGGAAACTGTTTATATCCTTTCTGTAATCATAACAAAATTTCCTCGAACTTCTAGGGGGAAGATGGTTCTTTTACACATGGGAATTATCTCTATAACGTATTATTTATATATACACACACACAAATACTTAAAGGCTGATCCATAGGTAAATGTCAAATATGCAGTGTTTTCCCTCTGCTTTAATTGACTTTGACCACAATTTTTGGGAAACTTTATGATTACCTTATTTACTAAGCTTCTTAGCATATTAAGAAGGCAACAAAGATACAGTGTCACACAAATAGGAAAAATGCATATAGAAAATACATATTCTTTTCAGTTCATATAAATACATCAGTACGGTTATATAATAAACCAGAAAATAAAAGTCTTACAAGTTCACCCCTTCCTCCTGCTTCACCTTCTTCACCAGAAGAACCCTAAAATTACAGATAAAATGTGACATTGTTTTTTAAATTACTAGTCCCTTTGGTCAATTTTAAACAGTCAACATTGATAATTCATTTCTAAGTGAAAAAGAAAAAAAAAAAAGCAATGCATGACTTTTCAGTCTAGTGGTCAGTGGATAGTCCAAAGCAGAAAATTGCCAAGAAAGAAGACAGAAGATGAAGCTCAGTTTCAGCTGAGTCAAGAATGAATGGCTGTAACCAGCAATTCCTGAAGTCTGTTACTCTTGAAAGAGTTTTCTTAGAGAAGGATAAAGAGCCCAGAGCAAAGACTCGTCTACTCCTGTCTGCATAGTTTATTTACTGAAGTCTCAATAAAAATAAATAAAACTTAAAATATTACGGTGTGGCAATGAAAGACTCCATCAGTTTTGAGTAAACAAATATGGTGAGGCAGGGAAACAGGGCCAGTGTCTTCAAAGAACAGTATTATCCCAGAATCCAAGCTGAATCAAAAGATCTATCTTATAAAAAACAGATAAGGCGACAAGCCAAACTACACACTAAGTTCATTCACTACAAAGCAGAGTTGAAAAAAATGTTAACCCCCATCTGTCTTTAACCACACTCACAAGCCAGCCAATCAGCCACCCCAGTGTGTGAAGTCGCGCACATTAAGCACTGTATTTCTCACAAGTCATGTCATTGTGCTTACCTGTTCACCCTTTGGACCAGGTTCACCAACTACACCCTGTATAGAATAAAATATACTATTTTAATATTTTTAACTTTTTAAGGATAATAAACCATACAATTTCAAATGAACCAATTTTTATTGGGAAGGTGAATAAGCACAAATAGGAACGTGAGAAGAGAGGGCTTCAGGCAAGAATCAGGCAAGATCTCATGAAGCTCAGACAATTGTCCAAGAAATGTCTGACCACTCCCAGTATTCTCTAATCTCAGTCAGGTAATAGCTGGTGAAAAAAAGTATAAATTTATCACTATAGGCAAGCAACAAATGCTGGCGAGGCTATGGAGAAACTGGAACCCTGATTCACTGTTGGTGGGAGTGTAAAATGGTGCAACCCCTGTGGAAAGCAGTATGGCGCTTTCTCAAAAAGTTGCAAATAGAGATACCATTTGACCCAGCAATTCCACTACTGGGAATATACCCTGAAGAGACCATAGCTGACACCCAA
>NW_006400008.1:3702639-3725871 GCF_000299155.1 Elephantulus edwardii
AAATAATAATAATAATAATAATAATAATTTAGAAACTACCCTTCCAAATTGACAAACTTTCTGAGTGTTTGGTATCTTACCCTGTCACCTCGCATTCCAGGAAGTCCAGGGGGACCAGGCAGGCCAGGGAGGCCAGGGCTACCATGAGCACCCTGAGAAAACAAACACATCCCAGAGTCACTGACACCACCACACTGGGTGCACGAAAGACACACCCTTGGGCGTATTGGTTTAAGCTGCTCCTCTAATTTAAGCTGCTTTCTCACATCTCAGAAGGAGAGGGCCCAGACATCACACCCTCCAACCTAAGAGCCCTCCTTCCCGGATTCTCATTCCTTTCAACACTGGACCCTTTGAGTCAAGCCCCCTGCTCAGTACTGCTTCTCTTACTGTGTAAACAAGAGCTGCACAAGCTGTCAAAGGCTACATTCATACAGTTCTCTCCCATTCCAACAACAACCAGAGGCCCAAACGCAGCACCTCATGCTCCTCCCACTTTTAGAATGTGTGCTCCAAACCACTCCGATTATAAATCCCTCTTACGGGTATCTAGGTATAAATTTAAATTGCACATTTCCATCTTCATACATTCATGTCACAATAGGATGCTATTTAATCACCCTTTCTAAATTGTTTTCCTCACTTGGTTAAAAAGCTTTTAAATATTAATTGATGGAAAGCAAAGAAACTGTTGGAGAATAGAATTATGACTTACCAGTTTACCTGGTATACCTGGTGGTCCTACTGGTCCTGTTTCTCCTCTACTGCCCTTTAACAACATAAACATGATTGTCACTTAGCTGCTTTACTGTGATGCAAATGCTTAGCCATAAGGTAAATAAAGTAACATCAAACATGGGTTTTTTATTTTAATACAAAAGTGTTCTACCTAATAGGACTTTGAGCGGTATATAGATCATCATAGAAAATGTCCATAGCATCTTCTATCCATTTTCCAATAAATTTTATCATGCTCTTTACTCTGAGGACACACTGCTACTAGAAATAATGTCTGATAATTGAATATGAGACTGTAATTAGTCATTTTCAACACCTAAAATCACAATCTAAATTATGATAATTTGTGTACAAGTTTTAGTCCCTAATTTAGACTGTGTTTTTGAAGTATAGCTGTATGAATTTTAAATTCCATACAGTGTCCAGGACATAGGGTAAACTTTGGGTTCTGTAGCACATTTTCAAGGAATATCTGGCAAATGATCTTAAACATTAAGTGTGAAAACAGAGACATGGGACAGAGATGTTTGCCTCTAAATTACTATTACAATTTCAGAAAGACACAGATGGTAGATAAGGATAAATTTTCTGCAATAAAATCTTTGTTGTGCTCATTTTTTCCCTCAACATTTCTTAGATAATTAAATAAACTTTGAAAAATACAATTTATAATGAAGATCCCAAAAGCAATCCTCAGATTTTGTTTCTGAGACAATTCTAGCCTTCAGATCTAAACTATTTGAGAAAATAAGACACATGAACTTTTGCACCAAAACCTTGATAGTTATATCCAGTTGGAAGTAAGCTTGCTTTATTTGTAAAGCATGCTCAAGTAAGCTGACCAGTGAGATTATTGTATATAAATAGTCACACGCCCTGTAAGGTGTATATTAAAAATTAAAGATATTTACTGATTTAGTTCTTCTTTAAAATGACATGATAACTCCATATTCATGATTAATTTTTATAACTACATTTTATAACATTATTAGGCCATCCAGTGCTCATTCATCTTTTTATCAAACAAGGTGTCAAGATTAATAAATGCTCTGAACTTTTAGTGTTTCTAAAAATTAACAAATGTTTGCTAATTGCAACAATTTCTAGCTACGACGTATAATTCTGTGGTAGTGGTCTCATAAGATTTATAGGTGATCAGGACTAAATGATCCTAATAACTTTCAACAGTTTTTCACCCAAGCAACATGTCTAGTGTTTTTGGAGCAACACATTGGACTTTAACTCTTATTAGTACTACTTTGAAAGCAACTTAGAAGCTCTGTGAGGACTATGCTAAAAGGATGTAAACCAGACACTTCCGCCTATCAATAGAAACCTGAAAATAAAAAGAACAGGTTCCACCCTATCATTTCATCTAGCAATTCAAAGTTCAAGTCATATTTCCTTCAATATGTCTTTTCTCCTAGTATCTTCAAATAACATTATAACCGCGATCTTAAATATCATTGGGCTAACATGACTTTAATTCACAGAGCAATTCATACTCATTGGTGGAAAGTAATTAGTAGTCACTGGTGGGCAGTAATATCAGAAAATGAAAGCTCTGTCTTGACACAATCTCCAAGTATTTATTCCTAAGTAAACAAAGCTTAATACCATTTTATTCAAAATAAAGATGATTAATGTCTTCTTTTTCATCCCACAAACCAAAAGTCCAAGTTAAAATAAAAGTTTATATAAACTTTCATACACTTTTGAAGGGATTCATTATCTTCCTAAAGATAAAGGGTTTTCCCTCCTGCTATCATCTTTCTCTGTCATTTACAAGCTATTAATATTCTGTTCCTAATTGTTTTTTTAACCACTAGTGGGCCCTTGGTCATACATTCTGTTGGCTCAGAGCCCCATTCACCCATTCTGTTGGCTCAGAGCCCCATTCACCATAGATGGCCTGACCCATTGAACTTGAGTACTCAAAAGCCAGCTCGTACGTCATTGAGAAGCTGCTGAAATTATTGGCATTGACTACTCTGTAATTGTACAAGTAGACAGAATGTGGTTCTTCATTTTTATCTCACTTCCATCCTATAAATATCGTTGGCCATTTGGGACTCAGGTGTTTCTACAGAAATCCTATCACTATGGAAAAACTGTAACATGCATTCTTATAACACCGACCAAACAGCTATTAACCAACTGTTAGGGCAAGATTTTCTGAGGGTCATTTTTGTGATTTTTTTTTTATATTCTAAAACCATGCATCTTTTATTCTCTAGGCTTTATATTTTTATTTAATAAAACAGGTTAATATGAATAACTAGGCTATGAAAGTAGTCTTTGCAAACATATTAAACTAAACTCATCCTGCAGGGAGTAATTGACTATGATACTGGTAAGCACAGTATCCTGAAAGAATCACTAAGTAAATGAAGAATCCAGTATGCTTCCATAGTTGGAATATTCAACTATAATCTCGGACGAGGGCTGGGTAAGATAAGGAAATGATGGTTATACCTAGTGGCTCATATTTACCAAACCCAGACAACAAGGATTAGAACAGGGTTTTTTTAAAAAACCTTTTTGAAAATGGACCCAGAATATAACCAAAAACCCACCATTAAAAATGAGCCATAATCAGTGGTTGCTTTCCTCTTGAATACTTTGTGTCACCACATGTTACTCCAATATTCAGGTACTGTGCCAACTCATCCCTGTTTAGGGAACTGATCAAGGCTTTAAAGATATTGATTCTGTACAAGTCATACTCAAATCTTTGCATTCAGATCTTCTGAGGAGTTCTTTAGAAAGCTATTTCGTTGCATGGCATGCACTACCCCATCTCCTCAATTCTCCTTACTCTAAGTTCCTCCTTTTCTGATTCTGTAGACCTGGGGTAAGATCCAAGAATCCATTTGGGTTTATTTTTGTTGTTGTGTGCAGGTTTTCAGAGGCAATAAACTGTACTGGAAGAGACTTTTCATCCTTCTTCCAGGTAGCAGCTGGTGGATTTGAACCTCATGCTTTTGAGATTACATGCAGCTTCTTTCTGCTGGGCCACCAGAACTCCTTAACTCTGGCTGTGCATCCAAATCCTCTCAAATTTGGGTTTAAGAATCACTATGTAAATTTGCTATAATTTGTTTATTAACCCCATATAAATGTACTTTGACTCATGTGGAATGCCAATCATGAATGTTTCACAAATATTGCATTTGTCTTTAATCATCTGGATTTGGCAACTTCAAATTTAGGGAATCTAATTCTGAGTGATAACTTGGACTCTTGTGGAATTTCTCTTTCAATGTGACTTTTCCTAGCCATTGTTTGGCATTCTGTGAATGGGGTGTATTAGCCCATCCACAAAGGAATTGACTGCTATTCCACAAAGGAATTGGCCAGTCACAACAATCTTCAAGTGGATTGGCTAGTCTCACCATTGATTTGAGCAAGGCAGCAGTGAGAAGCAGATGGATCTTCTGGCACCATTAAACTAGAAGTAAGAGAATGCAGGACACCCTTTTTGCTCAAGCTGCACCTAAAGCAGCAATACCTATGGCAGAACTGGAGACCTGATGTGAGATGGGACCTGATGTGAGTTGGGGGAGAACCACTCTTGGCAAGACTGAGAACTTTGTTAGACTACTGGGGTTAGGAAGTCAATATTGGCAGGACTGAGAACTTGGAAACACTGGTCTAAAGCTGTGAGGCTCGAGGCTGAGGTGCCTGTATGCACATTTTGGAAGCACTCTTGAGTGTATTCTGTTATTAATCTGGATTATAATATTTTTACTTCTCTAATATGGTTCTGTGTGGTCTGTGAGCAATTGCATTGGGTTTTGGACCCAGAAAAGCAGTAAGACTGGTGTTGAGACAAGTAGAAAGAGGTGTGGGAGTATGGGCGACACATCTGACCTCATGGGAATTAGTTTTGTGTTACTGATCTGTGGGCAGGGATAGTTCTTCTTTGTAAAGTTGGTAAAGGACAGATATGCCTGTCCCCATGAACCTCTTGCTTTTTACAGCTATCAAGGCTTTAAAGGGTGCTGCTAAAAATATGCTAGACCACCACCACCAAATATGCTCAGCCATGCATAACTGCCATGCAAGGAATTTAACATCTCTGTGCCTCAGATTTCTCATCTATAAAAGAGACAAAAACAGTAACTACTTTATAGGATTGTTGTGAGAATTGAGTAAATTAAGATGTATAGAGCACATAAAGAACAGTGCTGCTCACTAAAGTAGTTATTGTTTTTACCCAAGATAATTAGCAAAGAAATTTGTCAAAAAAATGGTTTCATTACATGTTTCATTTTCTTTTTTTTCCAAACCTCTACATCTCCTTAGAACTATAAGTAGTGTTTAGAGAAAAATAGGTCCCTAGTCCAATTGATGAAGTGGATTGACACAGTAACTGGGGCAATGGGGGTTGGTATGTCAGACTTAGTGAGACTGACTCAGGACAGGGCAGCATTCAGAGCTGTTGTACACAGAGTCGCTATACATCGCAGGCGACTCAATTGGCCCATAAAAACAATAACATACTATGACAGGTTTGGGAGCAGGAGTAGCATCCACTTCCTAAATAACATGCCTCCGGAAACTCTATGAACTTTGATAAATGTCCATAGTTGTAGAGGGGCTTCAGGCCTTTTGTTCATAGGATCACTATGAGTCATGCTTGACTCAAAGGCAATCAACAACAACAGTCCTCATACCTCTAGTGTCTGTCAATATTGTTGATCACCAAACAGGCATCCTCTTTATAAACTGGTCACTACTTTGTAGAAATCATTTAAATAAATACATCCAGACTAAGAATTCAATTTGGAAGTTTTTCTCTTAATACGTAACTAAAAGAACACAGAGAATATCAGAACTTTAATTGTACATATACTGCCAAAATTATCCCACAATAAAAGTTAGAGGACTGTTCCCTTGTGTTCTAGTTTGTAATGGTTATTATATTTTGCATTATTGCCCAAAATCCTAACAAGCTGAAGAATGAACATTATCATTAGTACCATGCCATCTTAGAAGTGGGAAGTTCTAGCCATTATATTTAATCTGTAAATGTCTCTCTGTAACAAAAAGAAGTTTATTAACCTATGAAATAAAAGTTGATTTTCTATATCTTTTGATAAATTAATTTTCACATTAATATTGGAAGATCTTACTGTCCCTGCTCTAATGATAACCTTTAGATCTGTCACAAATATATTTAAGAATCCATTTTATAGTTTTATAGAGTTTATATTTTTCTCCAGTATAAATGTAAATATTCCATCACACAAAGAAGCAGGTGAGTATATATCTAAACTCTGACTCTCACAGTTGCTTTATAAATCATGTAAAAGGTTAGCATTCCAGAGCTTAGTGCAAGTGAGGCAGTGCAGCTTAGATAATTTAATATTACTCCATAAATGGATCTCTGTGTTGAGGTCAAGCAGTTCTAGTGTGTTACATGCTGTGTGGCTCGCCAAAAAGGTAAGCAATTTAAATCCACCAGCCACTTCTCAACAGAAAGTTAAGAAGTATCATACTGCATAAGATCACTGTTGTAAAAATAGAATGATAGATAACTAGTAAAATATGTTAGGGGATCCCATGAGGGAAGGGGTAGGAGCAGAGAGATGAAGATGGGTAGGGGCAAAATCAGAGTTGCACAATTTGGTGAGTGGAGGGAGAGGATAAAGGAAATGGAAAAGATCTGGTAGGGACCTGAAAAGTAGTGGTGGCCATAGGGCAATGGTGATTAATTTAATAAAATAATAAACAGGAATGACCGTGTGCAATACAATGTGAATAAAGAATAATGTGAAACGCAACGTATCAGAACTTTGTAAGTAAACCACAACATAAAATAAAAATGCAAAAAAACTATTTGCAGCCTCTGAAACCCACTGCGGGGTGGCTGTGAGTCAGAACCAACTTGATGGCAATGAGTTTGGGATCGGTGTTGAGATTATTGATGATGGGTGAAGGCAGAGGTTCACAAGAGAAATGGGACAGGCTTTTCATACACCAACTACTCTTCAGAACCCAGGGACTATGCATAGTGCTCAGTGTGTCGTTATTGTCAGAGCAAAGCAAAAACACTATCCTCTCAGTGAAAGTTCTGGTGAAATCTGACAAACTAGGAAGAAGGGAATAGGTAAGAACTATGGTTGCTGGAGAGGAATGGGCAACCTCCACCTGGGAAAACCCACCAGAGGGTCAGCTATGGATTGGTTCCCATTATACAGCACACACAACATCGCATGAACAGACCAAACAGGCCACCTTGTCTGTTCTGGAGCAGAAGGTACCCAATTTTAGGTACAAAACAAGTGTGAGTAAAGACAGCCAGATATATAACATGAGTAGAAATATATTTTTAATATAATGTTTTTTGTTGTGATATTGACAAAAGTTGATGGGACTATGGTAGGGAGAGGGAGAATCTCATTTCATTTCAAAAGCATTCTTTAATTATCCCTGGATAACTATTAAAACACATTAAAAATACATTCTAAAAAAATTCTAATTTCCTATACTAGGTGTCTCTATTTTGAAGTTGTCAGGAAATGCTGATAAAACTTGGGAAGAAGAATTGAGAATGTGTGAACTTTTCTACAAAACTAAATTTAATGATGCAACATGAAAGAACAAATTCATTTTTTGTAAATACATTAGGCATTAAAATTCTGCTACAGAATTATATTTGTAGCTTCTCATGACACTTTTATGGAAAAATTTATAGTAGGTGAGAAATCACTTATTTTAAATGAAGGAAGCTCAGCAAGATTTACTATGTCTCTAATTTACTAAGTCTCTAGTGGCTTTCATGAACTATTTATCAAGCATCTATGTTATGGCAGGTCCTGAGAACCTCAGGAGAGTCCCAACAAAACATACGGAACACAAAGTTGAATCAGATATGGAGATAAATCCTCTCTAGAAATGGCAACAGAGGCACAAGATGGGTACAAATGGATCAAGGGCTGTAAGTTTTACAATTAAGAGAAATCCTTTTGCCTAAAAGACAAGGCATAATCAAAGTGTTTTCATAGTAGAATTAACATTTCAATTGTATCTAAGACAGGACATGGAAGGTTGGCTAAGCTAAATGAAGGTGCGAGCTTTCTGTATCCTGAGGTTGACACAAAGGAAGAAAGGCTAGGAAGTAGAGTGTATTTGGGAATCAGCAAGGAGCTCAGAGTGACTTAAACACAAGATCTAAGTGAGTCAGCAGCAGGGGATGTTAACAGTATCAAGACTTTGTTTTACCATCAGTGAAGAGTCACTGAGGATGTTTAAGTGGGAGAGAAGAGGGATAATAGAAGGATAGAAGTTATAATTTTTGAAAGAGCAATGTGGTAAAGTGTGGATGGACTGAGCCACCACTATTTTACAGGGATTATCCAATTGTGTTTGGCATTTTGTTTGTCAAATATCCAATGGATAGAGGCCATAGGTGCTAGACAAAAAAAAATCCTGTAGAACTACAGTCTTGGGATTTTTGAGAATAGCTTTTCTATCTATTGCCTTAGTGCCACCAACACCCCCACGCCCACTAATGGTCTCCAAAAAGGGACTGGGGGAAAAGGGTATCAAAACACAGACTTTTAAACAAACTCTGTTTCTTCTTTCTCTTCCCTTAAGTACCATGCTAAACTATATATCGTATTCATATGCATGTAGCCTTAAGACTCTACTTTTTGTCTCAGGCCAAAAGTGACCTTTTGGATTTTCTCCCAGACTTTGTAACAACCAACAATAAGCATTTTAGCTGTGCCTCTTACAAAGTTAAGACATGTCCCTTCCACACTGTCCACCTAGCATGAATGGCTACATGAAAAAGGGTTGATGGCCTGTGGAGCAAGGGGTGCTGTGGATCCCTGAAATGTTGACTTAGCCCATGTGGGACTAAGGCCGAGTGAAGGGACCAGCCAGTCTGAAATCAAAGAAATCCTGAGTTTGTGGCTAATACCCATTTGGACCTAGCCAAGGATGGCAGGGATGAGTTGACCAGAGCCCAACGAGATGAAAAGAAGATGTTTTATTCTGTAAGCTTGTGTTAGTTAACTTGCTGTCACCTTGATGGTTTGCTCTGGACTGTAGTTGTTGTTGTTGTTAAGTGCTGTCAAATCGCAGGTGACTCATAGTGACCCTATGAAGGAGAGTCCTCAATGATTGGGTGTCTCTCCTCCTCTCTCAAGGTTCATAGGATTTCCAGAGGCAAACTATTATGCAAGTGGATGACACTCCTGCTTCCAATGCTCTGGACTAGACCTTTGTTTTTTAGATGTGAATCCTCAAAGCTTTAGCTATAATAGAGTCTTCAGAGAAAGAGACATGCTTGTTTCCGCAGAGCACTGGTGTGATAAGAATGAGCAAACCAGCAATTGGCTACCTAAAAAGAGGAGACTAAGTTGCAAGGCATGAAGTAACTGGCTTACATGCTTTCATGAATGTAGATTATGGTAAGGGGAAGGTTGATCCTTCTAATATGAAAGACAATGAACAGAAAAGCAGAGTGAAGGGGGCGAGGCAGAGGTAGGGAGTGGGCAGCACATAGTTTCCAGCTGCCTCAACTGCAGGAACGTATGTGCTTCACTGTTGATCAATGTCTTCAATATCATCAACAGCTATGAGACCAACATAAGAGAGAGAGCTAATCAGACTGTAGAGAGACTGTGGCAAGGCACATCCTGAAGGAACCAGATGGAGCTAGACAGAATAAGGGACAGAGCTTTTGAGAAGAGAGCCTTTATACCAGGAAAGAAAAAGTAGAGAAAGTAGTGCCCATCCTCTGGGGCCAGAGATTCTTTACCAGAGGTATCCTGTTGTTGACTGAGAAGCAGTCTGAATTAACTAAGAATTGTGTCTTGCTGTTAACCTGCTTGGGCTGCTGTTCACTAAACCTGGTCTTTCACTTACTAATGTCCTTTGCCTTCCCCACCCCTCAACTTGCTACACTAATAAACTCCACAATTGGAATAAAAAGAGATTCTATAAAGTTTGTTGGTCATTTGCAATGATTTCCCACCCCCCTCCCCATAAGTAGTAGAAGTAGGTGCAACAGAGTGAGTGGGCTGTTTGACCTGGGGGGGATCATATTTATACCATGGGTGTTTTTCATGGAGACAGTTCCCCTTTGTGCAGCTAAAAGAAGTCAGACTCTGCTGTCTGTCCATGTTACCTACAAGAACAAACAATTAATTATCCTAGCCAATAGCAGCAGTCATACTGGGAAAAGTTGGTAGAGGAAGGAAAGTGTAGAGGTAAGTCAGAAAATCAAGAAAAGACTATTATAACCTGAACCTGAACGAGTTATTACCTATTATACTAACCCAACAATAATCAGAACTAGAGAGGTAGAAGAAGGAGTTAAAAAGAAGACAAAAGCAAGGAACCTTGGGAAAAGTCCTACTGAATATAACATAATGTGATGAAAGAAAAATGTCAAAGCTTTTAGCCACCATACCAGATAGTACGGTAAGAATTTGGACTCAAGAGAAAGTCAAACCTCAAAACACAAGAGGAGGGAACGGGAGGGGCTTAATCATGAGGTTATACAATTTGCCGGGTGCAGGGGTGAGGGAAATCGGAAGAATCTACTCTGGAAACAATGTATTGGGATTTTGTAAATAAACTAGCATAATACAAAAAGAAAATAAGCAGCAATAGGTGGTGAAGCAGGTGGGAACCTCTAGGATGCTTGTGTGCTACCTTACAGGACAGTCAGGGACCTGGAATTGAAGTTTGTAGTGAGACTTATTTTGTGAGAGAAAAAAAAATAGGAACCATCAAATAAGCCTTACCTACACACCATTAGCTAGATTGGAAAATGAAAGAAGGGGGGGAAACCGCAAACAGGGGAAAAGTTCGGTGTGAAAAATAATGTATATGAACTTTATGAACTTTGTATGCAAATTAGTATAAAATGAAGTTTTTTAAAGTTTTTAAAAAGAGAACTAATCCAAGATCTAAAACTAGTGATCTACTTCCACTAGGAAGAGAGAATTGAATCACCCTTCTCAGGCATTCTGTCTTTAATTCCTTGGTTTATATAGCCCATGGCTCTTAGGATACATCTCCTCTATTTTGTGACACGCTTTGTGTTCAGTGCATAGTTCTGGAACACAGTAGGTACTTAGTTAATGTTTCCTTTCTGATACAAATTTTCTTCAGTAGAATGAAAAAGAGCCAAATTCATTCCATGGAGTTGGAGTCGACTCATAGCTGACCTTCCTGCAGGATTGCAGAGACTATAAACTGCATGGGAGGAAGCTGCTCATCTGTCTGGGTTTGACCACTTGCCTTTGATTTAACAGCACAACTTCTTAACCACTAAGCTACCAGAGCCCCCTATAAAATGAATTGTTTTTGTTGTATATTGTTGGGTCAGAACTGACTTATAGCTAACCCTTGAGCAGGTTTTCTGAGGCATGGGAAGAGACTGCCCACCTTCTCCCACAGAGCAGATGGTAGATTCAAACCACCTTTGAATTGGCAGTGAAATTCTTTATCACTGAGCCACCAATGCTTCTAATAAAATGAATAGCAGACATAAACTATAAGCCTTTTCAAAGTTCCAATAATGCTTTCTCATATGACTAGATCTTGCTAGATCCAATTACAAAGCATCTTTATTGATTTACAAATGTGATCTCTCTATAGCCTCAGTGCATTGGCAATCAGTTTAGTGAAATTATTTTAGTAAGAAACTCACACAGTCTTCATAAAATAAAAAGAATAAGTGATGAATAAATAAGCAAGGAGCACAATAAGAAACAGGAGCTAGCTTCTTTGACTACAGGGCAGAGGTCAGTTGGCAAACATCTGTGAAAATGGGAGAAACTCCGTTCGCTCGATTGCCACAAGACATCTGGGATATTTTACTTTCCTCGGGCATGAAAATTCTTACTCAACATACAAAAAAAAAAAAAAGAAACTTTTTGAAAGAATTGCTTACAGTTGGAAATGAATTTGGGTTATTACTTGGAGCTCTTTTAGTTACCCAGCAGAGTTTGATAATACGAATCTAAACTAGAGGCCAGAGGAGGAAAAAAATTTAAATCTAGTGTACATGTGTAATGTTTCTCCAATCACGATTAGAGAATTTCTCTCTAAGAGTTGAACTATATCTAGCAAGAAAAATGAATATTTCTAGATGCTATAAAACTTATGCGTTTACAGTCTCACCTTAAGAAAAAATAAATGGGCATTTCTTCAATACAGCATCAACCCACCAACTGTCATCAAGCTGATTCCAACTGAGAGCCTCCCTACAGAACAAAGAACTGTCCCCACAAGGTATCCAAGGCTATATATATATATATACCCCAAAGAAACAAAAACACATCCACCTAAAAATTTACATCTAAATGTTCAGATGACCATATTCATAATCGCCAAAAATTCCTAACAGACCAAATACTCATCAACTGATGAAAGACTAAATAAAATGTTATATATCTACATAGGGTCACTATGAGTCGCAGGAGACTCGACGGCACATAACAACAACAACAACAACATCTATACATTATTATTGTTTAGCAATTTTTAAAAGGAATGAAATACAGATGTATACTGCAATACAGATGAAACTATAAACACTGAGTAAAGTCAAAGAAACTAGTCACACACGCACAGTATTATCCTATTAGTATGAAATTTCCAGAACAGGCAAATTTATAAAGTCAGCAAGAGGATTGACAGTTGCCTAGGGCTGGGGCAAAATGGAGAATGTCTAAAAATGGGCTCACAATTTCTTTATGAATAATAAAAATGTCCTAAAATTTATTGTAATGTACATATACTGTATGCATACTAAAAATAATTAAACTCTATACCTTTTAAATAAATGAATTATATGGTATGTGAACTGTATCTCAATAAAGTTATTTGTCTTTTTAAAAAAATTACACTAAAATATTTCCTTCACTACAAAATGAGAGCAGAAAGGATCATCATGTTTTGGTTTTTTGGGGGGGATGATGAGGTTTATTTGGAAAGCAACAGTTTATAAATAGTTTACAATTTGTGTCAGAAATGCTCAGGCTATAAGGGAGCTCTGGTGGCCTAGTGCAAGAAGCTGGACTGCAATCCCAAAGGACTGCAGTTCAAAGCCACCAGATGCTCCACTGGAGAAGGAGAGACAATCTTCTTCTGTGCCATTTAGATCCGATTCAACAGGACACAAGGAGAAGGGGTGGGGGGCATGGAAAGAAATTCTCAGGATACAATTCTTCATTCAGTACAGGTTCTTCTCAGGTGTACAGAGCTGTCTCTGATCTTCAGTCTCTAGGCTCTGGATCCTCCCTTTCAGCTCTGGGCCAATGATATAAAGTGCTTTGTAGTTCTGCAAAATATGTGTCTACCACACATACTCTGCCAGTAGGCCTAAGCAAAGGCCCTCAACTCTAGCTCTGAGGAGCAGCAGTTCTAGTTCAAATTCATTTCACCTGGTTCTCTCCCACCTGTGCCACTGCTGGTGGCACAGAAACCTGTGGCTTAAGGAATGTGATTCATTCTTTGATTTTTCTTTCTTGATGGAAATGAGATGTCCATTTTTCTGCCTCTGAACCTACCCAATTTAAGCCTGGCAAAATTAAATTTAAAAACAAACAAACAAACAAACAAAAACCCACGCATCTGACTAATCCCTTTACTAGTGGTTTTTTGAAGCAGTCCACTTTTCTGTTTTATAAAAGATGATATCTATGATATATTTAAACTGCATTTCCATTACATTGTCTTATTTGGACTTTGTACGGATGAAGTGTGTACTCAAACATCAGAACATTCATTCACATATGAGTAAATGACCAGGCCATCAAACACTGAGAAGGCACCTGAGGAAGCTCTACAGAAGATGAATACTCACAGGAATCCCCCGTGGGCCTCTGGGCCCCACTTCTCCTGGTGGCCCCTGTTGGCCCTGTCATAGAGAAAGGAGGCAGAGGAGAAGTTAGCACTTCTTTATCCTTTGTTTTGTGAACACAAAAAGTTATAATTTATGGGGTGGGCAGATGGGATCTTACCGGTTTGCCTGAATTTCCCATTAGACCAGGCTTCCCAGGAGCACCTGTATTTCCCTAAAAGGAAAAAGCAACATTCAAAAGAATTCAGCCGATAAATAAGCATCATTTCCAACATGCCTTACTGAGATTTGGTAATTATTTGATTTAACTAGCAATAAATTCCTACTTTCATAATGAGGACTTGGGATGACCAAAAGTCCCACTTCAAATGCCTGGAACCTGCCTGTGTCTCTGGAAGGTTCTGGACCCACCATCTGGAGGATCTGGTGCCAGAGCCTGGACACCCCAATCCCAATACCTGGAGAAAGACCCACTACCACCCCTCTGTAGTATACCAAAATATCAATATTGCAAGTGGACCCATTTTATTTCCTTTCCCCTCACAAAGTGTGAGCTGCATTTAGCCCAGAGCACCTTGGACTGGCCTAGCTGCAGCAGTTGTCTAACAGAGGAAGCTGCTAATTCATAGGCCTTTTCTCTTCCAAATTGAAAAGCAAGTCTTCCCTTGAGTCAAACGTTAGGGTACCTACCCCACCCTCCTCTGGAGCAGTCATCTCGGACCAAGAGCCTGCTATCACCTCAGGCATGAAAAACTCTACAACAGCAATGTGAAGTAGGAAGCAGGCTTCATCACACCCTACACAAACCCAAAACAAGATGTCACCCTCAAAAAGTGACACAGTATGTCAGTGGAATTTCTGAAGACAGAAAGTCTGATGAAACTTTCTGACACAGAATTTAAAAGAAAAATGACTGAATATTTTCAATGGATGAAAGACAGACTTGAAGAATTACAGAATATTGCAAGCAAAAATGAAGAGGAGCTTAAAAAAAAACAACAACACCTAAACCAACAACCCATAACAATGCAGATAAATGAGGCATTAGAGGCTCTAGGAAAACAAGAAACTACATACAATGCAAAATATGAGGACCAATGTTTCAGATGCTATCAAGATGTTGAAGGGACACATGAACAGATTTGAAGAGATCAAACACAGAACCAGAGAAACTGAAGATAGAATTGTCACCATTGATCTGTTAGAACAAAAAGCAGAATCAAAAAGGAAGGAAAAAGAAGAAAGCCTAGGAATAATGTGAGACTCCATCAAGAGGAATAACATGTACATAATTAGAATCCCAAAACAGGAAGAAGCAAGTAAAAGCACTGGAAAAGTTGTGGAAGAATTACTAGGAGAAAACATTCCAGACATAATGAAGAATGTTGTTGTTGTTGTTATGTGCCGTCGAGTCGCCTGCGACTCATAGCGACCCTATGTACAACAGCCCTAAACTCCGCTCTGTCCTGTGCCAATCGCACTGTCTCTGACACTCCCATCCCAATTATCCCAGTCACTGAATCAATCCACCTCATAGAAGGCCTTCCTCTCCTGCGCCGTCCCTCCACCCTCCCAAGCATGATGTCCCTCTCCAAGGACCGGTCTCTCCTCACTACATGTCCGAAGTAAGTTAGACAGAGCCTCAGAATCCTTGCCTCCAAGGAGCCACCCGGTTTAACCCTCTCCAGGACAAATCTATTTGTTTTCCTAGCAGTCCATGGTATTCTCAGTACTCTTCTCCAGCACCACAGCTCAAAGGCATCAGTTCTCCTTCTATCCTCCTTGGTCATTGTCCAACTCTCTGATGCATAACAGGTGATTGCGAAGACTATGGCCTGTATCAGACGCACCTTAGTCTCCAGAGAGACACCACTGCTCTTCAGCACTTTGGAGAGGTCCCTAACTGAAGAATGAGAGAATATATATTCAAGAAGTGGAATGAATACCATATAGAATAGACTCTAAAAGAAAACCGCCAAGGCATATCATAGTCAAATTTGCCAGAACCAGAGATAAGGAGAAAATTCTGAGAGCAGCTAGGGAGAAAAAAAAGAGTAACCTATAAGGGAGAGAAAATATGATTAACTATTCATTTCTCAGCAGAAACCATGTGAGCAAGAAGACTGAACACTTACAAGAACACAACTGTCAACCATGAATTCTATATCTGGCAAAACTGTCCCTCAAATATGAAGGAAAGATATTCTCAGAAAAGCGGAACCTAAGGGAGTTTGTAAAAACAAGACCAGGAAACACTGAGAGACATCCTTCTCACACAGGTGCCACAGAAAGCAGGATGGACCAAAGTAACCAGCAACAGCATCAAAAAGAACTCAACAACATGATAGCAATAAAACCTTGCCTCTCAATAATCACACTGGACATGAATGATTTAAATGCACCACTGAAGAGAAAAAGAGTAGAAGATTGGATTAAAAAAAATCCACAATATGCTGTCCACAAGAGACACACTTGAAAAGTTAAGATAAAAAGACTAAAAGTAAAAGGTTAGAAAAAACTATACCAAGCAAATGGCAACCAGAAAAAAGCAAGAGTAGTGATACTAATCTCTGTTAAAATAGATTTCAATGCAAAAACCATCACAAAGGACAAGGAAGGTCACTACATAATACTTAAAGGGTCAATAGAACATGAGGACATAACAATAATAAATATCAATGCACTAAATGATAGACCTGCAAAATATATAAAACAAGCATTAGCAAAACTGAAAAAGGAACTAGACAACACAACTATAGTAGCTGGAGACTTCAATACAATACTCTCAAGAAAAGATATAACTACAAGGAAGAAACTCATCAAATATGCTGAATAATTAAACCATGCAATAAACCAACTTGATCTTATAGATACAGGCTAATGCACCAAAAATACACAAGGCAAGTATCAGTACATTCAAAAACATGGAAATAATATAAAGCATCTTCTCAGACCACAATGCTACGAAATTAGAAACTAATATCAAGAGGATAAAGGAGAAAAAAACATACATTTGGAAGTTGAACAACACCTTGCTTGAACATGAGTGGGTACAAGAAGAAATAAAAAATGAAATTAAAAAGTCTCTTGAAACAAATGACAATGAAAACACAATTTACCAAAACCTCTGGGAACCAGCCAAAGCAGTAATCAGAGGTCAATTTGTAGCAATAAGCAAACACCAAAATGCAGGAAAAATGACCATTGACTCTCTAACCCAACATCTCCAACCAATTGAAAACAAACTGCAGGAAAACCCGATACCTGCTAAAAAAATTGAAATTATAAAAATTAGGGCAGAAATAAGTGAAATAGAAAATAGAAAAACAATTGAAACCATCAATAAAACTAGAAGTTGGTTCTTTTAAAAGGCCAATAAAATCTACAAACCACTAGCAAAACTAACAAAGGAAAAGACTCAAATAATTTGATTAAAAGATAAAATGGGCAATGTCACAACAAAACCAACTAAAATAAAAAAGGAATCTCTTTTTCCAAGTGTACTTTTTCCAGAAGCCATTCAGATTCAGGATGTTGTTTTATTAGCTCCAGAAGTATTTAAAAGGTAAAATGCCAAAAAATAAAGGTCTTCAGGCAGGCAATAAAGTAAAAATATTTTGTTTCTTCACAATGTTAGTTATGCCTTGCCTTTGGCTTTTCTTTCTCCAATACTTTTCCTTGAACACATGTTACTTCCTATTAGGACAATTAGAATTATGAAGAATTGATTGGGCCATGAGGAAATATGAGGAGGTACTGTTGGCATACTTTGGACATGTTGCAAGGAAGGACCAGTCCTTGGAGAGGGACATCATGCTTGGAAGGGTAGAGGGATGAAGAAAGAGAGAGAGACCACTAACGAGATGGATTGATTCAGTGACTTTGGTAATGAGGATAGGTGTGTCAGAGACAATAAATTTGGTACAGGATACAGCAGGTTTCAGGGCTGTTGTACATAGGGTCACTATGAGTCACAAGCAACTTGATGGCACATAACAACAACAACAAAAACTGTTGGGGAAAGTCCTGCCAGAAAGCTGCAGAGAGAGTTGGGGTCCAAATATGCCAGCTTCACCATCCATCATTCATAGTCCACTAATTAGGGATCTCTCGTCCTGGAAAGGGTTAAACTGGGTGGCTCCTTGGAGGCAAGGATTCTGAGGCTCCGTCTAACATACTTTGGACATGTAGTGAGGAGAGACTGGTCCTTGGAGAAGGACATCATGCTTGGGAGGGTGGAGGTACGGCGCAGGAGGGGAAGGCCCTCTATGAGGTGGAATGATTCAGTGACTGGGATAATTGGGATGGGAGTGTCAGAGACAGTGCGACTGGCACAGGACAGAGCGGAGTTTAGGGCTGTTGTACATAGGGTCGCTATGAGTCACAAGCGACTCGATGGCACATAACAACAACAACAACAACTCAAGATATCAAAGACCATGACTATTAAGTTCCCAATAATTATATAACCATATAATCTTAGATCAATTTATATAGTATTCATATTTCAATTATATTCACATTTTATTCCTAATAAAGCAACATTTTATTACTTTAATTTTTCTTTGCTTATTTCTTTTTTCTTTTTAGTTGTTTCCTTTTTAATTCAGTACAGAATAAAATCTAGTTAGTCAATAGGCTAACAAAATAGCCATTCTATTTTTACTTCGAGGTAACATATTAATATTCATTGACGTAAGTTTCATGGCTTCGTGATTTCTTCATCATTTAAGTGGTAAGGAACAATAAACCTTTTGCTGCTTTACACAGGCAATGAGCAACGTTTTCATGAAAATGGTCTAATCAGTAATTCCTCTTCACAGTATTCTTTCTGAAGCTAAGATTCACATTTGAATCTTTAAAGCTTTGGCTCCTTTATTTCTCCTTTGGGTCAAATACAAAGTAAACAACACATTGGAAGGATTTAAATTATTATTATTTAACAATTAAATTATTGCTAAACTAAATTCATAAAAGAGATGTAAAGAAAAAGAATCATTTAAAGGTTTTCATCTTTTACCTTTTCACCAACAATCCCCTTTGCACCAGGAATTCCAGGAACACCCTATAAAAATACATATGGTGTGTGGTTTAATCACCCAGTCTGAAAATCCATCAGACCCCAACCCTGCCGAACATTGCTGTGAGGCTGAGGGATCCCTAACAACAGGAGAACCCCAAAAGCATTTTCATGAAGGGGCATCATCCTACTTCCCCAGCTCACAGAAGTCAGCTACAGAATCACCCAGTTTTAAGGAAGCTGTGTGTTATAAAGTCTTTAACTAACTAAATTTGTTTCTCAGAGAACAAACTTCCAAATTAAAATCCTGTACCATTTCCAGATTGACAGGAGCTCACTGAGACTCTAACTCTGTGATACATGATGTGGTATCATGTACTGAGTAAAAGTATGAGCACAGAGAGAAAATGTTAGAACTTACTAGGAAAAGGTGTGAAAAAAGGAAACAAGGAGATTGGGCCTATTTCATACTGTAGAAATCGGAATTTTTCTGAAGTTGATTGTTTAATAGGTGTTAGATGTCATTATAAAGTGAAAGCCCGACCTCCAGTATCACCAAAACCACTTCCTGAACTATCTAACCACCAAGAGGACACATGCAAAATTCACATGCACTTCCAGCCACATTCATGAAAGGAGACAGACATCTGAATGATTTAAAAGTTACACATAATCACAAAGGGACAAATATTGCATGGCGCCACTGTTGTCGAATGGGACTGTCCTTGGGGTTGGGGAGAGACTGAGTAAGATGGGTTCAATAATGTATGCTGCTCTGAAACAGAGAAGGGAGAAAACTGTTTAAAAGAGATATGTGATTAGGTATTTTGGTCATGACAGGAGTCTAGAGCGATGGCTACATGGTGGAGTGGACCTGGGGGAGGGTTTGTAAAATAATGAAAGAATCTTTCACTTTTCCAAGAGGGTAATGTCTGGTGGGGGGGAGCCTTGGGAGGGGACAAATCTACAACAATGAATGAATGGAAATCCAAAGCCTCTGTAAATTTTCACTGAAATTAATAACAAATTTAAATTAAAAAAAAAGAATTAAGTTAGAGTAAGGATGGCAATGGAACCACCTTACCTCTGTAACTTGATTTGTGCCACTATTAGAACCTCTACTCAGAATATTATTGCTTTTCAATTTTTGACTCATGCACCTTTAACTTGTTAGTTAAATTTGTATCTTCTAGGCTGCAACACTTCCATGATACATCTTCGAGGATATGAACATGTACGGCTAAGCACAATTGATAACAGTGCATCTAAATTCCAAAATCAATCTCCATAATAGTCTGTGTTTCCTACTGCCAAAGGGGCCCTTTAGAGTAGTGAGAGAAGACCTTCACCCTGAAACCCACAGCGTCCCTTTTCAGCAGGAAGTAGCTAAGAGAATATGCCATCCCCTTTTCCTTATGAATCAGGGTGAAGTCTCTCTCAGGGAGGAGTGATAGGGAATGGCAAGGGACACACTGACAAAGGAGATTAATCAGAACTGGCTTTGACAAACACTGTGGCAATTGGACAATTAAAACAGACATGGGGGGGGAGAAGAACGAACTGGGGATGAGGGTGGAGAAAACAGTGCAACAATGAATGAATGAAAACCCAAAATCTCTGTAAATGTTCATTAAAACAAATAAAATTTAATTAAAAAAAATAAAAGTTACACATAATCTAAACATGGTGTTGTATTTCACTTGTTCTCTGAGCAGATTCTCTTGTGGCTCAACCGAGCTAACAGAAAAACATTCCCGAAATGACCAAAAAGTTAGAGCAAGTATATAACCCTCCTCTCATTTCAGGGTTAGAAAAAAAAAAACCAAACAAACCAAAAACCCAACAACTAAACAACAAAAACAACAGCAAAAAAACACACTTAAGAAAACTTGATAGACTAGAAAGAGAGATTTAAAACGTAAAATTAAAGCTTAATCATTCAGAGAAAAAAATACATAAAAATGTAAACTATCATATTTTTCAACAAAAAGAAAAGAGCTATTTCCATTGAGTCAATCACTTCCCACTTTTAGCAAACCTGTAGGATAGAGTTAGAATTGTCCCCTTTGGTTTTCAAATTAACAAATCTTTAGATAGGAGACTGCAGCATCATTGTCCCACACACTAGCTGGTGGGTTCAAATCAGAAACCTTCTAATTAGAAAATATGCACTTAACACTGTGCCACGAGAGCCCTTTTTGTGCCTTCCCCAGAACATGCTACAAATGACATAACATGGCACTCCCTAAAAATTCTTCTCTTCAAAACGTGTATATAAGCCCATAAGCATTTAAAGAGCCAGATACTCACAGGTAACCCCTGCAGTCCCGCATCACCAGGAGGTCCATGTTTCCCTGCATCTCCCTGAAATCAAAGTTTTCAGCCCATCAGTAATGACTGTGTTTCTTCTTAGAAAGGGAAAGGTACAGAGCCTCCTGGTCAAAGGAATCCCCTATCAACTGACCTCACATGCACTTTTATTAGAGTATGACCCACTGCAGAGTGAAGATTAGGAGCTGGACGGGACACAAATTTAATTAACAGGCACAATTTCCCTCAGCCGAATCAGTGGGCAATTTTTCTGAGGTCTTGAAACTGAGCAAATAACTACTCCAGTCTAACAAGTATTTGACATTTGGTTAAAAAAAACCAAAAAAACAAACAAACAAAAAAACTTTAAAAGGAGAAAAAAGACAAACGCTGGCTAAATAAATTTCTTGGAAATGGAGTAATGGAAACACTGTGTTCAGTTGGTTAGAGCCCAGATGGCTGAGTTCAGTCCTGGATGAAATCACACAGCTACCTTTGTTCCTGGCATCCCAGGTATCCCATCACGGCCATCCACACCTGGCAAGCCCTAAAAACACACAAAGAAACACTGTTCTTTAAGAACAATCACATTCTGATTCCCTTCATTATTTTTTGAAGGTTTGTTACAAGTTAGTAATCACTTTGATAATTACAACTTGAGACATACCGTGTCTCCTTTGGGCCCAGGGAGGCCAGGAATTCCTCGAGAACCTTGAGCCCCCTGCAGGACAGAAAAGAAAGAACAAGAAGTGAGTGCTTGACAATATACTGAGGCCATATCAAACAGATAAGCAAGCAGATGACACAGAAAAACACAACGCTTATAGCAATTCTGACTAAACTGAACTCACCCTCTCTCCTTTGGGACCTGCTTCTCCTGGAGGTCCACGCCGCCCTTGTTCACCCTGTAAGAAAATGAAATACGATCAAGTTACTCATTGACTACCTTAAAATAATGCATGGTACACATTACCAAACTATGTTCTCTCCTCCAAAGGACTTTGACATATCTTGGACACCTGGCCCTGAAAATATTTCAAGAGCAATTATATTATATTAAAATTTCTATTATCACAGGGACAATTAAGACTTGCAAGCCTTTTGTTTTTCTTTCAACATATTGTAAAGGGTATATATACATCTATGCTCTGTAGGAGCCCTAGGACGTAGCACATTACATTACATTGTATAATAGGTGTGCATTTCTAGATCTATATATATATATATATATATATAAGCTAAAGCTTCACACTGCAGGTAATGTTGGCATCAGCGACTATGTCTACATTATCACCTAACCTCATTGCAATTTACATTCGTTAGCACTAGTTCCCCCTCTGAAATCCCCCTGTTGATTATGGTTTCTGTCAAAATATTCCAGCTAATATTGAAATAGGGCATGTTGTTGTTGTTATGTGCCATTGAGTCACCTGCAAGTCATAGAGACCCTATGCACAATAATAGCTCTAAACCCTGTCCTACCCTGAGTCAATCTCCTTGTCTCTGACAAACCTACCACCATTATAAGAGGCTGTATATTCCTAAAAGAGGCTTTTGCAGAATTATTCAAATATCTTAAAACTTAGAATCTCCCTGCTGCTACTGTAAGTCAGTTCAAACTTATTTCGAACTGGTCAAAAGGACATTTAAACTTCATAATATGTTCTTGGGAGCTGTGGCAGCCTAGTGGGTAAGGAATTGTGCTGCCAACTCAGAGACACATTGTTCAAATCTATCATTTGCTCTGAGGGAACAAGAAAGGCAATCTCCTCCCAAGCAATTTACAGCCTCTGAAAACCCTTAATAATTGTCAGTTGTTAGTCGATTCTTACTCAATGGCAATAGGAGAGTATTCTAAATTTCCTGTTAAATCTGCTCAACATGAACATAAATATTTTTCAATTTGACTCTGCTTTTGAGAAAAACAAAAAATAAAATCTAAAGAATCTTTCTCTATACTAAAAAAGAGATCCTTACCTTAAGAAAAATTTTAAATTAATATAACTGTTGTCTCTTTTACACTTTAATTATTCACATATGAAATATACTGCATACATATACATATCGTTGTTGGTGGTGTTGTGTACCAGTGAGACAGAACCCATGCATAGCCAACCCTCTGGCAGGTTTTCCAAGGCAGTTAATTGCAAGAGAGGCAACTGCCCTTCCTTTTCCCAGAGAGCAACTGTGGGCCTTTGTGATTGCAGAACAGTTTCTTACCACTAGCTCTAGCCACCAGAGCTTCCTATATATGGACTCCTCAGGCTTATACATGCACATACGGCCATGGGGTTGGAAGGTGGGAATCTATAATTGTTTAAAAAATTAT
>NW_006400008.1:3725971-3773852 GCF_000299155.1 Elephantulus edwardii
ATATATATATATTAATCATTAATTTCTGTGAAGGGAAAATTACTTACGGGGGAACCTGGAACACCCTGGGGCCCAGGTTCTCCATCTAAGCCTCGAGCACCCTGTAAAAAAAAAATCAGACAAATAAAATTAAGTCAGTTATATATGACAAAGGCCACATCAATCTTTCTAAGGAATACCAATAGGCAAATGAAAAGGAGGTTTTGTGCTTCTCATATATGCTCTATTTGTCAGTGCAGCCTAAGGGTATTTGATCACATACCTCTGATATGAAAACACTAGTTTGCCTCTGCTCTCCACCCAAGAAGTAGTTAAACGCCATCTTAGCTACTCTACTGGATATTTAAACTGCATCCATTCACTATAAACAACGGTAACCCTACTCAGAGAATTTGGTAATCCTATTAGTAGAGCTACCCCCTTGGCATTCTCATTATGCCTGTGGGGATTCATTAATGGTGATGACCACATGTTGTTGTTGTTGTTATGTGCCATCGAGTCGCTTGCGACCAATAGAGACCCCATGTACAACAGCCCTAAACTCTGCTTTGTCCTGTGCCAATCGTACTTTTCTGACACTCCCATCCCAATTACCCCAGTCACTGAATCAATCCACCTCATAGAGGTCCTTCACCTCTTGCGCTGTCCCTCCACCCTCCCAAGCATGATGTCCTTCACTAAGCACCAGTCACTCCTCACAACATGTCCAAAGTATGTTAAATGGAGCCTCAGAATCCTTGCCTCCAAGGAGCCACCCGGTTTAACCCTTTCAAGGATGAATCTGTTTGTTTTCCTAGCAGTCCATGGTACTCTCAATACTCTTCTCCAGAACCACAGCTCAAAGGCATCAATTATCTTTCTATCCTCCTTGGTCATTGTCCAACTCTCTGATGCATAACAAGTGATTGCAAAGACCATGGTCTGTATCAGATGCACCTTAGTCCCCAGAGAGACACCATTGCTCTTCAGAACTTTGGAGAGGTCCCTAACAGCAGACTTTCCCATGGCAATACGCCTTTTAATTTCCTAGCTACTGGTGCCAAGAGTGTTGACTGTGACCACATAGACCACCCAAAAACGCAGCATTTCTACTGCTACAACTCAGGAATAAGGTGTGGGCAGGTAGGATTTCTGGGATTCAGGATCTTTAATCTAGAATCAGAATCAGAACTCAGGTCAATATCATTCAGAAGAATGAACTGTAATAAAAATCTGGGTGTCTCATCTTCCAATATGAAATAGATGTTTGGTTCAATTTAAATCAGATACACAGAGTAGCTGTTCTATTTCCTCAAGAGAGGATGGCATAACAACCACTCAGAGTTTTGTAAACCGAATTGTCTTTGAAATTATCTCTGACCTGGTTGTGGCATGTACACATCACCCTCTTGTTTTTATTGTAAGAATGCAATTTTTATTCTGGAATGAGAATCTGGTGTTTTTAAAATGTGACCTACTATGTCACATAACAAAATACAACCCTTTCTTTAAATCTTTTTCTCATCGATTAAGATAATGAGATGGCAGACGGGCAACCGATCAAAAGTCTCCTAATGAACAGAGTTGAAGTGGAGGAGTCATAAAATTAAATGGAAAGCAGTCAAAAGAGTACTGGTTAACTATAAGGCCAAGAAATTCAAGTGGACAGCCTGTGTAGTGAGAAGTGGAAATTAGAGAGACTTTGATAGAAGATTCAGACATAGATAGAGTCAAAGAACACAGCTGAGGCAAGGATACCAGGGAGCTTTGAAATTCTTTGATCCCTAAGATGTAGAGCAGAATAGAAAACATTCTACATTCATCAGGAAAGAAGAGATTTGCAAGGCCTGGGGGAAAACAGTTTAAATTCATTGCTCACCCTGTGTTACATAAGTGGAGCCCAGCCTTTGCATTATAGATATCTCTTTGGTGCACTCACTCTGTCATAGTGCTGTGTAGCACTAGCTAAGATCCACTATTGCTATTACTAGGTAACCACTCCATGAGTCTGAGTTCATGAGAAGAGCTTTTTCTTCCCCGAAAAAAGCAATTTAGTAGAAATCAGAGGAAATGAGACAGTTTGAAAACTGTCAAGCATAAAAATACTTCAAATAAAGAGCACATAGAGAAAAGTAATTGGTTTCAAATAAAAGGTCACACATTTGAAGAGATGATTTAAACCCAGATAAAGGGAAGGCTCGAGTATCAGCAACTTCAAAATAAATGGGATTTACTGTTCAATAAAGGAGCAGGCAAATACAGAATATTTAAGGTAACATGAATCTAGAAACACGAATAAATTCAATATGTTCATAAAAAATACAGTAATTTTAGAAAATAAATACTCTAGAGAGAATGGCAGACAGAATCAAAACACCTAGGAGCACCTTACCTCTGTAACTTGATTTGTGCCACTATTAGAACCTCTACTCAGAATATTATTGCTTTCCAATTTTTGATTCATGCACTTTTAACTTGTTAGTTAAATTTGTATCTTCTAGGCTGCAACACTTCCATGATACATCTTCAAAGATATGAACATGTACGGCTAAGCACAATTGATAACAGTGCATCTAAATTCCAAAATCAATCTCCATAATAGTCTATGTGTTTCCTACTGCCAAGGGGCCCTTTAGAGTAGTGAGAGAAGACCTTCACCCTGAAACCCACAGCGTCCCTTTTCAGCAGGAAGTAGCTAAGAGAATATGCCATCCCCTTTCCTTTATGAATCAGGGTGAAGTCTCTCTCAGGGAGGAGTGATAGGGAATGGCAAGGGACACACTGACAAAGGAGATTAATCAGAACTGGCTTTGACAAGCACTGTGGCAATTGGACAATTAAAACAGACATGGGGGGGGCAGAAAGAAGAACGAACTGGGGATGAGGGTGGAGAAAACAGTGCAACAATGAATGAATGAAAACCCAAAATCTCTGTAAATGTTCATTAAAACTAATAAAATTTAATAAATAAAAAAAAACACCTAGGAGCAGAAAGGGGAAAGAAATAAAAAGTCTGAAGTTGAAGGAAAGAATAGTAACTAAGGCAGGACTTCTGTTCACATATGTGTGCCTCTCTTTGAAATTTAATTTTATTTACTCAGCACCTACAATATGTACACTATTCTTCTTTATTTGTTCATAAAGGATTTTATGCTTCTATGTGATGTTGGCACAAAAATCCAGAGACTCTAAAGAGAATGAGGCCAGAGTAAGATTAACGCTGGTAGGTGAAGATAGTTCTTTTCGTTTTCTGAGGCAAAAAAGTGGGTTTTTCCAACACACATGCTAAGAGAGAATAACCTAAGAAAAAGTTGTTATTTTCTTAAACACAATAATTTTAGACATATTCCTATACTTGGTGTGTGTCTCTGTCTCTGTCTGTGTGTCTTTCTCAAAATTATAAAAAATTACAGAAAATTATAAAATATAACAGTATTGCTTAGGACAGTCACTCAATTCTTACCTTCCCTCAACTGTCCCTCAATAACACTCTGCCTTATTCCTCCAAGTCAAGCATTCATTGAACATCCATCCCTTCCTTTATATAAGGGAGCTTAGTGGCAAGAAGCCATGCTGCCAACCTCGCCATTTCCTCCATCAAGGTTACCTACTTCTTTCTCTGCACTCTCTCATACTTCTTGTTCTCAGGCTTGTGTCTCTCCTGCTTGCATTACAGAGAATGATCTCCTTGTTTGCTTCTCCCAGTAAATAAAAAACTTATTAACAGCAATGACCAGGTCTTACTCCTCTTCTACTCTTTCTAGTACCTTGCATAATGACTTGTTTTAGAAGTGCAAAAGGAATCTGAGACCAGGCTAGGGTAGGTTGGTATACTCTAGACAGAAGTGGATTATTCCTGTCAGATTCAGGGCTCAGCAGTCAGCTTGGAAGGTAATCATGGATAATCCTAGTATCCTTAGGGGAATTCTGCCTTCCTCACATCTTCCTTCCCACCCTTGCTTCACTTAACCAGTTGTACTGCAGATGCAGTGGGTCTGGGGAAAGGATTTTCTATGCTAATCATATTAAAGTCATTTACAATGTTAACTAGAAGATAATTTTTTAAAAAATCATTACTCTAATTCACCCAAAACACTTTAAAATATACATGGAAAGTACCATGTGTACTATTTCTGTCATCTATATTTGACATAAGTGCAAGACGTAGTTTCAAAATATCAAAAGAAAGTTCCTGAAAATAAGAAGTCAGTTTTAAATGGACAAAAATTCAAATATATAATACTTTTTTATATTATATTATTATAGTCATCCTCTTACTTTTTCTCCTTTGTCCCCAGTGATGCCAGTGATGCCTCTCAAACCTTGAGCCCCCTAGAAACATGAGAAGGGGAAAAAAATTGTATTTTAATTGAGATGCACATATCATCACAAAAGCTGAATCAGAGGAAGAACATGTTTCGTAAGAAATATGGAAACTTAAATTTAAGAAATAATTACATGTCAATTTAATTTAACTTAAGTATGGTATGAACAGGAAATGGTAATACCAGACAAATTTTTCTACTTTAGAAAGCCCAATAAGAATTTTTCTAATGGTACAATCCTATTAAAAACTTTGGAAGACACAAAAACTTGAAATTGGCATACTTACTGATAACAAAAAGTAAATATCATTAGTATAAGAGGGAATAGAATCATGTATTTTACTAACATTTTATTGACTTATATATAGAAATTATATTACTATTTCTACTTTTCCATCATTTGTAACATAGTAACTTTATAACTTGGAAAAAATGTTCTCTACCAATGTGTGCCATCAAAAACAGTAAGTTTCCAGGCTGACTTACAAAAGTTTATGATTTATCAATGAAGCTGTCATCTGTATTAGTCACATATAGGCACTATTCATCCCACATTTCTAGGGTAAAAAGCCTTCTGAATTCCAAAACAGAACAGTAGGAACCCATCCACCTTGTTCTATGCACTGGACGAGATAACCTCAAAACTGAGGCGTCACAAGTGTGACTTCCAGAATCCTTTTTCAATAGTGAGATTTCATTATTCTTGACTCTGGATCCACAGCGTTTAGGGCTCCAGAAATGGATCCTATAAAAGGGAAGCCTGGCTACTCTTTTGAGAGCTGTGACTCTTCTACGTGGTTACTTTACTAGAAAGCAGAATAACTCCTGCTAGTTAACTTGGTAAGGGTCCACATGGGGCTAAGATAAAGTAGCTTTAGGCCCGTTATTTCTCTGATGTTCCTATTTGGAGAAAAATGGATAATTCTATGACCAACTGTCCAAACAGCAAGTCACCAAAGATCAGTCAGGAGGGAGCAGAAATGTAAGCATGCAGGGATATGCACTTAGGTTAAAAAATAAGATCTGGCCATACCAGATTAGCACTGCTCTTTTGTGTGTAGTTCATCTGCTGACCTTTTTATGTACAAGAAAATTTAGAAAATTTAGAAAATTTAGAAAAATTTTAATTATCAGCAGTGACATGAAAACTTTCTGTAGTCTCTTAAGGTTACTACTTTGAGAGGTAGAACCTGTGTACAAATATTCCCAAAAGCACATTTTTTAAAATGTATCTATTTTGCTTTAGAAACCCTGTTACCATTGAGTTGATTCTAACTCATACATGACAGAGTAGAATTGCTCCATAAAGTTTTCAAGGTTGTCTTTATGAAAGCAGACTGCCCTGCCATTCTCTTGTGGAACAGCCACTGGTGGATTCTAACTGCCAGTTTTCCTATTACCAGCAGTGCACTTTTACTACTGATCTACCAGGACTCTTTGTTGTTGTTAGGTGTCATCAATCTGAGTATGGTTCATAGTGACCCTATGAACAACAGACCTGAACTCTGTCCTATCCTGTACCAATCTATCTCTGACACACTCGAGCCCATTGCTACAGTCACTGTGTCAATCCACCTAGTTGAGAGTCTTCTCCTTTGTCATCCCTCCCACTTCCTAAGCATGATGTCCTTCTGCAAGGACTAGCCTCTTTTAGCAACACGCCCAAAGTATGTGAGACAAAGCTTTGCCATCCTTGACTCCAAGGACCACTCTGGCTTTACTTTCTCTAAGACACATAAGTGCCTACGTAAGATATATCTTACAGGGCTCCTTACAGATGCATGTATGTTTAAAAGTTAAAATCACACTTTTGGGGAGCTCTGGTGGCCTAGTGGTAAGGAGTTGCAACTACAATCTCAGAGGCGCACGGTTCAAATCCACCAGATGCTGTGTCAGGGAAGGAGGGACAATCTCCTCCTGTACCAGTCAGATCAGATTTGACGGTACACTCACACAAAAATAATAAAATATAAAAAAAATTAAAAAAGTTAAAATCACTGAAGTTTACACACATTTGGACTTAACCATTCTCAAATACTAGGAGTCAAAAAACACTATCAATTTCTCCAACAGACTGCTTGTCCACTATAGATCTTAATCCATGAAAATGTGCTAAAATGTTGATTCCACAATCATGTCCTAAAGTTCTTTGTGAAAATTCTAAGCTTCTACCAAATTTTATCACATAAGGTATATATTCTTGATACTGTGTATCACTGTCTCTCACCCTTAAAATTATCCAGTTCCTTGTTGTTCCATATTTAAAGCCTCATAGAAAACCAGCTTCTGGTGTAAGCTCTCTGACTCCTTCCTTGTTGTTGTTGTTGTGTGCCATCAAGTCACTTGCAACTCATAGCGACCCTATATACAAGAGCCCTAAATGACGTTCTATCCTGTGCCAACCTCGCCATCTCAAATGCACTCATTCCTACCACTCCACTCACAGAATCCATCCATCTCACCAAAGGTCTTCCTCTCCTGGGCCGCCCCTCCACTCGGCCAAACATGATGTCCCTCTCCAAGGACCAGTCCCTTCTTGCAACATGCCCAAAGTATGCCAGATAAAGCTTCAGAATCCTTGACTCCAAGGATCAATCCAGCTTCACCTTCTCCAGGACAAACCTTTTTGTTCTAGCAACACAGCTCAAAGGCATCAATTCTCTTTCTATCATCCCTAGTCACTATCCAACTCTCTGATGCATAGCATGTAATTGTGAAGACTAGAGCCTGGATCAGGTGCACCTTAGTCTCCAGCCTTACATTGTTGCTCTTGAGTACGCTTGAGAGTTCCCTCACAGCTGACTTTTCCAGTGCAATTTGTCTCTTGGTTTCCTGGCTGCTGGTACCAACAGTGTTGACTGTGGAGCCAACTAAACTAAAACTGCTAACTATCTCAATCTCTTCATCATCCATACTTATGCTGCCAATTGGCCCAGTGGTGAGAATCTTTGTTTTCCTGATGCTGAGTTTCAATACATATTGGAGGCTGCAGTCCTTGACCCCCTGCAGCAAGCGCTTCAGGTACTCCTCAGTTTCAGCAAGCAGGGTTGTGTCATCTGCATAACGCAGGTTGTTGATGCCTCCATACAATCTCTTAAATATTCTCATGCAGGTTAAAAACAGAGATGACTTCTTACAGATTCTCTGACTGACTTCCTTTGGCTAGATTCACCTAACAGTAAGTAAACATTAATCTTCAAGGCTCTCTGAAGCCTTCTGAAAAGGTCAGTTGTCTAAGAAGTCAATCTCCCCCGGCTCACAAAAATAGTCCTTGACTCTTCCATTTCTGAGAATAGGGCCTGAGTTTATCTTTTGCACATTCCATGCCATAGCTAACTGAAATGGTCGACAAGTATTCTAAAACAATTATTCCCATTGTTATGAATCATTTTCATAATAATAGGTATAAAAATTCTACTTTCATATAGTACAAAAGTGATGCCCTTTGTGACTCAGCAAATATATTGACGTGCTCTGGTGTCCCGGATTAGCTTATTGCACATCACTGAACTAATATTCCAAAGCACCAGGGACTTTTTATTAAAAGGCACGATTATGGGCAATTAAGAAGGTTCGAATTATAATAATTGCATACCTGTGTAAATGAAATTAATCCAATTTATAATATACCTACTGCATATTCAGAGTATACAAAATGTTCTCATTATATCACAAGATTGTACTATAGAATAAGAGAGAGATTTCATTTCAGATTGCTTGGCCCTGGCACTTAGCAAATGAATGTATGTAATTATAGAAAGAAATTTCTGCTATAAAACACTGGAACATACAATGGTGACTTCTCCTATTTAAAAATAATGGTAATCTCCCAAAGCTGTCTAAATAGCAAAATAAAGAATGCCATGTTAATATAATAATGCTATTAATACAAATGCTAAATGGAAAATATTCCAAGAGTCATTAAAAACAGCTCTTTTCGTATCCCAGTTAAATATTTGTAAAGAAATACTTTACTGGAGGTCCTTGAGCTCCAACCTCTCCCAGTTCTCCCTGCATGCCTTCTTCACCCTGAAAAATAACAAACACACAACAAATGTTATCCTAGCAAAAGAACATAGAAACAGCCTCAATTGAACTCCATGTCATTCTACGAATTATTCTACTACACTTCTTTATTTCATATGGGGCAATCATATTCAACATTTAAAAAACATGATAGCTATGTAAACAAAGTCATCTAAATCTCAACATTTAGCTATAAATACCAGTAAAATTTTATGGGGTTTTTTTTCCTTTTCTATATAATATATACGCTCAATGTGTGTTTGTGTATGTGAACATGTTATTAGGAAAATATTATCATACTATATAAACTATTCCACAGCTTTTAAAATCATAAAGTATTTTTCAAAACCATTGTGTTTGCATTTTCACACTTCTTACTGTCATATTTACACTACAGACATTTTTAATGTATTTAAGTAACTATTTTTTCATGTGTTATACCATTGATGTCACTCATAATAAACAGATCTCCACCACAAAGTGTGTGTGTGTGTGTGTGTGTGTGTGTGTGTGTGTGTGTGGTGATCTACACTTTGCTGTTGTTGTTAGAGGCCATTGAGTCGAGTATGAACCATAGGGACCCTAATAACAACAGATTTGAACCCTCTCCTATCCTGTGCCACCTTCATACTTCCTAACACTTTAGAGTCCATTGAAGCAGTCATTGTGTCAATCCACCTGGTTGAGGGTCTTCCTCTCCTTCACTGATCTTCTTCCTTTCTGAGCATCATGTCCCTCTCCAAGGAACAGCCCCTCCTAGTAATATGCCTAAAGTATGTGAGACAAAGCTTTATCATCTTTGCCTCCAAAGAGCACTCTGGCTGCACTTTCTCCAAAACAAATTTGTTTGTTTTTTTGGCAGTCCATGGGCTGTTCAGTACTTTTCTACACTTTGAGTACTTTATAAAATTGTTTTATACGTCCACTGGTGTTGAGTTGATTTTGACTTTCAATGACCTTATTAGACAGAGAAGAACTACTCCATTAGGTTTTCAGAGCTATAAATCTACAAGGGAGCAGACTTCCTCAACTCAAGCCACTGACCTTCAGTTAACAGACAGACAAATGTTTAACATATGTGACACCAGAAAAACCTCACTCAAATTTATTTCCGTGGAGTCACCAACCGACTCATAGCTGACCCTCCAATACGTTTTCAGGGGCTTTAACTTGCATGGGTGGCTCAGTAAGTATGCCTCCAAGTCAAAGGCAGGTGGTTGAAATTCACCAACTGCTCCATGGAAGAGAGATTGGAACTCTCCTTCCTTACAATTTACTGCTTCTGAAAACCAGCTGATGGGTCAGCTACGGGTTGGATCCAACTTGATGGTACGCAACATCAACAACAAATTGTTCAGATGATTGCCCATCTTTCTTCCTTGGAGCTGCTGGTGGATTTAAACTACATGCTTTAGGATTGGCAGTGTAACTCCAAATATAGTAGAAATTTACCTTTATACAAGTATTTGACAACCTCTTCCAATACCAACTTTAGCAAGGTCATCTTTAACATATACTAAACTGTCAGATTGGGACACTGGTGGCAAGAAACTATACTGCAATATTAAAGGTACTGTTCAAACCCACAAAGCTGCTCTGCAGAAGAGAGATGGACAATCTCCTTCTGTGAGATCTACTGCCTCTAAAAACCCACTGAAGGGTCGGCTATGAGTCAGTTCCAACTCAAGGGCATACAACAACAACAACAAATTGTTAAATAGACTTGGTTCTAGATTCCCTATACTGTTCTACTAATCTGTTGTATAATGTCATAGTACACAATATTTTAATAATTGAAGTTGTATAATAGCAGACAGAATTTCTTTGCCTTCCTTTTTTTATAGTTAACTCTTATTTTTTCAGATTTTCCTTAATGTTGACCCTTTCATATGGATGTTAGAATTGTTGGACAACTCATCACAAAAATCAAATCTGCTTTGTACTAGGACCACATTAAATTTGTCTACTATGGAAAGAATTGAAATATTTGAACACTGAATCTTTTATTCTATCTTCAAACTATGTGTGTTTCTCTATTTAGTCAAGGCTCATTTTGTTTGAGGGGTTTTTTTAATCAGAAAGGTTTTGCTGTTGTGTTGTTTTTTTCTTTCATATCAGAAATTAGCATCTCCCATTTACCTTGTTCTAAACTATTTTGCCTGGAAGCAGGAGCGGCATCCACTTCTGAAATGGCTTGCCTCTGGAAACTCTGTACGAATAGTGCTCAGGCTGTTAGTTCATAGGGTCGCTATGAGTCGTCTATGACTCAATGGCATCAAACAACACAACAACAACAAACTATTTTGACCAGTTATCAATGGCAAAGAATCTTCTTACATTATATTTTCTAATTAATTATTACTTTTCAATTTTAATACTAATTTCATAGCCTATTATGTCCTTTAAGATATCAGAATATTCCAAAAAGAAGCCGAACTCCTGACCCTTACAGATATACTGTGTTTTTTATTTTGAAGAAAGTTATTTTCTCATTGATAATAAGATTTCATTTTATTCTGATAAATATGCTAGTTCACATTTTCTATGGTAATAGATACATTGGGAAGTTAATTATGGGAAAATTATTTTTAATATTTTTTACATAATTACACAAAAATTCCATTTTTATTGTGTCTTTTACACATTTAAACTTAACTACCTTCTTTCTACAACTTATATTTTCACAATAAAAAAGAAAGTTAGCAGCAGCAGTAGTAAAATGGAACATTAGAACATACAAAACTAAGAACTAGTCTATACATAAATCATTTACACTTAGTTTTTTAATAATTTATGTCTTCAAAGTTTTCCAGAAGAAAACAGATCTACTGAAGATGGAGAAAGAGATGAAGGGCAGCCTAAAATAACCGAAGAACAGTACATCTATTTCACCCTATGTGGTAGTGTTATTATGTATCCAGTTATTGTGGGTATACAAAATTCTGTAATGGGCCTTACTTAATATTGGCAATCCCATTGTTTGGGCATACTTAATTTCGCTTTTGTGACTCCAGCTTTTAAAATAAACCTAGGGGAGCTCTGGTGGCCTAGTGGCAAGGAGCTGCAACTACAATCCCAGAGGTGCACGGTTCGAATCCGCCAGATGCTCTGCCAGGGAAGGAGGGACAATCTCCTCCTGTACCAGTCAGATCTGATTTGACCGTACACACACACAAAGATAATAAAATAAAAAAATATTTAAAAAATAAACCTTGAGATACATTAAAAGTAATTAATAAATATTTTTAATAATAAATTACAAATTTTAAAATTCAGTGGAAGAATTGAGCACACAGTAAAATTATCAAAGTATTAAGCTTTTTTCCCCCTAATATTCTCCAGTCTAACATCAGGAAGCCAGTTGTTTTACTCCAGATATATAAAATGGCTCAACTAAACAAAGCCTAAGATCCAGAGCCCTTTAAATTTGTAAGTAAGAAAAGTTTTTCTTTTTAAATAAACAACCAAACAGTAATTAAAAAAAAAAAACCAAAACTCATTGCTCTCAAGTTGAAATCAACTTGTAGTTAAGCCTCCAGCAGACAGATTTTCAGAGGCTGTAAATAATGTGGGAGGAAATGATGCAACTTTCTCCCAAGGAGCCACTGATGGATTCAATCAGGTTAACAGCTTGACTCTCTACACACTATACCACCAGAGCTCCCTTAAAAGATAATGTTGTTGTTATCTACCATCAAGTTAGAGCCAACACATAGCTGTTTCTCCAGTGGACTTCCAGAGGCAGTCAATCTTACAGGAGACTGCCCCTCCCACAGAGCTGTTAGTGGATTAGATTCATGTGCTTTGAGTTGGCAGCACAGTTCCTTAACTTTTTTCCCCTGGTTATTTGAAGTTGCTTAAAAGACTGATTTAAAAGATTTCAAGGATATTAATGCCTGAAAAGATTAATCAGTATAGCTCTTGACTTCCAAAGAAAAAGACTAATCTTCTGGCCAGTGTTCAATAAAAGTTATAGAAAAGCATAGTAAAAAATATCTAGGGGATGATTACTATTTGGAATAATTTTAATTTGAGAAATACTGTCAAATTAATGAGGACAAAAATTCTTATATTTAGGAAGTCAAATTCTTTGATATTTAAAGCCAATTTGCCCTAGTGCGTGAAAAGAACAAAATCAGGTAACTTCATTTTGGATTTCAGCCTTGGTCTTTCTGTGGAACATGCCAGATTCAACATAAGTTGTGCTTGAACTTTATTTTTCTATTCAGATAATAATCTCTATCACAAACCCCCAGAAGACTAAAAAATCTATGTTATATTAAAATGAAGTCAGAAATAAACATCAACTATTTCAGTACTAGAGATAAGTTATAAACTAATTACCAACTGTTCAGTTTGCTACTCTCAGCAAGACTTGTCATAAAATTTTACACTTGTCATAAAATTTTGTTCAGTGGAATGGAATGACTAGCTGAATAATGTCTGATGATCAGAGAAATCAAGGAAAAAAAGTTGAGTGTAATTGATTTGAAAAGTGTAGAGACAAAAGAAAGAATTAAAATGCAGAACGTTTCCTCTTTTTTTAAACTTGAACATTTTAGATTACTCAGTCACAATGTTGACGTGTTTACTGAAGACTTATCAGTCATCACTGAGAAAATAAAGAGGGAAAAATGCATTTCTTTAGTCCTTATAATTTCTTAAAATTCTTTACAATTAAATAATCAAAACCCTCTACCATAATTTACACATGAAATAGCCATTTTCTTACCTTATGTCCTTGTCTTCCTGGTTCACCAATTTCTCCTTTTGCTCCTTTATGACCCTATTAAATACAGAAATAAATAAAAATTGTATTTGATTCAACACAGAAAGTGATCAGAGGGCTCATAACATGACTTCACTCATGACTGTGTCCATATACTACTAAGAAAATGGTAAGACCACCAAAAAAATTAGTGCCTTAGATGACTACAATAATCCATGAATATTAAATGACTGTTATATATAGTAAAAAATCCATTTTAGTGGGTAGTAAATAATTGCTTTACAATAGTAAAACACTATTACCTAATTCAAGGGCATGATTCATTCATAAGTGCCCACTGTTCACTAGATTTTCATGTCCCTAACTCTTCTCTCAGTTGCGCTGAGGGACTTTGTCTTCAGCTTAAGTAATTTACTGCCTGAAGGGGAGAGTCCTCACCCATTTCATCTGGCCATCCCTTGTTCTCTAGAAACTGCTCTGAAAGCCATTCTGCCTTCTCTATACTCATCTTTTCCCTCAAAGAAAGAAGGGTTGGTATAAGGTAGACCTTTCCAAATGCACAATGTCTGTGGAGAATTTAAAGTGTGTTGTTGTTATGTGCTGTTAAGTTGCCTGCAACTCATAAAGACCCTATGCACAACAGCCCTAAAACCTGCTCTATCCTGTGTTAATCTTTCTTACCCCAGTTACTAAATCAATCCATCTCATCAAAGGTCTTCCTCTCTTGCGTTGTCCCTCCACCCTTCTAAGCATGACGTCCCTCTCCAAGGACTAGTTCTTCATTGCAACATGCCCAAAGTATGTCAGACAAAGCTTCAGAATCCTTGCCTCCAAGAAGCAACCTAGTCTCACCCTCTCTAAGACAAACCTGTTTGTTCTTCTGGCAGTCCATGGTATATTCAGTATTCTAGCCCATAGCTCAAAGGCATCAATTCTCCTTCTATCCTCCCTAGGCATTGTCCAGCTCTCTGATGTATGGCAAGTAATTTCAAAGACTATGGCCTGGATCAGGTACACCTTAAATCTCCAGACTGACATAAATGTTCTTCAGTACTTTGGATAGGTCTCTGACAGCAGACATTCCTAATGTAATTTGTCTTTTCATTTCCTGGCTTCTGGTACCAAGAGTGTTGATTGTGGGGCCAAGCAAACTAAAGCTGTTAACAATCTCAATCTCTTTACCATCTAGCATGATGCTGTCAATCGGCCCAGTGGTATCTTTGTTTTCTTAATGTTGAGCTTCAATCCATATTGAAGGCTGCAGTCCTTGACTTTCTGCAGCAAGTGCTTCAGGTCTTCCTCAGTTTCAGCAGACAGGGTTCTGTCATCTGCATAACGCAGATTGCTTATGAGTCTTCCTCCAATCCTGATGTTACATTTCTCCTAACAGAGCCCAGCCTCTCAGATAATTCTTTTCTGCATATATATTGAAAAGGTATGGAGATAGGACACATCCCTGGCATACAACCTTCCCAATTTTGAACCATGAAGTATTTCCTTGCTCTAATCTGACAACTGCCTCCTGGTCCAAGTATTGGTTTTGCATAGGCACAATCAAGTGTTCTGGATTCCCATTCTTCTCAAAGTCAGCCACAGTTTTTTGTGATCCACATAGGCAAACACCTTTGCATAGTCAATGAGATATAGACATTCCTCTGGTGCTCTCTGCTTTCAAGTGTAGAGAAAGCAGTAACGTGCAGTTAGTGAAATCATATAGCGTGGAAAGAAGATTCCCATCTTTTCTTATCAGGATGTTCATTCTCCAAGTAACATGCTTTGGACAGAGTGGTGTTAGACTAAAAACAATTGCTTTTTTTAAAATCCATAACAGTTAGCACTCTCTGGTCTCCAGCTACTTGTAGGCATGCAAATCAGCATGGTCTTGCAAATCGTCAACTGGTGGCGGACTAGGATAAGAGAAAGAGTGTTTCTCCACTGGACAGCAAGATTTGAAGTAAGCAAGATTTGTGGCAAAATTTGAAGGAGACCCTGTTTGTAAGACCCTGGTGATGGTAGTGGGGAAACTGTGGCATGCTGTAGAGAAACTGTGGCAAGGTGTGACCTCAGGCTTCTTGCATCTGTGCTGGCTACAGTTAAAGGTTTTGCTGTTCTTGCCAGATGCTTGAAGGAGAAGCTGATTTATAACTGCTCTAAGGCAAATGATGCTGGATGATTGAAGAAACCAGAGGCTTCTTGAATTTGTGTTGCTGAAACCAGAGCCTGGACTAATTGAAGAATTGTGCACTGGAACTGTTGGGCTAAAATTTGAATTTTAATTATGAGGTATTCTTTGTCTCCTCCACTCTCTGGCTTGTTTCTCTAATAAACCCCACTCTTGATACACAACTGTGAGTCTGTGAGTCAACAATAAATAGACAATCTCTTGCTGCTGGTTGGTGCTAGAGGCACCATGGGGTTGGGATATGAGCTCTCTATGCTTTCTACTCTGGGGTACTGAGAGACTGTGCTATTCCCACACTCTGTGGCACTATCAGAAAAACACTCACAGCCCTATTCCCCCATGTGCCATTTTATACAGGCTTACTGGCAAGAAACTGCACTGCGATCATGAAGACACACTGTTCAAGGCTACCAGCTGCTCTGTGGTAAAAGGATGGCAGTCTCCTCCCGGCCTCTTAACTACCTCTGAAAATCCACTGGAGGGTCAACTATGGGTTGGTTCCTACTCGATGGCACATAACACATAACAAAAGACAGGCAATAACATATGTAAAATGTGACCTAAATGTACCAAATTAAGTTTGCCAAAGTTTTCACCCTTCAGAACATTTCTTGTTTGAAAAAATGCAAAAATCTTTGCAGAAGAGAAAAAGAGAGAGAGAGAGAGAGAGAGAGAGAGAGAGAGAGAGAAAAGACAGCAACCCAGGCCAAGTCTTCTGTAATCTTGGGAACCCAGTAGAACTCCTTTAGCAGGGAAAATAGTGCCTTGGGGTATTTCAGATCATAGCAGACCTCCATCCATCTTCAACTTCTCAAAATCACTATATACTCAGAAACTAAAGACAGAAAGGCATTGATCTTCAGCATTTGGCATTTATTTTGGGTTTTATGGCAAACACTGAAATAATTACAAACTACAGAGTAAGAGAAAAACTTTAAAAAAGTCTCTCCCTGATCATTTTGTACAGTTTTTCCATTTTTTTTAGACTCTAAAACAGTTTAGCATACATTATATGCATAATTCCCCCAACTCCCACCGTAGGAGACAAAATTCTGAACCTTGGGTTGGTGTTCTCAGTTTTCTCAGTCCAATGCGTTTTACTGGCATTTCCTCTCTGAACTACAGAGGAATTGTATAATTAAACATCTGTGACTCAGTAGGAGCACCTGTCAGGAGTGCCAGCTGATTTTCTAAGACTGAATAAGCACCATGAACACAGACTTTCTGTCACAGATTGAATTGCGCACCCTAAAAGATTATAATGAGAAGTTTCGGTATTGATAGACCAGCATATTTGAGAGCCTGACGCTCTGTGCCAAAACTCCACCCACATTCCACCTGTGCATCTTTTCACCATCATTTCTTTTCACTCAGTAAAAAAAAGCTCAAAAATACCTGCACACAGCTATGAAAACTAAGTTAAATCATTTTAAGCTAGAAGGCACTTAGTCTGGTAGATAAGCCTTCTTACTTTTAGAAGTTAACTACTCTGTGTTTTTCCTGATAAGACAAGAAAAAGTAAAATGTCTAAGATCTCCTAACTACAAAGTATGATTAGGGAGCTCTCGTGGTCTAGTGGCAAGAAGCTGCGCTGCAATCCTGCAGGCAGGTGGTTCAAGGCCACCAACCACTCTGCAGGAGAAGGATGGTCAATCTCCTCCTGTGTGATCAAGGATTGACCCGATGACGATTGACACAATAACTGGGGAGATGGGATTAAGTGTGTCAGAGTCAGTGAGACTGGTTCAGGATAGGTAGGGCAGGGTTCAGAACTATTGTACATAGGGTTGCTATGAGTCGCAGAAGACCTGACAGCTCATAACAACAACTACAAAATAAATGTATTAAAACACTTTACCTTTGCATTCAAGTTCACCTGCCCTTTTTTCTTTTTACATATTCAATAGTGTATTATTTTAAGCAGTTGAACAGAGAGCTCTAGTGCTTTGTATGAGAAAGAGTGAAAAAGCAAAGCATTGTGTGAAGGGTCAGAGGCTAAACAATGGTTCTGCCCAGGGAAATGTACAAATATTCAAAAGATCTACTTTCTACAGGTCAACAACTCCAGGTCAACTTGATTACTACCAAGGTCAACCACAAAATTTTTAGTTTTAAAATCTAATATTTGACAGAGAACAACAATAATAAACTGATATAACATTTAAAATATTTTTTTAAGTTCTAAATCATAATTCCTATACTTGTAAATATGGCCTTGTTTGGACATAAATATTTTCTGTCATGTTAATGAGTCCATATAGTGTAGAAGAGGTCTTAACTCTTTTGTTGTTATTTTGTTTACTCCAGTCAGAACTGATTCATAGCTGTCCCTCCAGCAGATTTTCAGAGGCAGTAAATCACTGACCATCTTTCTTCCTCAGAGCAGCAGATCGATTCGAAGCACATGTCCTCGGACTGGCAGTGCAGTTCCTTATCAATTCAGAGGTGTCTTAATCACAGTAGAGAATAGATAATAGGCATACACGGAAAAGGTCATGAAAGAAACCCTGTACAAACTAAGGCAGGTCCAAGGCCGCCAAAAAAGAAAAAACCTTCCCTAAAGCTAAGCCTGAATTTGGACTTCTCACCTCTAAAAGTATAGACAAATGTCTGTTCCTTCAAGCCACCTACTACGGTATTTTGTTTTGTTACCACAGTACTAGGAAACCAAGACACTAATTTACTCCATCTAAGTGGAATATCTGCACCTGGAAGCAAGTGCTTAAAGCAATGGCTCCATTTTTTCCCCCTGTTGATAGTCTCTGAAAACAAAACATTCTAATTATGTCTCTTACCCTCATGCCTGGTATGCCTGGATATCCTGAACGACCTGGTGGGCATGAATTAGGACACTGTCAAAAAGAGAGAGAGCATATAAACTAGAGACTTCACTCCTTGGCATGGTGGTAAATTTTAGGGAATTATTTATTTATCAAATAATCCTAATAAACTTTTATTTTTCAACTTGGAAATATCTTAAGCTTATAAAAAGAACAGAGAATTTAACAAACCTCACATGTATCTATCATACATATTTAATGAACATTATTGTCATACTTAGGTCTAATTTAGGCAAGAAATAAAATGTTTACATAAAATCTATTATACATTACTATTTATTCTGACTTGATCCGATTTCCCTCCCCACTTCTACTGAAATAATATCCCGAGGTTCATATCCCCTTGTAAGACAGACCAAAGTTACATTTAATGACATTTACCAATATCATTTTAAATTAGCCTATAACTTACAAGATTTACAGGAAATTACTTAATTTCTATTTCCTAAAATCAGGGTGCTGTAGTAAAAAGCATCCCTTACTGTATATTCAACTAAATATTTTATAGACTAATAAAATTATGAAAAGATGATTCTATTTCTATATTTAAAAACTATTTCAGTCTGGGTATAAACATGCCACCAATTCACTAGTACTGTAAATCAGTCATTTGAGTAAAAATGAAGCACAAACTTCTGAGTCTTGATTGGCTGTTGTAGATTTTCTCAACCCAATGTTTTTTATTGGCATTTCCTCTCTGAATTACTAAATGACTTAAAAGTCAGTTTATCAAAGATTACATAGTCTTTGACTTACAATGAAATTTAAAAAAAACAATCTTACCAACGGATCTCCGTCATGAAGGCCAATGGTTCCCTAAAGCAAATAAAATATTAAGGTTAAAAACATAGTAAAATAATTATGTCAAATCTAATTAATAGTAGCTGTCTGGGTAAACACCTATTTTTCAATAAATATAATGAAAAGTGTTGTTGTTGTTGTTTGTGTGCCTTTCTGTTGGAACCCACCCATAGCTGACCCTCCAAAAGGTTTTCAGAGGAAGTAAATTGCATGGGAGGAGATTGTCCATCCTTTACCCACGGAGTAGTTGGTGCATTTGAACTGCATGCCTTTGAGATTACAGTGCAGTTTACCACTAAGTAAAAATCTGACTAGCATATATACCTTTTGAAGAGCCCTAAATTTCAGTTGATTATTGCTTTCAAGAGATTGAAGTAAGATAAAATAGGCATCAGAATAGAAAATATGGGGATTCTGAATAAAGTCAAGATTGTGGATTACGAACTTAAATGTCTTTTTTAAAAAATTCAAAACCATTGGAAAAACGAATTCATTTGAAAAATTTCCTTTTATATACCCAAATTTGAAAACTTGATAAATCACAAACATCAAAGAGCTTCAGATATAATTAGAATAAATTTTCCTTCCACTCTCAAATTATTTTAATTCCTCTACTTTTCTGACCTAAAAAATAACCATAATCTCAGTGAGTGAAGAAAATTAGTAAGCAGTTTGGTGATTTACAATGACTATTCAATCACAATTTTCAGAAGAGAAATCCAAGCCACAAATCACTTACGCTAGGTCCTGGAGGGCCAGGGGGGCCAGGTGGTCCTTTTCTCCCAGGGTCACCCTAAGGTATTTGAAAATTGCAACACATTGTTATACACATGTCAAAACAAAGTACACAAAGCTGGTGAAGCATGAGAGAATGGTATTACTAGAAACCCCTACAGAGTTCAGCCATGCACAGACCTGCCACCAAAATCGATGGGAGGCCCATAATCCAATCAGCTCTACAAAACCAGAATCATAAAGGCATTCTGTTTTCACTGAGGTAGCAAAACATGACAGAGACAGAGAGTAAAATAGCAAACCCAGTTCTTCTCTGTAGGATGATGACTTTATCCACTCTGAAGGCCAACTGGCAGCACTCTAAACTTTTCAGCTCGATTTACAGAGAATTCAAAGTAGCCAATATAGGCAATGGCAACCATAGGGCGGAAAAAAACAAGGTTACTTCACCAAGAAGTCCTTGTCCAGCCCAAAGGGTGGCATGAAAAGTTGGCCTCTATAATGCTGGAGGTCACCAGCCTTGCTGGTGCTGTTCACTCACAACCTATCACTTGGGCTGTCATTATCTTGTAATTGGAACAGAAGATCAAAGATGACTAAATTCAAAGCCATTAAGATAAAAAATGGGTTCTAATGAGTCATGAAAGTTCTTTTCTGGCATATTTTCCAACTTACTATTTTCTACCATAAGAAGCTCATATTAATATCTTTTTTTGGAGTTGTTGTTGTTGTTGGGAATATACACAGGACAGCCCAACATAAAAATTCTATATCTTGCATTCTGTGACATTGATTACACCCTTCAGGTTGTGCACCCATCCTCATCCTCCTTTCTATATCATTCTTTCCTCATTTTTTTATATAGGTAGTCCCTTAGAAAGTGCAATGTGCAAGACAAACATTCTTTACTATTTAAACTAACCCAGCTTGGTCTTAGAAAGATTTCAGGGAATACTGTTGGTTTGAAGATTATCTCAAGGCAGGTTTTTCAGGGGTTCATCCATTCTCTGTGGCAACAAAAGTCTGAATTCCGTAAGAATTTAAAATTCTTTTCTGCATTTCCACCATTTAAATTAGGATTCTTCTCTAGAATTTTGTGTCAAAATACCCAATAAGAGTAGCCAGACGTCATCCAATTCTTCTGTTCTCAGGGCAAAGGGAGTAGTTGTTTATAATCTTTTCCTTTTTATTAATTTGTTAAGTAATAAACCTTTCAGACAAAATGAATAGTAGAAGAGTAAGAAAGGTATACCCTATGAGGTTAATTTCATCAATGAGTTTATCATTATCTACTTTTACATAACTATTGCATATTTTTCAAATATTTACTGAATATTAACATGAAACACTTTTACTGGCAATTTGAACAATACATTCTACAAAATTCAGATTTTTATTAACTAAAGTTAAATTTTGTCGGTTCACTTATCATTCAATAATCTTAATATAAAATACATGTTAATAATATTAAGCTATTTAGCATACATTTCATGTAAATGGTTTAATTAAAAAGATAGTACACCCAACCCTGGCTTTAAGTCTATAAAATTCTGAGGACATTCTTTGACTTGCTCTCTACATTTGGATGTTGGGAAGAACAGGTTAGCTTAGACTCTGGGGGTAAAATTAAAATCACTCTGCGGAAAACAAGGTAATAGTAGTATTTTTGGTATTCATCAATATTATGAACTGGAATGAAATTCATCTGTCATTTTGCGGTTTGTAAAGAAAAGAAGTTAGGTAATTTGCCTTGACAACAATCTTTTCTTCAAATAGCACATGTCTATCAAAATGTCCTGAGATACTCACAATTGATCCAACTCTGCCCAGTTCTCCAGGGAGTCCTGCTGCCCCAGGAGGACCCTAAAATCATCACATCAAAGACGCATGGTAATTTGCAGGCATTTTTTACAATCTAGTATAAATGATACCAATTATTCTAAATAATCAAATTAAAGTGATGTATCTATGCTAGCTTTGGTTTCATATAAGACAATAACACATTTGATCAAACTTTAATTAAATTAATAACAATTCCTTAACTAGTCAAGTAGTTCATTTATCAGAATAGAGGTGCTGTCATTAGCAGCTACCTAAGATCATGTAGATAAGATACTATAGACATCACTAAGTAGAATGATAGTTGAGAGAATAAGGTTAGGATTTGATAAATAGGCCATTTTAATGGATGATGTAAAAATTAAGAGTCAAATGACACTTACAGGGGGTCCTGGAATACCACGGCCCTAAAAGATAAAAATGAAATTACTTTATGACTTGTAGGTGTGCTGCCAACCCGAAGGTATATGATTCAAATCCATCAGCTGCTCAATGGAGAAAGATGGGCAGTCTACTGCAATTAGATTGCTTCTAAAAACCCACAGGAGGTTCAGCTATGCATCAGTGCCATTTGATTGTAGTGTACAACAAGAGCAATTTATACTCAGGATAAATATGGGCAAAGACACGACTCAGTTCTATAGTAAACTGTAAACTATACCACAAAATTAATGCATGCTGTTTACATTTAATAAGCATTGCATTTTTAAAAGCACACATGCTTTTGTTTCTAAAAGGAGCAGAAGATTGTTTCACTTCTTCAAACATCCCTTTGATTCCAAACTTAACAGTAATACTTCTTCTGAAAAGATTGTTAGGAAAATCAGAGTAAAGAAGTAAGTCATGCTTGACTCCAGCAAATTCACCAGCAACCACAAAATCACAAAGAGGCACATCATAATTTGGCAGTTCAAAGGCACTGTTGCTATTTTGTACCATTTCATATCTGCTGGCAATGGTGAACACTATGTGTCAACTAAGTTAGACCACAATTCCCAGCATTGTATGATTGCCCTCCATTTTACAGTGGCATCCACTTCCTAAGTAATATGCCTCTGGAAAAACTATGAACTTTGAGAAACAATAATAGTTACATAAAGCCTTCAGGCCTTTTGTTCATAGGGTCGCTGTGAGCCATGCTGGACTCCATGGCAATCAACAACAATACAGTGTATATCTTGATCTTTATACATTAGTAAGGCGAGTTTAGCATAGAATGTACCTTGAGTTCCACACTTACTCAAGTCACACCCTCACTCTGATGTAAGGGGAGATTCCTAGGGAGTGTGACCTACATTCAGTAAAAATACAGATACTGTAGCAAGGCATTCCTTTGCTGTGGGTCTCATATCTGGCTCATCACCATCTAACACCCAGTTCTTGGGACGTGGGCTAGCAGTCTGTCATCTGATCTGCCATTTCTGGAGGATTTGTGAGCTTCTACAGGTCAATGAGTCACACAACAGCCTATATTCTGACCTGCCGATAATGGGTTCATCAACTGCTGCAAACACAGATCAGGAGAAGCCTCCAGTCTGACATGTGACCCATAGATTTGAGACTTGTCAGTCCTCTCAATTGTGTGAGCCATGAACCACTTCCTTAAGGTAACTGGCCATTAATAGATAGATTTGTTTCACTTCTTTTGCTTCTCTCAAGAACCCAGCCTAAAACATCTACATTAAAGATAGTAAAGTGATCTATTCAACTCATAAGTGTTATTTAGACTCTTCTCCAGAAAAGCATTCAATACAGAGAGGAAAATGAGGAGGGGAAGGGTCAGAAGCTAAGTCCTTTGTACAAATAGGACTAAATCTATAGACACCAAATCCACTAGGTAGAGAAAATAAGTAGTGTCTTTCGTGATATAATCTATGAGATTCTATTTTAATATGCTCTATTTTATTTTAAAGCTAGTCACTCAGCCTCTTTCTTTATAACTTCTTAGGGACACCAACTTGCATCCAATCAACGATTAAAATGACACCTTAGTCATTTTTTATACTCCTTATTATTAGCACAGGGTCTACTATGTAATAAATATTAATTAAATGCTTGTTTAACTTAATAAAAGTAAACATCAATCACCAAGAACTGCCTATTCCTGCTCTTTGCTTTACACATTCAATCTCATTATTTGTTTCTTCCCTTTATTGGCAAGGATGTTTTTAATATAGCTGCATATAATGCTATATTAATGTTAGTTTTTTTATGCCAGATTCTCTCCTCTAAGATATCCATATATGAAGCATCTGGTGGAACCAAGGCACATTCCCTGATAATTACATTATATTTTCTTATTACTTTGTCAGTCAAAACAAGTAATTTCACGTAAGCAATATGATTTAATTATAAGTCAATTTTTCCAAGGCATCCTTTGAAAAATCAGACATTTGAGCATTATTATATTATTATTAATATGGATCAATTTGGGAAATAGGTGCTATGCTTGAAAATAAAACAAAACAATAAGAAATTTCATTAACAGAGACTCAGCTATTTGATAAATTTCACTAAGCACCTTTAAGGCATTTCTGTAAGATGTTGAAATTTGAGTTTAGGAATATTAGAGAAAGGCCAACAAGCTAGTCATTTCTGAAAATATGTTTACATTGGAAAAGCTGACAGATACTGAAATGTGGAAAAGAAAGCAGTACAAACAGGGAAAGGGGAGGAAGGAAAATACAGACTTATGACAAGAACAGAAAAGAAATGAAGAACAAGATAGAAAAAGCAGCCTCATGAGAATCACATCCTCTTATAAATACGATTCTAAACAAATCTGCCAAATTGTGAAATATACAGAAGGACTATCCAGAGAATGAGGTGCACAATCATTTCTGATTGTTGTTATATACCATGCAGTCAAAATTAACTCATAGCTGACCTTGCAGTAGGTTTTGTTGGGTTGGTTGGGGTTTTTTTTTGGTGGTTTTTTTTTACCCCTGCAGTGGATTTTTATAGGCAGTAAATCACACAGCAGTTGATTACCCACTTTTTCCTCCAATGTAACAGTTGGTGTATCTGAATCATGTACCTATGTACTTTTGAGTTCATGGCACAACTCCTTGCCACTAAACCACCACAGATCCCTAGTATCTGGTTAGTTGATTTAATTAGAGAGAAAACCACTTGTAAAGAAAGGGATATGATGCCACAGTCTAAAGAGTAACTATTTCGATTGACTGTTGTTTGAAAAAAAAAAAAGGAACAAAAGGCTTTCTTTCTATGAGACTGGAGGAGTTGTCCACTGGGAACTGCCATGAGCAAATAAATATGCATATTGTAAGCAATACATTCAAGTATTTCTTAAAGTTTTCTACTCCAGAAGCACAGTAAGGAAACTTACCATGCAAGATAAATTATTAGGAGTAGGGGATGTGGAGGAATTAGAAAAGATCCAACAGGGACCTGAAATAGCCATAGATCAATGCCGATTCATTTTATAGAACACAATGTTCGTGGGTGATCATTTAAAACACAGTGTGAATGTAGAAATGCATGAAACACAGTGTGCATGAATGATACACAATGTATTCAAATTCTGTATGTCAACCAATAGAAATAAAAATAAAGTGGAGGGGGGAAAAGGGGGAAAGTTGTTATTCATTCCTTTGAAATTTTATTATGTAAAAACCTCCATTTTAAATTTTCAATGGCAGGACTTCAGCAAAGATGGGAAATGTTCCATTTACTTACTGGAAATCCACGAGATCCTGGCACACCAGGTTCTCCCTTAAAAAAAAACAAACAAACATTGTATCTCATTTTTTAAGCACATGTAATTATATAAACTACATTAATATTGAGATTATTTAGAAACTTACATCTTTGATTTATAAGCATAATTTTAGCTAAAATGTGTATTTTAGCTGCTTCACAGTTTAAAAATTCACTGGTTTACAAATATTTTAATAAAATTACACTTTGATATTTAATATCAGGTTGCCAACTTACTTTCTGTCCCCTCGGTCCTACAGAACCAGGGGATCCATCAGGTCCTGTTAATCCCTAATGAAATAAGATAAATTATATTAGAATTATATTAAAACTATTCTAATATCCTTAGGCTGCTAAGTGAATTATTCCCTTTTACTAATTATCTCTAGAGTGTTTACATATATATAATGCAATGTATAATGAAATTATATTATTATGTTCTCATTCAAAGACACCATTTAACATGAAATGTCTTTGTCAGACACATTTTATGTTGATAAATTGTATCATACTTCTAACTTTGTACTAACTACATCATTTACAACTTCACACACATACACACACACATTTACCCGACTTGATGGCACCTAACAACAGATAGATAGAAAGAAAGAAAGATAGATAGATAGATAGATAGATAGATAGATAGATAGATAGATAGATGAGAGGGAGATACTGGTAATGGCCCTATGTGTGTCAGAGTAGAACTATGCAAATACTGAGGTTTTTCACTAACTTTTTATCACCATTTGAGTAAAAGTTTATAGAACAAATTAATTTTCCACTCATTCAGATTTTGTTTTATGATGCTAATTACAGATCCCATAAAGTAACACTGTTCTTCCCACCTCTTACCTGTGATTCTTGTTTTCCTTCATCTTTCTCTCCCACCCCCTCCTGTTTTCTGAGCATTTTTCCCGAGCAAATGTTGCCATTTTGAACTTGCAGGATTGATTGCTCTAAGAAATAAAGGCCTTGTTGGCACTACTGCTGATCTTCTAAGCATGTCTATTGTTTGCTCAGAAGTTGTGCCACAAGGTCTCTAACAGGGTTTTCTTTGGTTGATTTGAGCTATGGTGGTACAGAGGCACAGTCCATAGGGAGCTGCTAAGCAAAAGCTGTGCCTGTGGTGTTTGGAATCTGCCAATGGCTCCTTGTGAGAAAGATGAGCAATTCCCTCCCATGTAATTTAACAGCCTCAGAAACCTAACAGAGGGCAACTATGAGTTGGTTCTGACTTGAACATCTATGAGTGAGTGAACCTTAAACTGTCATGTTAGCAGCCAAACCACTAACAGTTTACACCATCTAGTGTTTTATTTATTTATTTCTGCTTAAAAAAATCAACATAACAGGAGGTAAAGGAAATGGGAAAGATTTGGCAGGGATCTGAAAAGATGGGGTAATTGTAGCAATAGTCCTACGGTGTTTAATTTTATAAAACACAATGTATGGGAATAGTTGTTTGAAACATATGTCAATGAAGGAAAGTGAGGGGGAACTCTGCATTTAAAAAAAATCAACATTACAAGTATAATACTCCAAGTTTGTTGAGGCAATTGTTCTTGATACTACCATTGCCGTAAAATGAATCTGTGGCTAAAAATTTGGCTTCCCTAGATTATTGTCTAATCTGATCCAGCTGTCTCAACTCTGCCTGACCTGTAAAAACCTTGGCCCACTTACATTATCAACAGCTCAGTGAGGCATCTCTTCATCTTGCAAATAGGGCATGTTGGTCTATCCATAAGGTGGCTGGCTACTCTCACCACTAAATTAAGCCGATTCAGTGACCAAAAGAAAAGTGGAAACTTCACCACCAAGGAGGAGGAAAGAGCAGAAAACGTGTAGCACAAGTCTTTCGAGGCCAGAAATCCCTGTGCCAGCAACTGTGTCTTGCTGGTAACTGAGAAGCTATCTGGACTCAGGGACGGTATCTACCTGTTAATTGAGAAGCTGTACTGTCTAAGGGATTGTATCTTCCTATTAACCTGATTTATAGCCTGGTTACTTTTCTAATAAACTCATAACTGTAAGTATGGCTCTGTGAAGTTTGTGTGGTCATTGCAATAACTTTTGGACCTAGTAAGTGGGCACAGGAATATGGGAAGGCATGGGAATTATTATGGGAATTAGTTTTGTGTTGTGGTTGCTGTTGATGGCAGTTTCCCATTGTGGAGTCAGCAGAGGTTTGTGGACTTTCCTAGCCTTTGAATTTTACTTTGCCATGTGGATGGACAGTAATATGAGAACATGGCATGCTAGCCTATCCAGAAGGGGATTGGCTAGTCTCATCAGTACAGAAGGGGATTGGCTAGTCTTGCAAGTACACAGGTGGACTGACTAGTCTCACCATCATACAAAGACAATGGTCTCACCATTAAATTGAGCAGATTCAGCAGCAGAAAGAAAGATCTTCCCCACCAGCAAAAGAAAAACCAAGAAAATGTAGTATGTCCTTTGGCACCAGACAGACTAGGAGGGTCTATGGGAAAGGCAGTCATAGCAGCCAGAGTAGAGAATCAGAAACCGGACATGACATGGAGAGCCAGAGACCTGGCATGAGATGAGACATTGAGACTGCTATGATATTGGAACTGGAGCTGAGAGACTTTGCCCAAGTTTGTTGGACAGTTGGAGGTTGTTGCCATTGTTGCTGTTTACCATCGAGTCAGAACCAATCCATAGCTAATTCTCAAGAGAATTTTCCAAGGTAGTTAATCATAGAGGAGGAGATTGCCCAACCTTCTCCCGAAGAGCATCTGTATGCCTTCAAACTGTATGACTTCAGAATTACAGCACAGTTTCTTACCATTGAACCACCATAGCCTATTATGAAGGGTCATAATTCCCAGTACTGAAAACTTTGTAACACTGCCCAAAGGCACAAGGCTCAAGGTTGAGCTACTCACTAGCATATTTTGGAAGTTGTCCTAACTATATTCTGTACTAACCTTGATTATAATCATTTTACTTCACCAATATGGTTCTGTGCTGTCTATGAGCTATTCCATCGGCATTTGGATCCAGTAAAGCAGGAAGACTGGCATTAGGATGAATAGAAAAAGATGTGGGGGACAGGTCTAACCTCATGGGAATTGAACTTGTGTTGTTGATGCTGTTGCCAAGGACAGTTCCCCTTTTTTAACATTGGTAAAGGTCAGATATAGCCGTCCCCACATGACCCCTGCTCTTTTTACAAGGTTGGACTTGGCCGTCCCCATGTTGTCCTTGCTCTTCTTAAAAACAATTACCAAGATTTCTATATTCCTTTTTTCTTAGTGTATAAAATGAAATTATAATATACCTCTCTAACTACAAGACAATAATGTCTTGAGAGGTAATGAAATGCTTTCTTAATAGAAATTAAACACAAATAACCTCATAATTGCCTTATATCTAGATGTATTTAATGCATTTAATGCCCTTTAGTCCACTTCTAGCAATGATAATTGCTTATTAAAGAACAGTAACACTTAAAATTTACCTTTTAAGAGTTTTTTGCTTCGTCATTATTTTCCTTAGCAAAGGTAACTGTACCAAAATACTTATATTCACATATGCCTCTCTGCAGAATTTTAGCCTATTTAAAAACACATCTATACTTATATATAATTTTAAGCAATTCTTGAGTCCCATCTTTTAAACATCTCATTTCTCTACATGTACTTATTTTATTTTCATCCTCAATAAAAGAAGTTTATAGTCTCTGAAAACATGCAGGATGGTCAGCTACAAGTTGATTCCAACTCAACAAAACGTAACAATATAAATATAGGTACTAAAGCATGATATACTACATGGTCACCTGCCTTTCTATGTTTGAAAAGGATGCATTTTTTTTTCTTTTTAACAATTTTATGTACTGATATTTGCAATATAATCGTGAAGGTGTACCTTGTTAGTTGCTGTTTTTAGGTGCTGTTGGGTAACTCCAGTTTTACAACAATCCTCTGAAACCCTACCCAGCCCTGCACTGTCCTCACAATCTCTACATGTTTAAGTCCACTGTTACCGTCACTGTGTCAGTCCTTCTAATTGAGAATCTTTCTGTCCTTTGCTGACCTACTATTCCAAACATGATAATTTATCTTGCACAAAATGAGCAAAATGAGGGATGTGTGTGTGTGTGTGTGTGTGTGTGTGTGTGTGTATACAAATATAGTATACATGCATGCTAAATCCAAAACCAAACTCTCCACCATTGGGTCAATTCTGCCTCATAGTCATCCAATAAAATAAAGAAAACTACTTCTTATGGTTCCCAAGGCTGTAAATATTTATGAAAGCAAACTGCCTCAATACGATTCATTGCAAATGGAATGGAATGTTAGCTATGGTAGTAGAAGTATTCCACAAAATACCACAACCATATATTTAGGAAAACTCCCTGACACCACATACAACACACAAATTGTATAAGCTGCAGCGTGTAATAACTAGTAGAGCCTCTAAATCCCAACTCATATTCACACCCTCCAAGAGCAATCTTGGTCAATTCCATGCACACAGTCCGTTAATCTTCTTCCACCTATGACTGGAGGAGAGCAACTACTACATATGGTAGAATTCCAATATTATAAAACAGGATCAAGTAATGTCACACATTTTTTCAGGTCACTTCTTACTTAAAATTTCAATTATGTCTACTATTTGGACATTCTTTGAATTCAATGCAAAATGAATTTTCATCAAATGTTATAGTGAATTCAAAAATTAACTCTAGAAAAATTTAAGCTGTTCCAACACTTGGCCCCTGGTACCTAACAGGCATCATTATTGAGTAAAGTTACTCTAAACTATACCATTTTTAAATAAAGCTAATCTTAACCTTTTTTTAGGTGGAAGAACACAATAATTTCCCCTCCACATAATCTTTTAGTTCAAATCCTTACAGGGCCACCTATTAGCTATACAACCAGGGGCAAATTGCTTAATTATATGTAAAATAGATACAATATTAATATCTATCCATGTAGTCACTAGAGGATTACATGAGGTATCACACACAAAGTGCTTGTCAGAGTAACTCCTGAGTAATGTTCATTATCATCACCATTATTACATATTCAGCCTAGATACTGTGAAGTGTTCATGAAATATAAAACATGATTCCTGTGAGTGTTCATTGAAACTAATAAAATTTAATAATGAAAAAAAACATGATTCCTGCATGGATAGATGGGTATATGGAGCTTAAAACGTCAATCCAGAAAGGTTTTGCTAATTTTTTTAAAGACAAAAAATATCTAGATATCACCACACTCTACCTCTTGGCACCATCAAATTTCTTTAATGTCTAAATACTTCCACATACACTGGAATTTCAGAACAACTTACTATTGTAATCACATAACATCTTAGAATATGGTAAGAAAGAATACTGTTTTATTGAGGTTTCTGAGCAGCACAGAAAAAATAATACCTATTGGCTTATCTTTTTTAATGGTATTGATGATAACAACATACTTGTGTTTTTCATGCAAGAGGTGCTCTGAGTTTTCTAATTTTACATGTCCATGAGTAATGGACAAGAAGAGTCAACTTAAGCCAAAATCTTAGCAAGAAAGGGGACATTTGATATCTATTGCAAGCATTGTATCCTTTCACAATACTTATTCGATCCATAGGGAGAGCAAATAATCTGAAAAAGTGGACTACATGACAAAGGACACAGCAACTGGATTAGAGGAAAATCACTGATAATCTGTTAATCTGTACATAGCATCATTTTGCTAGCTGAAAGCAAAGAGGATTGAGATGTTTACAGATGAAGATCAAAAAGCATAATCTTAATTGTGGATCATGCCTCAATATAAAAAAATCTTCACAAATGAACCAAGCAACATCTCAATAAATGGATTTAATTGTACTTGGATTCACATCAATGTCCATCGAAGGAGCAGTCAAGAAATCACAGCAAGTTTTGCCATAAACACATCAGCTACCAAGGGCCTCTGTAAAGTACTAAAGATCAAAGGTGTCATAGGACAAAGTTATGCCATAGCATTTATTTCCCAGTGGTGAGAATCTTTGTTTTCTTGATTCTTACCACTGGGCCAATGGGAAAGTTAGATACTAAATTAAAAAGACCAAAGATAACTGATGTCTTTGAACTATGCTATTGATGAATAATAGTGAAAAAGCCATGGCATGCCAGAACAAACATGTGTCTTAGAGGAAGAGGTATAGACAGAATGCTCCTTAGAAGCAAAGATGGTAAGACTTGTCTCATGTGCTTTGGACATGTTATTGGACGGAATCATCCTTTACCAAGGATATAAGGCTTGATAAAGTGGTGAGTCAGATAGAAAGAGAACCTTCATTGTGATCAATTGGAACTACAACAACAGGCTCTAGCATAGCAATAATTATGAGAAATCATGAAACAGGGCAGTGTTTTATTCTATTTGCTATGAATTCAACTTACTGTCTTTGCATGAAAACAACTTAAGCTAACGCTCCATTGTGTTTCTGAGGCTGTAAATCTCATGGTAAGAGATTTGCTATCCCTTTCCCCAGGGCCACTGGTGAAGTGAACAGCCAGAGAGCTGGGACGTTTGGGTTTGCAATGCAGCTCTCTATATAGCTTCCTTGTCTGTTATGAGTTGGATAAATTCAATGGAAGCTAACAACAACAAAATATCTCATCATTTTCAAAATTCAATTTGCACTAAAACTCTTTACATCTCATTTCAAAGAAACAACAGAAATAAGAAGATTATGAATGGCAGATGGCCACTTTGAGCCTTTTAACCCTTTCTGCTAAAACTCCACTTAACATAGAATAATCAACATTGAATCATATTCATCTCAGTTTCTGATTAATCCTCTTTTAACATTGTAAATAAAATATCTTATACAGAGCAGGCTTCAAAGCTGTTGTATACAGGGTTGCTATGAGTCGCAGGTGACTCAATAGCACATAACAACATAATGAATCAAACAACGAAGTGTAAAGAAGTTGGAAGTTTCAGATCTACTATACTCAAGGTCTTTGGAAGCAGGAGTGGCATCCACTTCCTAAACAACATCCCTCTGGAAACTCTATGAACTTCGATAAATGACAATAATTAAAAAAAGGCTTCAGGCCTTTGTTCATAGAGTTATTGTGGGTCATGCTCAACTCAATGGCAATCAACAAAAGCACTCAAGCTCAGAAAAAATTATCAAGAAAAGACTATACTAGAGCTTTCCAACTTCTTTAGCTCCAATCCATCCAGAGACAAACAACAAACTCTCCTCTAGTTATTATGCTTCATTATCCTCAAGGATATAATTTTCAATTTAGTGTTAAGAAAGATGGTAAAATGTCAAATGAACTAAAGAACAGGGTAAGAAAAAATTTCCACTACAGAAATTAATAAATATACAAATGATTTTAATTAAAAATCTGGAGAACACCAATGTCTCTAAAATATAGTGAAATATTGTTTACAAATTATCTTATTGTACATTGAATTATTTCTATTTTGGGGGGAGTTGGTAACACAAATGATAAAAATTGACTACCAATCTTTTCTCACTATTCTCCAATTATTCCAGTAATTCATCTTCATCTCTAGCCACAACTTGGTCTAGCCTTCTCTCTAAAATGTGTGCACCTGTCAATAGTAAGAGAAGATTTCAAGATAACAGATTAACCCCCCCCAAAAAAATAATAATATAATCAGACATTTTCTTTGCACCCAAAACAAAATTCTGGTCCAAAAATTCCAATCTATCTGCACACACATGTTTATTGTGGCTTTGTTAACAGTAGCAAAGAGCTGGAAACAAACCAAGTGACTATCTACAAATGAATGGATAGAGAAGCTCTGGTATATTCACACAATGGAATACTATGCAGCATTTAAAAAACAAGGAACTCATGACATATTATGCAAAATGGATGACGCTGGAGGACGTTATGCTGAGTCAAATATCTCAGTCGCAAAAGGACAAATATTGCATAGGGCCACTGTTGTAAAACAGGACTGACATAAGGGTTGAGAGAATACAGAAAAGGAGGTGAGGAATGATGTATATTCCATTGAAACAGATGAGGGAGAGAACTGTTTAAAAGGGATGTATAAATGGGTATTCTTGTCATTACAGAATTCCAGAGTGAAGGCAGCATAGTGGAATGGACTTGGGGGGGAGGGATTGCATAACAATGAGAGTTTTTCTTTTTCTTTTCAAAGAGAAAAGTGAATTGGCAGGGAGAAAAGTGCAACAATTAATGACTGGAAACCCTAAGTCTCTGTAAACTTTCATTTAAGTTAATAAAAAAAAAAACAAAAAAATAATTTCAATCTATCCTGAATAACAGTTTACAAGTTTATTTAATATTTATTTATTTATTCACTGTTGGTGGGAGTGTAAAATGGTGCAACCCCTGTGGAAAGCAGTATGGCGCTTTCTCAAAAAGTTGCAAATAGAGATACCATTTGACCCAGCAATTCCACTACTGGGAATATACCCTGAAGAGACCATAGCTGACATCCAAGCAGATATATGCACTCCCATGTTTATTGCAGCTTTGTTCACAATAGCAAGGAGTTGGAAACAACCTAAGTGCCCATCAAAAAACGAATGGCTAGAGAAGCTGTGGTGTATTCGCACAATGGAATACTATGCTGCATTAAAAAATAAGGAACTCATGCAATATTATTCAAAATGGTTGACTCTGGAGAACATTATGCTGAGTGAAATATCCCAGTCACAAAAGGACAAATATTACATGATGCCACTGTTGTAGAATGGGACTGTCCTTGGGGTTGGGGAGAGACTGAGTAAGATGGGTTCAATAATGTATACTGCACTGAAACAGAGGAGGGAGAAAACTGTTTAAAAGAGATATATGACTAGGTATTTCTGTCATCACAGGAGTCTAGAGCGAGGGCTACATGGTGGGGGGGACCTGGGGGAGGGTTTGTAAAACAATGAAAGAATCCTTTCTTTTACTTTTACATAATTTTTTGACTCATGTACTTATAACTTGTTAGTCAAATTTGTGTCTTCTAGGTTGCAACACCCCCATGATACGTCTTCAAGGATATGAACATGTATGGCTAAGCACAATCAATAAGAGTGCATCTAAATTCCAAATTCAATCTCCATAATAGTCTATGTGTTTTCTACTGCCAAAGGGACCCTTTAGAGTAGTGAGAGAAGATCTTCACCCTGAAACCCACAGCGTCCCTTTTCAGCAGGAAGTAGCTAAGAGAATATGCCATCCCCTTTTCCTTATGAATCAGGGTGAAGTCTCTCTCAGGGAGGAGTGATAGGGAATGGCAAAGGACACACCAACAAAGGAGATTAATCAGAACTGACTTTGACAAGCACTGTGGCAATTGGACAATTAAAACAGACATTCGGATGGTGGGGAAGAAGAACAAACTGGGGAGGAGGGTGGAGAGAATGGTGCGGCAATGAAGGAGAGAAAGCCCAGAATCCCTGTGAGTGTTCATTGAAACTAATAAAATTTAATAATAATAATAAAAAAACAAGTTTATTTAATGGCCTTGTATTTATTGTGTCTCAGAAGAACGATGTGGTAATATATACCAAAACATAAGGTATGACAAGCTGAAACTGTAAGGCACCCAGTTCTGTTCTGACACACAGGGCCACCAGGAGTAGGAATCAGCTGCACTTTAACTGGGTTTTAGTTACCACTCTTTTATTACGGTATAACTGTTTCAAGAAATTCCCAGCATTTCTAAGAACTTGATAGTCAACTAACTACATAGTTTTAGGTTATATTCCCCAAATATTTAATAGTCAGCTATTCCTTCACTAAATTTATTTAGTAAATGTCTGTGAAAACTGAAGAGTGAAGACTACCAGCTGTAAGTCTCTGTCTCAACTTCTCCCGAAGTGAAACTTTGAGTCAACTGGGTAAGCGAGAATTTTTCTGTTTTTAAGCTTACAAAGCCAGGTACCTACTATGGTTTCTGAGAGGAGGAAATGCTACTGTTGTTTGTCACCACATTCACAGACCCTTTTGCAGACTATACAGTCTATCAGACAGCATAAGGCCAAGTTCAGGAAGATCTTCAAGAGCAGACAACATCATAGTTTACATGTTTGAGCGTGCACACACCAGCACACATACGCGTACTCACGTCTGCGCCTGGGGTGCCAGGCTTGCCCGGAGCTCCTGGTTTTCCTGGTTCTCCAGCAAGACCCTAAGCGAGGAGAGACCCAGAGGACGGGGGGGAAAGGTGCAAAAATTAGCCCCTTCGGATTCACACAGCTACAAAAAAGAGCTAAGGGAGGCAGTTACAGTGCAAAGGTGACAATCAGCTTACCGGAGGACCTGGGGGACCCTTTGGACCTCGTTCACCCTAGAGTAAGAGAGAAAGAAAGAACATAAGGGAGAGGACCTTGAAACCATCTGGAAGAATATCATCACTACAAAGTGGAAGGAAGATGAGGGGCAGTTCTAGACCAAGGGCACGTCTATTCACCCCCTCTCCCCACAAAGTCCCAGAGCTGCTAGGAACCATCCCCCAACTTGACATAACAGGTCTTGCCATGTCCCCTTACAGAGTAACTTGGAGAAAGGGTGGGTGGGAGCAGCAGAAATGGAGGAGCGGAGGGGGCCTGGAAAGGAAAACTTACATCGATGCCATCAATGCCTGGAACTCCAGGGGGCCCAGGGGGGCCTGGGGGGCCCTGTACACCCGGGGGTCCTCTCTGCCAAAAGACACATGGGTTAATGGAGCAATTGGGAAATGAGCCTCTGGGTTTAATCAGTGTCCTGAAATGCCTCCTGGACTCAGTATTTACCCTGGGTAGGTCGGCTAGATTTTTGAAATCCAGATATTAAATGTGTCACAAAAATTCAAATAAGCGCAGGTTTCAGCTCCACAATATTTTGAAAGACGCTAAATGCTGGAATTGAACAGAATCAACTGTTGGCTGCGGGAGAGGGCTTCACAAGGCCTCTGTCCCAAGTGGGCCCGAGAAGAAGGGAAGCCTCTCTTTAAAGGGGATTCAAAAATGGAAATAGGGCTCGATTTAATCAGTAATTGGAGGTCAATGCTAGGATCAAAATAGAACAGCCAAGAATAAAGATGTTGTGAACCTGCTGGGTCACAGCCATTTTTGGTAAAGCTTTATGTCCAGTAAATTCTGGGGGAATAGTTGTGTAGAAAAGGGTTTTGGAAAGGAAAGTGGAGCAGAAAGGCTAAGACAACCGGAGTCTGGCCTCATTTCAGACTGACCTGCAGTGACACTCCCTTGCATCAAGTCTTTGCACCTCTCTTCAAAAAGACACCAAATTTTAGGGTGACCCTAAAGTGTGCCCTCTTATATCGCTTGCAAACAGCTAAGCTTTGATGGTGCTGGAGGCAATGCTGGCGTTGAAAATACTATGAACTTACGGCTTAGGGAATGTGGGACTTCCCCCTCCCCTTCTCTTCTGAGTTAAAAAAAAAGGCAAGAAAAAACTCTTTCATAAAGGGGAAACTTTGTTTTTCTAAACTCCAAGGACCAGACAGGTTACAATGGGGTCTTTGTAAATGAAACCTCAAACCACTGCTCAGCTCACCCACCCCCGCAGGGTCCCCTCCGGCACAAGAGGGAGGAGGCACAAGAGGGAGGAGGCGCCTGAGGTTGCTCCAAGCTGCTAAAAACATGCTGAGGGCCAGAAACCCACTTCAGTCTCAGAACTGCAGCAGGCTAGCAGCGGGTACCTTTTACTGCAGACTTGTGGAGCTGGAGGAGCTGGGAAGGGATACCACTAGCCTCAATTCCCACATCCTCTACTAAGGCCTGCTCAGCATTGGGATGGGAGAGGGAAAGGGGAGATAAGAAGTAACATACAATAAAAACTAAACTCCAGATCCCAGCCACCTGGGCGCCATAAGCACCCTGGGCTGCAGTGTTAGCACCCAGGTGGTAAAGGGGGCATTGTTTCCTGGAGCAAAGGACCATTTCAGTGCGACCCTGGCAGAAGTGCCAGGAGTAGTCGATTTATACACTGAGAGGCTGGAGAAAGGGCCTCCCCACCTCACACACGGGGGCTACACCTCCACCTTACCTAGTGTGCAAAGTACAAACACTTCCCGCCTCTGCTTACCTGCTCGGTGGGCTGAGTGGGCTGCAGGGGACAAGGGAAGAGAAAAAGAAAAACCAGGGAGAAGGTAAGAAAAGTCTCTCCCTCCCCTAAACTCGCGCACAACTTACTTGCGCCACGCACAGGCAGAGCATGGTTAAGAGCAGTCGCAGCCCAAGGGCTCCGCGGTCCCGCAGGGTCCAGGCCATGCCCCCCACAGTCTGCAGATTTCCCTGCTCTTTCTTTGCCTCCTGCCGCCCCTCTAGGCTTTCAGACTAGCCACAGGCATCAAGGGGCACTTTGCCCCCCTGCAGAAAGCGTCTCTGAGAGCAGAGGTTGCAGAGATGCCCGGCCAGAGAAGCCCAGGTTCCTCCTGTTTATGAAGGGTCTGGGAGAGGGTCCTGGGGATTGGAGGAAAGCTTGCAGGCCAGAGAGGACGGATAAAATGACAACAGTCCCTCTTAACCCTTTACCCACTGGGTCAGGCATGAGCGCGTCACTCTGCACTCCCATTATCTGCCAATGCACCCTCTCTTCATCCTCTGAGCCTCACAGATGTGGGAAGGCAGAGAGGGGCAATCGCAAACAACTGAACAGGGTAAGAAGGAGACACTCAAGGAGGTTTCCCCTCTCAGGACCGTGGATGGGATCTGTGCTTCTTTAAGGCTGGTCTGGTTGATACAAAAGAGTCCTCCTGGACTCTTTAAAGAAGCCAAGTTGAGTAGCTAGGGAAAGTGAGGCTGGACAGAAGCAGCTTTTTCACGGGGCCAAGGAACTTACCGGTGGCCTGACTGGAAGCTCATGGCAAGTTTCTCTCCTGGGTCGTAGTGGGTCACAATGAATCAGCATCCACTGAAGTTCAAACTGAAGAAAGACAGTAGCCAGTCAGTTGAGGTTCAATGGGAAGGGAGAAGACGAGTGGGAAACAGAGGTGGGTTTGTATATGTGGTCCAATCCCTAAGTGGCTGGAGACTGTATTGAAATGGTTGAACTCAGTGAGCAGAATGGCTTCTTTTTCCATTATTAAAAGTTTCCCCATGGAATTGGGCTAAAAGCTCTACCCAAGTTTCTCTGATCATTGAACACAGAAGTCTTGAGCTCTGCTTTACTCCAACAGCCTGTGACACAGAAAACTGGCACTATATATATAGTTTGATTCTGGTTCTCACTATGACCTTAGAAGACAGATTCTATTAAAAATTAGGCTAAGGGAGTACAAGGAGCTTTCCGAGTTTTAAACCAGAAAGTATCAGTCTTTTTTAACTCCACAAATAATATATGACCTTAGAGGATAGAAGGAAAGTTGGAGACAAACCTAAGGGAAGAGGTAGTAATGAAGAGGACAAGTGGAAGCCAGTTTCCTCTGGCACTGAAGGAAATGGACATTTTAGAAAGGACGTTCTCCATTAAGTAGTTGAAGCTTAAAATGTAGAAAGAGAAAGAACAGGAAAATGGAACAAACAAGGGAGTGATAGCTCAGATTCAGGAAAAAAATTTTAAAAAAGAAGAAAGAGTACAAAAAGGAAAGGGGGAAAGAAAAACTTCTCTTTTTTTTTTATAATATTGTTTGTTATTTGAAGAGATGTAGAAGTTCCTGCTGTTGTAGTTGTTGGTTGTTGTAGCAAGCTCCAACACACAGGGAACCCTGCTGCATCTTGTGCAGTCCTCACACTCTGCAGAGGGTGGCAGGGGTTGTCCAGCCCCTGAGGGTCTTCCTCGCCTTTCCAGACCCTTCTTTTCCAAGCATGATGTCTTTTTTCCCAAGGACATGCTAGATTCTTTACATTTTAACACATTCTAAAGGAGAAAGTAGAAGAGACAGAGCAAGGGAAGTGTTGCCAGGTCCAGGGGGAGGGGGGGAAAGTCTCAGGTAATAAAGAAAACCAAAAAAACTCGACCAGCAGACCTCACAGGAAGCCTCTTACTGTGCTAAACCCCCTTTTTTGAATAGGTTCCTGACCAAGCATTTTAAATAGTCTTTGACCAATTGGTTCTCCTAGAATTTTCAGATGACTAAGCATCCTAGTTGTGAATCTAAATATTGCCTCTTTGCTTTCATCGTATAGTGATCTCTGTTCCATCCTATCTGCCAAAGGAATTCTTGATCTTCTGGGTCTAGAATTAAGTTAGTGGCTTCCCCCCACAGCCCCCGTCATTATGATAGCATCAAAGTTGAGACTACTGAGTGGGAGGTCAAAATTGGAATGGTTGAAGCAATAAGTTCATCTCTTCTGTCTGTAAAGAAAGAGAAAGCTAGAAAAAAGTAAGTTTTCCTTTTTTTAAGAAAGTAAAATTAATATACCTACTCTTCATTTATTGACTGTCTCTTTATAGGGCATTTCAACAATTGATAGCTTCTTCTTGTTGTTGTTGTAATGTGCCATTGAGTCACTTGTGATGCATCATGACTCATAGTGACCCTGTCTACAACAGGCCTGAACCCTGCTCTATCCTGTCCCAACCTTATTGTCTCTGACACACTCATTCCCATTACCCCTGTCACTGAATCAGTCCATCTCATCAAGGGTCTTCCTCTCTTGCACTGTCTTTCCACCCTTCCAAATATGATGTCCCTCTCCAAGGACTGGTCCTTCCTTGAAAAATGCCCAAAATATGTCAGATTCCTCAGAATCCTTGCCTCCAAGGAGCACCCTGGTCTCACCCTCTCTAGAACGAACCTATTTGTTCTCCTAGCAGTCCGTGGTATATTCAATACTCCTCCAGCACCACAGCTCAGAGGCATCAATTCCCTTTCTAATCATCCCTAGTCATTGTCCAGCTTTCCAATACATAGCAAGTAATTGCAAAGACTATGGCCTGGACCAGGTGCACCTTAGTCTCCAGACTGACATCATTGCTCTTTAGTACTACGGAGAAGTCCCTGACAGCAGACTTTCCCAATGCAGTAATGAAAAATCTACTATCTGCCTGTTTTTCACATTACTATATGCATCCTGCAGTAGTAAACACCAGGAAACAAGGCAAAAGCAGTACACACTGAGCTGCTTATGGCTATGTGTCAACTTGACTGGGCCATGATTCTCAGTGTTTTGATATAATGTAATGATCCAATTTGGCAGTCACATAATGATATAACTTAGAAGTTATATAATAATGTAATTTGACATGAAGAAATGTTCAAAATCCCTAGCTCTAAAAGAGATGCAAATCAAAACAACTATGAGATATCATCTTATCTCAGTAAGAATAGCAAAATTTAACAGAATAGCAAACATCAAATGCTGGCGAAGTTGCGGAGAAACTGGAACCCTTATTCACTGTTGGTGGGAGTGTAAAATGGTACAACCACTATGGAAGACTGTATGGCACTTTCTAAAAAAGTTGCAAATAGAAATAACATTTGACCCAGCAATTCCCCTACTGGGAATTTACCCTAAAGAAACCATAACCGCCACCCAAGCAGATAGATGCACACCCATGTTTATTGCAACTTTGTTTGCAATAGCAAAGATCTGGAAACAACCCAAGTGCCCACCAACAAACAAATGTATAGAGAAGCTCTGGTATATTTCCACAATGGAATACTATGCTGTACTGAAAAACAAAGAACTCATGAAATATTATACAAAATGGATGATCCTGGAGGACATTATGCTGAGTGAAAAATCTCAGTCACAAAAGGACATATATTGCATAGGGCCACTGTTGTAAACCGGGAAGGCAGAAAAGGAGGGGATGAATAATGTATATTGCATTGAAACAGATGAGGGGGAGAACTGTTTAAAAGGGATATATAAATGGGTATTATTGTCATGACAGGAGTCCAGAATGAAGGCTGCAAGGTGGAGTGGACAAGGGGGGAGGGATTGCATAACAATGAAAGAGTTTTTCTTTTAGTTTTCAAGGAGAAGAGTGAATTGAGGGGGAGGGGGTAGGCAGGGAGAAAAGTGCAACAGTGAATCAATGGAAACTCTAAGTCTCTGTAAACTTTCATTAAAATTAATGAAAAAAAAGAAAAAAGAATGTAATTTGGTGGTTATATAATAATGTAGCCATCTTTCATTGTGTGATCTGATGTGCCCATCCTCCATTTTAACATTATGCCGATGTTTTCAATAAAGCCCTGGTCTTTGAAAACCATCCATGTCAATAATGAGTGGGAATCCATTAAATTTTTATGTTTCTGTAGTAAATTTCCTTGCTACATGATTCTGGATATCGTGGAGTTTCCCCCTTTCTCCATTATTCTTGCCACTATACAAGCTTCTTTCTCTAAAAGATGTGGACATCTGAAATTGAGCAGATTTTTTTTAAGTGAGCTAAAGCAAACTTATTTTTTTAGAATGTTGTTCTTGTTAGGTGTCGTCAAGCTGACTACAACTCATAGCACCTCTATGAACAATGCATCTGAACCTTTCCCTACCTTGTGCTTTCCTCAGGACCTCTGACATGCTCTACTGTTACAGTCACTGTATTATTCTATCTTGTTAGGGGTCTTCCTCTCTTTCTCTCATCCCCTACCTTTCCCAGCATGTTATTGTTTCCTAAGGACTGGCCTCTGCTGACAATATGTTCTAAGCATATTCACCATCTGTAGAATTATGCTGATTGGTGTAAACCATGCTATTATAGTGTACTGATATCCTCCAAGGGACCTGCTTTCCAAACCACATAATATCTTGTGTTGAGGAAATCAACTAAATACTCAATTTTTATTCTAAATTGTCTTATTGGTATTGGATGTCATTGAATGGACTCATAACAACCTTATAAACAGCAGGTCAAAATCTTGCTTTATCCTGAGCCTTTCTCACAGAACGGTTTGAAAGGGATTTTTATTTGGTTTCCTTCTAAATTATCAGAAGAAAATTTTCAAAAGGAAGATGAAAGAAAGAACAGAAGAAAATTTTCCTTAATGATTTCTAAATACCTGGCACTCCATCAAACGATTGTTTGAAGTAGTTCACAAATGGGTAGACTGGGACATGGAGGGTAAATAATTGGCCACAGGTGACACCGTAAATGGTCGAGCTGGCATTCCACACGTGCTGGACTCTGAATCAAGGGCTTTCTCTGTTATACCGCTCAGCCTCCCCAAAGAAGCATGCTGTGTCCAGTGTGAACTATAACTTTCTAAACAGGTAACCAAAGTATTTGATGATGGAGTGTTTATATTAAAGATGAATAGGGCGGGTAAGATGGGTTCTAGAAATGAGAGCTCTGCAAGCTTGTGTCCAGCATCTGCTAGCAAGCCTTTGAACTCACCAGAGAAACATTTAGCAGAATTCAAACCATTCTCTGTATGAGTGTCTCTATTTCTATGATGAAATAGATTCAGAAGCAAATCCATTAGTGTGTCTTAGAAAACTGATAGCTGTTTCTATATGCAGTTTCTTACTCACGTGTACAAACAAAATATCACTGCAAAGAAGGATGATTCTTTTTTCTCGATAACCAGATACAAATTATACCAGAATAAGACATGGCACTGCCTAGCTAATCCTCAAAAGAAAAGAAAAGAAAGGACTCTCAAAATTGTATCCATTAAGTCATTTGTGATAGTTAACATGAACTAGACATGCATTATGTATGTTTGATATTTTGATTCTGAAAAATGATCTCTATCTTAACAACCTTGAAAACCTTTAGTTATCTGACTAGCCAGGACATTCATATCCTTTTGTCTAAGTCATTCATTAAAGTTACTTACTGCAAATGCAGAGTAATTCATTAAAGCTGTTTCTGCCAAAATGTAATTTGCTCTGGATAAAGTGGTACATCTGTTCAAACATGCAAGCTACACTTGTGGTGCAGGATAATGGAGGCATGAACTGCAATTAATCTGTGAATCTGAACGGCTGGGTTTGCCAAAGGCCATATAGGTCAGAGGTTTTTGAACACATCTGTGCATTAGTATAAACACCAACTATACACTAATGACCAGTTATACAATAATCATTTTCTGGCATGAGATTGGAATTCAATTTCCATGTTAATTATTTTGATGGGAGATTGGCAGAGTGCCTTGGTAAAAGTCACTTTCATTATACACCTAAAATGCTAATTTCCACACATTTCTCATTTTCAAACCTGGAATCATCTTTCCTTTTGAATACTCTGACAAAACTTTTTCATTTAAACAGTATTGAGGCCCCAGTATAAGCCACACACTAAGGAAACATTCTAAAAAAACCCAAAGATCTCTCCCTGCCCACACTGAGTTTACAATCTATAAGACCTGAGAGAAATGTAAATAGAAAAACAAATAGTTGTTGCTTCTATTGAACAGAACATAAAATGCCATAGCAAAACCTATCTTTCTTAACATTAAATGCTGTACCATTGTGTAAAATAACCCAAAGAATAACAACCCAGAAAAACAACAACAAAAAAAATTAAACCTTCATCATTCCACTTTCAGCCAAACAATAGATATGCCATAAGAGGCATTCACATGCTTACAAGAGGAGCAATAACCTCAGGAAGTATTCACTGCCTACAACAATCAACCATACAAAATCAAAAGGACAATATGTACCCAGAAAGAAAGCTCAGAGGCAGACATATATAGGAGAAAAGAATGAAAGGAAGTGAGAGTCAAAGAGAGAAAGTCAGGAGAGTTGTTAGAATGTGGGGAATGTAACTAATACTATAAACAAACATTGTATGAGAGAGAAGAAAGAGAGAAAGAAAGAAAGACAGACCAATTGTTCTGTAAACCTTCACTCAAATGGGAAAATAAAGAGTAGTATACTTTCCCTATTTTGTTTGGTGTGTATAAACCTAATATTACACTAAATTGGACTTTTCCATGCATTACACATTGTAAGATTTCTAGATACAGAATTCTGTTAAAATCCTACTAACCATAAGAGAAAACTGATTTATAGAACTGTAATGTATGTAATGTAGTGTAATGTTTTACATCTCCTCAAACTTGGCATTACTAATTTTTATAGGACTGATCTGATCTGTGATTCATCAGGTTATTGTGAATTGTCCTCAACTCAATAGCACATAACAACAAATGCATAATCCCTTCCCCTAGACTTTACATCATATCACAACAGAAACAGGTTACAATGTTATCTTGATGAGTAACAATAACAGGCTAGAATGATACTTTGATGAGAAAACATTAAAGAAATATGTTTTGGGGCATGTTTTCTACACTTTTAATAGAGCTAATGATTTCTACTTTCATCTTTCTAAGATTTTAAAATAGATAAGTAAGGTAGTTAAGAGAGTTTTAAAGATGAACTATACAACTTTGTTCGGTATTTATGAGAATGACACAAACCTTGACTGAATTGTGATTCATTTTTACAAGTACGTTGTTCTTGTGTACCATAGAGTCAGAATCGACCCATAGCTGACCCTCCAGCGGGTTTTCAGAGGCAGTTATTGCATGGGAGGAGATTGCCAGTCCTTCTCTCATGGAGCAGCTGATGGCCTTGAACAGAGAGCTTTTGGGATTACAACACAGCTTCTTGCCACTAGGCCACCAGAGCTCCCTTTTGCAAATATAAAATGCCCAATATCTAACTTTTTAAAGATACACATTTTTTAAACAGGAGTGAAACCTTTCATTAAATATTTATCTACGTCATTGTCGTCATAGTAGTAGTCGTTGTAATAGTAGTAGTAGTTTTTGTTGTTTTTTATTATAATTATTTATTTGCCTTGGAGTCAAAACTGGTCCATAGTTCATCCTCCAGCACAAAATGCTGGTTCTACGTTAAGAAAGTTCAAGTAAAGCTTCCTTGTTTACTGAACTTGTTGTTGTTATGTGTCATTGAGTCGGCACCAATTCATAGCTGACATTCCAAGAGGAGGCTGTAAACTGCTTGGGAAGAGATTGCCCATCTTTCTCTCACAGAACAGCTGGTGGATTTGAACCACCTGCCTTTGATTCGACAGCACAACTCCTTACCACCAGTCACCAGAGCTCCCTTTTTAATTACTGAGCTGGAAACTCCAACAGTAAATGCTTTTTTGACTACACAAGGTTATCAATGAAGTGCATAAAGTATATAATTTGTGAGTGGGGAGCCCTGTAAAACAGTTAAGATTTTAATAAGTAGAGACAGAAGGTAAATATTCTGTTTTTAAAGAGGAAGTAATAGCAACAAGGCTACTAGTGAGAAGGGATGTATAGACTAAACCAGAGTAGCTGAGGCAGAGTAGCAGTAAAATTCCTTTCCTCACCTTCAATTCTAAGCCAAAAATATTTTAGTATTATTGGGTAAATGACAGTATGTAAGCAAAGTTGTTGGTTGTTCTTTTTTTTTTTTCAACAGAGGTAAAAATTAGAAAAGGCAGACTAATTTTTAAAAGGCATTTTCAAGGATATTCTCTTGTTAGTAATTGCCTGATCCTTTAAGGCAAAAGAAGGCTACATAACAGAACATTAGAAAGTATTATACTCTAAGTTGTTGTTGCTGTTGTGTACTGTAGAGTCAGAACCGACCCTCCAGTGGATTTTCAGAGGCAGTTCATTGCACGGGAGGAGACTGCCCATGCTTCTCCCCCGAAGCAGCGGGTGGCCTCAAACCGAATACCTTCATAATTGCAGTGCAGCTTCTTGCCACTAGGCCACCAGAGCTCAAAGGAAATATACAGATGAGTTCAAATTTGTGTGGGGGTGGAGTGCAGCTACACAAAGGCCACACCTCTTTGGTAGTTTCAATCCTCTTGTGGATCCTCAGGAGCCTCTCCTCTCATACATATGTCTCTTTAGGTATCAAAGACTTTATACATAACTCAAAACCTTTAACTATTGCCTCTCATTTCTCCTCCTCCCATTCTCTCATGTTCTCTTTCCAGTCTTGCCTTTACCACTAACTCTTGTATGGCTCTCCTTTTCCCATGAATATCTTCATTGATTTCTAAAATCAGTGGTCAGTTCTCAGTCTTCATTTTATTTGATCTGTCCACTCTACATGTGGACAGCAAATGGCATTGATTACTCCATTTTCCTCAAATATTTTTTTTCTTTTAACTTTAGGGAAAACATGTTGTCCTCTTCTACATCTTACAATCTGCTCCTTCAACTGACTCTTCCTCGTCTCATCAACCTCTAAATGTTGGTTGTTTCAATGATCAGTCCTAAGACTCAATGAACTGGATAGACTTACATCTATTACTGGATAGACTATTTATTACATGTAAGACTATTACAATCAACATTGGTGATTTCATGCCATTTTATCACTTTAAATACCACACATATAATCACAACTTCCAGAGTTCCATTCCATCTCTCACACTCCAGAAACAGAAATATCGAATTGTCTATTCAATATCTTCACTTGGATATCTAATTTGTTATTTGTAGTGTCATTGTTGTTATTGTTGTTGTTATGTGTTGTCGAGTCAACTGCGACTTATAGCAACCCTATGTACAACAGCCCTAAATCACACTCTATCTCGTGCTAATGTTATGGTCTGTGACACACCTAACCCATTAACACAGTGAATGAATCAGTCCATCTCATCCAGGGTTTTCCTCTCTTGCGTTGTCCCTCCACCCTCCACACATCTCAAATTTGTATGCCCAAAATCAATTCTTGGTCTTCTCACTACAATGTACTCCTTCCAGAATCTTTCCCATTAAAGTAATTGGCAACTTTCTATATTACTCAGACCAAAAATTTTGGTGTCATTTCGATTTTTCTCTTTCTCTTTTTAATTCTACTACAAATACTATTTCCTTTGCCCTCAAAATCTTTCATTCTCATTTGCCATAGAATCGATTCTGACTAATAAGTAAACTGACATTGAATTTCTGAAGCTGTAAATCACACAAAGGGAAATTGTCATCCTTCTCCCTGGGAGCTGCTGTTGGATTTGAACCACCAGACAATCACGGCCTTTGAGTTAACAGTGCAACTCCCTATGCGCTACAGCGCCAAAGCTCCCTGCTTCAAAATCTCTCAGGACCTGAATAAGAGATAATATCCATCAGGAGTACGGCACACGACTTCAAAAACAAAAACATGCATGAAGACCAAAAGACAAAGAGATTGGATGTAGGTAAACCAGAACACTGGAGAGAGAATATAATTAGATATTAGTGTATTGTGAAAAGTGTAATTAATGTCAATGAAAAATTTGAAGGAGATTGTCATATTGGAACCTAATTTACAGTGTAATCTTTCACTAAGACCACTTTGCACCACCCTCATCAACACCACCCTATTCCAAATGGAGATCATGTCTGTTGAAATTATTGCCGTAATCTCTTCCTTGATTGTAGGACTTTTATTTTGCTTTACCTTCAGATTATTGTGAAACAGCAGCCAAGCAAATACATTTTAAAAAGGAAGAACATTTTCTTACCCACCTAAAACCATCTAAGAACCTTCCCCACCAATTCATTTTTATTTATGACATTAATTGCAGTCTCTGCATTGTAACAACCTTCTCACTTCTTCCGTGTGGTTCCTGTTTTCATTAATTCCTTTATACTATTCTTTCCAGAGACCTCGGGTGGCCTAGTGGCAAAAAAACTGTAATGTAATCCCCAGAGAGTGAGCTATGGGTCTGTTTCAACTCAATGGTACAAGACAGCAACACATACCTTCCTGGATTCTGAGCGTTATCACTAAGAAAGAAATTCTGCCCATCCTATAGCATATGCAAGTGCACCAACCGAGCCAGCCAGGAGTCAAACCTGGAATCTTCAAGCAACAAATG